>NW_022196891.1:72696568-72710504 GCF_008632895.1 Mastomys coucha | reverse complement strand
TTTTTGGCATGTTAAAAGCCACTATGCTAAAAATCATTCTGAGTCGTGACTTAGTCTCCTGCATGACGTCATTATACTATTTGTCATGACAACAATTCTATTTTCTTTTTTACTTTATGAGAAACATTTTTTTTTTAAATTGGAAATGTCTTTGCAGTTTTTGCAACTTTCAAAATACACTTCTCTAAGTGCATATAGCTGTTATGTATGCACACATACACACTCATACAAGGAGGTGGAAAAGGCAGGAGGGGGAGTGAGTGAGAAGTTAACATCTTATGAATTAGATCTGCCTTTTCAAATGTTTTCTTTAGAGTATACTGAAACCCTAATCCTAATCCAAAGTATTCAGTTTGTCGGTGTTTTTAGGTTGGAGAGAAGGTTTAGTTTATCTTGGCTTACTGGATAAGGCCAACTGTAAAATACTGAGAGGGTAAGGCTTTTGTCCCTGCGTAGTTGTTAATGGTTCACAATGCTGAAAACAGACAGATAGATGATGGTTGCTTTAAAGTGTGGTATGAGAAGTAGTGTGCCTGCCGCTGATAGCATTCAAGTGCACACTGGCGCCGGGCCATCCCACTGTCACCGCCGCAGGCTGTCGAATGTGCTACTTCACTCTCAGGTCCCTGTAAAGTAGCCTCGTGGGCTCCTTCTCAGGTCTTTAAGCTGAAATTGTATGGAAAGTAATTCTATTTTCTTTTTTTCTTTGGAGAATATTTAGTAATTTTTCTCTTTGGGCTATATTCAAAAAGTGGGGGAGGGGATCAGCTCACTGGGTGGATTGTAGGTAGAGCAGTAGTTTAATGTAGTGGAGCTGTTCTTCTTAAAGGTTTATTTCATGTGCTGTTTTCTTGACTGTATTAGAACATTAAGATATAAACTAAGCTACATGTTATTATTTGCCTTGGAGATTTGTAGCCCTTCCTCTTCATCGTGTGAATGAGTTAACATAATATTCTGAAGCTCATTTTAAAAGCTTCTATTTAGTGCCATTAGAGTACTTTGTAGCTGATAGGAGTTTGTTCTTACAGTGATTTCTCTTCTCAGGAATTCAGTGGTTATGTTCAGCAAGTCCAGTATGCGATGGTGAGAATAAAAGCTGCCATGCCAAGAATCTATGAGCTCGCTGCTGGAGGCACTGCTGTCGGGACGGGGCTAAACACCAGGATCGGCTTCGCAGAAAAGGTGGCTGCAAAAGTAGCAGCCCTCACAGGTTGGGGACCACACGCATTGCCACTCATGTTCTTCACACAGCTTGTGCACTGTTTAGATACTTCTAGGCTGAAGTCCTCTGAAATTTAGGAGTAGCGTGTTCCCGTGGGACATGGCTTGTGTCCCAAGTTAATAAAGTTCATCTTACTTTTAAAGGCTTCCATATAAGAGTTCATAGCGTGAGTTTACATGGTAGCTTTGTTTGTTGTCTAGTAGCATTCAGTCCCTTCCCTTCAAAGCTATGTTAAGTATTTTTCTTTTTTTAAAGATTTTTTTATTTTATGTGTATGAGTACACTGTAGCTGTACAGATGGCCCTGAGCCATCATGAGGCTGCTGGGAATTGAACTCTGGACCTCTGCTTTCTCCGGCCCTGCTCACTCTGGCCCCGCTCGCTCTGGCCCTACTTGCTCCAGTGTAATACACTGTAGCTGTCTTCAGACGCACCAGAAGAGGGCGTCAGATCTCATCCTGGGTGGTTGTGAGCCACCATGTGCTTGCTGGGATCCGAACTCAGGACCTTCAGAAGAACAGTTAGTGTTCTTACCCGCTGAGTCATCTCACCAGCCCCCTATGTTAAGTATTTTTCAAAGAAAGCAGAAACAGTTGACTGTTAAGAAACTTATCACATGATAAATGTGCTGATAGCTTAGTTTTTGTGTACTGCATGTCACATTTCTATGCTGTAACATCTTTATACTATGCCCCACTAGTACAGTATTGTGATTGTTACTAGAACCAGTTTGTCATGTCCAGAAAACTTGTAAAATGCCAATGCTACCATATGGTGAGGGTAGTGATGAGTGTAAAATATATATCACAAGCTAATAGGTGAGTTCTTAAAATACTCAGTTTTTTAAAAAAAATTTTTTTTGGTGGGGGAGGGTTTCTCTCTGTATAGCCCTGGCTGTCCTGGAACTCACTCTGTAGACCAGGCTGGCTTCGAACTCAGAAATCCACCTGCCTCTGCCTCCCAAGTACTGGGATTAAAGGCATGCGCCACCACCGCCCGACTTTAAAATTTTATATATATGTATGCAGTGTATCTTGACCACATTCAACCCCCATCCATATCCCCAAACATGTCTCCCTCCCAAATGCAAGTTCCCTCCCTCCCCCTTCTACAGTATGTATTCCCAAGTTTAATTTGTGCTGCCTATATGTGCATTGGTGCAGGATTATCTACTGGGATATGGGCAGTCCACTATTAGCCATCCCCAAAGAAAAGTGACTCACCTTCCTCCAGCTGCCAGATGGCAGCCATTCCTCCTGCTTTCTCTTCTGAGATGCCTTTGGGCCTGGGGGCAAGGTGACACAGACCTGCTTTCTGTGGCTAAGTACTTGCATTTGTTCATCAGCTGAGAGTTTTTTCTTGTTTGTTTGTTTCTGTTTTGTTTTTTAAAATCATGTTTTAATGGGAAGGAACTGTTAGGATTTAGAGTACCCAGATTTCAGAATCTTTGCTTGTGGGATGGGTGGGCATGTGTTCTCAAGAGTAGAAGAGCCTGGAGCAGACATAGAAGTTTAGAGTGTAGACAACAGCAGAATGAATTTCACAGTTCTCATCCTTACTCAAGAGTAGTCAGGCTTTGTATGCCTGTGCTTGTTAAAGAGTTGTGTTAAGAGGGGGAGCTTTGGGGATGTCTTATTTGAGTACGGACACAGCTCGACGCTTAAGCATTTTCCTTAAGTGGAAAGTTGCATTTATTTTATATTGATTTATACATTTGTATATGTAGATTTATAGATTTATAGTACTGGAATCAAACTCAGCCAGCACCTTGCATACACTAAGCCAGCAGTGTCACTGAATTGTACACCCTCCTCTCTGCTCTGATTTGCTTTGTGTGCTCTGGGCTTTGTTTAACTTGCTTAACGTTGGCAGGCATGTTTACTCTCCCTGTTTACCCTAGGTGCTCCTTCCCTCCTACAGGTTTGCCTTTTGTCACTGCCCCGAATAAGTTTGAAGCTCTGGCTGCTCATGATGCTCTGGTCGAGCTTAGTGGAGCCATGAACACTACCGCCTGCAGTCTAATGAAGATAGCAAATGATATCCGCTTCCTGGGTTCTGGTCCTCGGTCAGGTTTGGGAGAGCTGATCTTGCCTGAAAATGAACCAGGGAGCAGCATCATGCCAGGTATGCACATAGCTGATAAATTCTGGAGCTGGAATTTGATTATATTCCAGGGATTTGCAACCATAGGCCGTGTCTTTTCGCTCCCTGTCATCCTTGAAGCGGTGGGGATGTATGAGGAACACTGTTTTACAGTAGCCATGTGGATCTGTAGAACTTGTAGGAGTATCGCCAAGTCAGGAAATGAATTGAGTAGCAGCATGCTGAAGTGCCATATTAGAACTTCAGCCTAAGCCAAGAGGCCCGCAGAGTGAAGCGGTCAGCCTGGGCTGCATGAATATGAACCCTACTAAAGACTGTGTGTCACGCTTTGCCTCAGGCTCTGTCCTGTTAAGACAGAGTGGCAGCTACTAGAGTCTGTGGCAGGTGAATGTAGTTGGAGTAACAGACATTTACTAATAAGTGACTAATGAGTTGACTTTAGTTGGGAAATATCTTGATATTGGGTTTTACCCACTCAGCGTTTTACTGGTGGCTTGGGGTAGAGACCAAGAACACTTGCTTATCGTTTAGCAGAAGTTGAGGTGGCACATGTAGATCAGAGTCAAAGGTTCCTCTGGGGGCCACTTGAGCTATAGTAAAACTGACGAAGTAACTTTAATAATTTACTATATAAATTTTTATATAGCAGATTTTATATACTAGATTTTAACTATATATGTTACATATGGTCTATATATGTACATAGATGAAAAGAAAGATCTCGATTTGCAATACTTTGTGTTGAAGAATGACATATAGTCTAGTTTATTGCAAATTCAATAATTGGTAAAGAGAAATGGAACCCACTATGGTAATGCACATGGTTAACCCTGGCACTGTGGAGGCTGAGGTGAGAAGATATAAGTTCATGTCCAACCTGGGCTACAAATAATATTTCGGGCCTGAATGGGTAACTAACCAAAACTGTTTTTAAAGGAAAAGACAAATGGAAGAACATCACAGACAAAGGGCCAATTCCAGTGCATTCTCTACACAGGTGGAAGAAGCTGCTGTGCGTGGCTTAGATTTGGGCTTCTTAAGGAGCTGCTGCGCTAGAGCCCTGGGTACTTGGCTGGTGACTAGAGCTCCAACAGAGCATCTCCCCGTAGCAGCAGGGCCTTCTCTGTGTAGGGCCTTATCAACTGGACTTGTCAGCTCTTGTCTTGGCTGCCACCCTCTTGGAGGGTAGAGTCTATGTCCTTCTACTTACATATTTTGTACCTGGTTGCCTAAAGCTCACACAAGAATGCAAGCCATAACAATGGAAACCTGTGTGTAGATGTATCTTTTCATTAGTTTTCGTTGAGTGAATCTGTGTGCCTATGTGTCCCCCTTCCTTTGATATTTTTGTGTGCCGGTGATATTGGGGGTTGATCCCAGGACCTCCCTCATGTTTGGCAACTATTCTGCCTTTAAGATGTATTTCTAGAATTCCTTATACTTTTGAGTCAAGGTCTCACTAAGTTGCCTAGGCTGGCCTTGACTCAGAAGCTCAGGTATTCCTTGAACTTGGAATGTTTCTGCTTCAGCCTCCTGAGTGACTGAAAGTGCAGTCTGTGCCTCAGCTTTGCCTTATTTTATGTCTATTTAAAAGCATTAGATTTCGTTCTTTGACTGATATAAAAACAGTCTTAAGTCATACAAGAAACCATGGTTATATTTGATGAAATTCTACACTGGTTTTCTCAAAGGTAAGGTGAACCCTACTCAGTGTGAAGCGATGACCATGGTTGCAGCCCAAGTCATGGGGAATCACGTCGCTGTTACCGTTGGAGGCAGCAGTGGACACTTTGAACTGAATGTTTTTAAACCAATGATGGTAAGCCTTCAATTTGATTTTTAGCAGTTTTTGATTGAAGACTCATAGCCTGTGCTCTTGTCTTCCCTGAGGCTAGCTGTGTAGTGTAGGTGGCAGCCGGAAGCCAAGGTGATCCTAGTCCTACTGGAATAACCTGGGATGGTCGGATTCAATCTACTCAGCTCAAGTGGTTTTGTAGTTTGCATTTAAAAGTGGAAGGAGGAAGTCTGGAAGTAAGGCAGGGGTTTCTTTGTCTCTACTGCTATGGATGCCAGTAGCTAGAAATCAGTTCAAGTCTGCCTAGCTTAGAAAGCACACCTTCCTTAAAGCCATGTCTCCTGCTCAGGCTGCTGCTCTGTGCCGTCTTCCTTCAGATTTGATTGGGAAAGACTGACCCATTGTCACTTTCTGTTATGGTTGGATCACTGGTCCAGCCTCAGCTACCCTTCACACTACTTGTTCTGTGCTCTATCATCTCCTCCACCACCGCCACCACCGCCACCACCACTACCACCACCACCACCACCACCACCACCACCACCACCACCACCTCCACTACCACCACCACCACCACCACCACCACCACCACCATCATCGTCATTTCCTTCTTCTTCTGTCTCGTCATCATCTTTCTTTCTCATCCATTCTCTTAAGGTACCATGTTGACCCTTTCTCTGTTTCTTTAGCACTTTTTCTGTCCACAGCAAAGTTTTTTTAAATTTATTTTTTTGCCTTTTCCATATGGCTTGGAAACTGTTCTCTAAACTTCTCTCTTTTTTCCTTCATCATTCCAAATAAGGAGCAAAATGTGTGATCTTGTATGCAGATTCCTGAGCTTCAGACAGCCAATTTGGGTCACTATTAAGTCGTTCATTGGAACAGTGCTCTATCTGAAAAACACTAGAGGCTTACTTCTTACTGGTTTGTTGTATAAAGTCTAATTGATCAGAACACCCATATAACTGTTAGCGTATTTATTTAAGTTTCACTGTGAATCACACAATTTTAGGTGCTCACAATAAAGCAATAAACATGGTGGTGTTTTTTGGTTGTTGCATACATGGCATGTATATTCTGCTAGGGTTGGTCAATGAAAGACAGGCCAAAGTGAAATTCAGATCTGTATCCTTTTGCATCCAGGCCAGGTACCTGACATGTACAGATGCAGAACAACTGCTTGTTGCTATATTTTAATCATTTATTGTGTCTTAGAAGTAATGCCACCTTATCCCTTCTTTGTAAGTATGAAGAAGGAAGAGGAAGATTTGGTGGGAAAGTCTTTCCATGGCATAAAGTAAACCCACTGCTTTAGAGCCTGAGCGAAGGGTGGACCCTGGGATAGGGAGGAAACTCAACCGAGGAAAAAAAGGTTGGCTTTAATTAGAAAATCAAGATGAAATTTGATTTACAATTGAGTCATTAGAATCAAATTAAACTTTAATGTCTAGTTTCTGTTAGTGTCCATTGGTGGAAGTATTGTTTTCTTCCAGACCTTTCTGAGTTTTAGACAGAGGTATATATGGGAAACAGGTATTAAATGTCCCAGTTGGTTTTATATGCTCTTAAACATCATGTGATGCTGTTTTAAAATGAACCAGACTATTTGTTCCATTAAGCATAAAGCCAGAGAATCTGGGGCTGGAGAGGTGGCTCAGGTTAAGATTGCTCTTCCAGAGGTCCTAAGTTCAATTCTCAGCGACCACATGGTGGCTCACAACCTCCTGTAATGGGATCTGATGCCCTCTTCTGGTGTGCATGAAGACAGCACCAATGTACTCACATAAAATAATAAATAATTCTTTAAAAAAACAAAACAAGAGAATCAAAAATTTAGCATCCACCCAGGACTCTGAGCTTCTGCTCCTCCTTCTCTTGCATGGATGAGTCTTCATCCGTTTCTGGCTGTTGACTTCTGTGACGAGTAGGACTACTGGAGTGTGGCTACAGCAGACCCTGCCACTTTAGCGTGTTCTCCATGGGCTATCCTGTATTAGTCACTCACTGTGAGACGGTCATCCACCATGGGCTGTATTGTATTAATTACACACACTTAAAACTTTTCTATCATTTTTAGATTTGTAACTTTGTGTCCTCAGAGTCTTCCTTTCTCACTTGTTTTCTTGGTGTCATACTATAGAATTGGCAGGAGTGCTGTATGGTCATGGAATTACATGTCCAGTCTGAAACAGGAAATAATGCATGTCATTGAACAAAAGCAAAACAAACTTAAATTGAGGCTTAGGAATGATTCTCTTTGCTTCTTCCCGTGTCTCTCTGACAGATTAAGAATGTGTTGCACTCAGCCAGGCTACTGGGAGATGCTTCAGTGTCCTTCACAGAGAACTGTGTGGTGGGAATCCAGGCCAACACAGAGAGGATTAACAAGCTAATGAATGAGTCTTTAATGTTGGTCACAGCTCTTAATCCACATATAGGTAAGCTTGGAGGGTAATGCCATTTTGAAAACAGTATTGAAAAGCTTAAAAAAAAAAAACCTTAAAAATAAAAAAAAAAAAAAGAAATATGTGTATGTATCTGTGTATGTGTGTGTATCTGTGTGTCTGTATTGTCTATCTATGGCTGTGTCTGTCTTCCCATGAGGTGCATGTCGAGGTCAGAGAAAAACTTGCAGGGGTCAGTTCTCTCCTTCCACCACGTTTGTGGGTCTGTGGGATGGAACTTAGCAGCAGTCTTGGTGGAGGGCACCTGGGCACACGCAGCATCACTGGCAGCCCTTTTTCACATTAAGGGCCTCAGATGCTGCGTGGTGTATGCCGACACCTGGAGAAGGCGCTCTGTAAGACCCTCTGTTGGCAGTGTCACTAGGTGGCACTGCCTGATCACCGACAGCAAATGGATTCATTTGTTTCTTCCTTTCCTAGATACTATGTAATGTTTAGATTTTGTTTCATTCAATTCAAATATAGAATGTTACTAATAATTAAAAGGGAAAGATACATATTGATGTTTATAGGGAAAGGTAAGAAGACTAGATGGTTTTTCTGAAACTACCTTTTGTGTTCCTAGTCTTTTCCAGATTCTAACTGTTTTATGCAGACTTAGATTGCAGCTGACCACCACTGCCCAGCCCATTAAGGGGTCTGCTCTGGCTTCCACAGGCTGAGGCCTTCACTGTGTTCTGCTGTGCAGTCCTGCTGCATACATGGCGTTCGTCTGTTTTAGAATGAGTGATGGTGTCCGTCTGCTTTAGAATGAGTGATGGTGCAGTCGTGGCGTGCTGCACTTACTGCCTTAGAATGTTCTATAATCCTCACCTTAGGGGCAGATATTACTCATGGTTTTAGTCAGTCATTTAGTTAGTTTTATAAAGTTGGTGAAATGATTGACTCATTTAAAATAGTTACACACCAGTATTCAAGTGAGAAGGTGCAAAGCAACCCTAAAGGCTTATGAGAGAAGTACATCACCCAATCCTCATGTGTTGCCAACACTTCTAGGTTAGAGACCCTGTCTCAGCAGATGCCTGGGATGCGTTTTAGACTCTAGGACAGAGACACACAAAGATAATGTCCCTGGCAAAAGTGCTTTGTGCTTTATAACCTCGGCAAGATCCACCCCACTGGCTGAGTGAGGCCTAGGTCTGGGCTCTTAGTGGCTTTGTGGTACACAAGGCTGGTACTGAATGCTGTTTGTGGTGAGCAGAGATGCTTACGTTGTAGTCCCCATTCACACAAAAGGCACTGAAGGCCAGCAGGTCGACCCAAGAGTTTAATGTGAATGTTCTTTCTGCAAGTGACTCGGTTACTCCATGCCTGTGTCAGCACAGTGAACATTCATACATTCAGCTAAGACCGAAGTGAAGCAGGCACAGTTTGCTTGTGGTGCATCCACACGTGTGCCACTGTACAACCTTGTTACCACATTGCCTCAGCAGGCCCTACCCTTTTCGTCATAGTCCTCTGACTTTTAAGTTTACTTTGTCCTCTGTCACTGACATCATTGCCCTTGCCTTTGCCTTCTATCTCTGTTGATTTTCAATGTCAGAGTGACCTTGAGAACTTCCCAGTACCAGCCTTTATGTAAAAGAGGATAATTCTTGAAGTGAACAGTTCCTATGATCTTTTCTTTTGAGCAGGGTCTAGCTGTGTAGCCCAGGTTGAGACTCATGGTCATCCCCTGGATGCTAGGATTACAGTGCATCATCCTGCCTGGGTTACCTGGGTTCCTTTGTCCCAATATATGTTTTGGCTAAAACTCTCCCCTCCTTATCCTTGTAATGCCTAAACCCTAAATAGATGCCAGGGGATGGCAGCCGGTATGCTGGAGCACCCAGCAGAGCAGGGCTATGGAAGCTATGGGAACCGTCCTGCCTCTCGGGCTATCTTGACAGCTGCCTGTTAAATAGCTGTCTATTCTGCAGGCCTGCCACAGTCAACATTTTAGTGCTGCCTTAGAAAGATGAATATCAGACAGCATTCCCAAGTGTGGGTTTAAAGGTGAATATCAGACAGCATTCCCAAGTGTGGGTTTTAAGAGGAATATCAGACAGCATTCCCAAGTGTGGGTTTAAAGGTGAATATCAGACAGCATTCCCAAGTGTGGGTTTAAATATGAATATCAGACGGCATTCCCAAGTGTGGATTTTATGCTGTGGTGCTTTTCCTTTCCTCTTTTTCTTTTCTTTTCCTTTCTTTTCTCTTCTTTTCTTTTCTCTTTTATGTTTCTTCCAATTATTGGTCCATTTCAACAAATCTTGGATAAAATGAGATGCTTAAGTATTTCTAAGAAAATCAAGGTTGCATTCTCTAGAAGACATGACAGTTATTGGCATGGTCACTTTATAGTTTTAAAATATATTATGTCATATAAGAAACCTGTAAGATCAGTATCAGTAAACAGTTGCTTTTTATTTTAGAAAAATTTCGCTGCTGATGTTTGTGTTGTGTGTCTTCTCCTCAGGATATGACAAAGCAGCGAAGATTGCCAAGACCGCACACAAGAACGGATCCACCCTAAAGGAAACGGCTGTTGAACTCGGCTATCTCACAGCAGAACAGTTTGATGAGTGGGTGAAACCCAAGGACATGCTGGGTCCAAAGTGACTTCCATAAATTTATATTAAAATAAACTTGGATGAAATTTAAAAATAAGACCTGTTTCAGATTTAATTTTTTTTTTTTTACTTATTCACTTTACATCCCACTTACTGCCCCTCTCCCTGTCACCCCCTGCCCCTAGCTCCCCTTTTTCTCTTTTTTGGTGGGGTTCCCCCAGGTATCCTCCCCACCCTGGCACTTCAAGTCTCTAGGAGTGCCAGAGGATGCTATGCGCTTCCTCTCCCACTGAGGCCAGACAAGAAAGCCCAGCTATAAGAACATATCCCACAGACAGGTAACAGCATTTGGGATAGCCCCTGCTCCATTTGTTCAGGGCCCACATGAACACCAAGCTGCACATCTGCTACATATATTCGGGAAGGCCTAGGTCTAGCCCATGTATGTTCTTTGGTTGGTGGTTCAGTCTCTGAGAGCCCCAAGGGTCCAGGTTCGTTGACTCTGTTGGTCCTCCTGTGGAGTTCCTGTCCCGTTCGGGGCCTGCAATCCTTCCTCCTAGTCTTCCATAACAGTTCCACTGTTTGTCTGTGGGTGTCTGCATCTATCTGAGTCAGCTGCTGGGTGGAGCCTCTCAGGACAATATGTTCCTGTCTGCCAGCATAAGAGAGTAGCATTAGTTGGTGCTTGCCCATGGGATGGGTCTCAAGATGGGCTGGTTATTGCTTGGCCATTCCCTCACTCTCTGTTCCCTCTTCTGCGCCTGCATTTCCTGTAGACAGGATACATTTGGGGTTGAACGTTTTGAGGTTGGGTTGGTGTCTATCACTCTACTGGGGTTCCTGTCTGGATACAGGAGGTGGCCTCTTCAGGTTCCGTATCCCCAGTGCTGTGAATCACAGCTAAGGTTACCCAATTGATTTTTGGGCACCTCCCTTAAGACTTTTTAAATGAAAATAAGAACATTAAAGAGGAAACTATGTAGACTTGGGAATCTGTAAGGAGCAAATTAGCCATTTGCATGAAGCGCCATGATTATAGTAAATGAAATAAGGGTAAAATAAAGTTTATTTTATAAAATAGAAAATAGACTAATTTTTATTTTATGCTAAATATACAGTCAAACCTCAGATATTTGTACATATGTGTTTTTATCACCTCAGAAGCTTTTGTAAGGCACCCTCAGTTTTTAAAGAGTTTTAGTTTGTGGCTGGTAATATTTCACAATTTTTTACTGATAGTAAAGTTCTTGTAACTGACTCATAAATCATGTCTGACTAGCTTGAATTTTCCTGTGTTCTTAGGGCATATGAGATACCAAAGGCCTTTTGAGGAAGGATGCATATATATGTGTATGGTATGTGTGTGTTAGTGTCAGGAAAAAGGAGCAATTAAATACTGGGCATATACCTGCTGTACTACAGTTATAAAGAATGATGTGCCTGGGCCAAGAATTCCTTAATACTTGTTGGAAAAGTGTACTACCACCAAGTCTTCTATGACAATTCAGTCATTGCTTATATAGAAGCCAAGAGGAATTAAAACTAGTCTTAAAGATGTGTTGGGAGATCAGTCAATCTTTCTTTTCCTTTCTCTCTCTCTCTCCCTCTCTCTCTTTCTCCCTCCCTCCCTCCCTCTCTCTGTCTCTGTCTTTCTCTCTCTCTGTCTCTGTCTCTCTGTCTCTCTATCTCTTCTCTCTCTGTCTCTGTCTCTCTCCCTCCCTCCCTCTCTCTGTCTCTCCATCTCTGTCTCTCTGTCTCTGTCTCTCTCTCTCCCCCTCTCTCTCTTTCTCCCTCCCTCCCTCCCTCTCTCTGTCTCTGTCTCTGTTTCTCTGTCTCTCTCTGTCTCTCTGTCTCTCTCTCCCTCTCTTTCTCCCTTCCCACCTCTCTCTGTCTCTCTCTGTCTCTGTCTCTTTCTCTCTCTCTCCCTCCTCCCTCCCTCTCTCTCTGTCTCTGTCTCTCTCTGTCTCTCTGTCTCTCTCTGTCTCTCTCTCTGTGTCTCTCTCTCTCTCTCTCTCTCTCTCTCTCTCTCTCTCTCTCTCTCTCTCTCTCTCTCTCATGGTACTGGAGGTGGGAACCAGGTAGAGGTAGATCCTATCATTGGGTTCTATTCCCAGTCCTTTTACTTTTTTGAGATGAGACCTCATGGAGTAGCCCAGTTTCCTTGAACCTGCTGTGTCTTGTGTTGATCTTGCAAGCCTCATTCCGTGCCCTCCTTCATAGCTAGGATTGCAGGACTTACCACAGTTGGGCCGAATTCTAATTTGTTAATCTTGAGTGGACGTTACATTTTTTCTTTATTATATGTCTGGGTGTTTTCCTTGCATATATATTGTGTACCATGCTTAGTGCCCTGGAGGCCAGAAGAGAGCATTAGATTTCCTGGAACTAGACTTAAAGATGGCTGTGAGTCACCATGTGGTGCTGGGAATTGAACCCAGCCAGGTACCCTGTTAGAGCAGCCAGTGATCTTTATGACCAAACTGGCTCCAACCCTAGGCCTTTCTGTTATAAAGAGTTTTGTATTTCTCAGCGCTGGGGATTCATCCTGGGGCCTCAAGAGTGCTAGCCAGGCAGGCCCTACCACTGAGATACCTTCTCATCTGTAGTGCTGTATTTGCTCATGGTGGATGGTGACACTACAGTGCTACAGCTTGCTTTAGGATGGAGCATGGTTTCTCTTCATTCCTTTTTCTTAAAGAAAGCTTTTCATTGAAATTAATAAAAATCAGTAAGATTTTGTACAACCAAGCTAGCAAATAACTGGTAGTTGTGAGTATTGCTGTTTAGTTGTGATGTGTATTCATTTAGATGTGACAGGTTATCATTTGAGGGCTTGTCTAGAGATATAACTAATTAGACAGTAAAGATAACATCAGGTTCCTTGCCACTCAAACAGCTTTTGTATGACTGACTCAGCCCAGCACCTTATAGGCCAAGGAATCCTTTGAATTGACAAACATCTCTCATAGTACTGAAGCAGAATAGTACAGGGTGACGTCTTAGGAAGAAGGCTTTTAGAACTCTCTGTTGTATGCTTGCATTGAAGGTTAGCTTCATGCTTCCACTGGGAACCACGGGCTCTGTGGTCATCTAGCAAAGTCCAGAGACACTTGGATGTCACAGCTGTGAAAGGGATCTAATTGGTTGGAGCCAAAGAGATTGCTAAACACAATGCATAGGAAGGCCCCGTCCAACAGCATCAGTCCCGAGAACCCCATCCAATAGCATCAGTCCCGAGAGACCAACCAACAGCATCAGCCCCAAAGAACCCCATCCAACAGCATATCCTATCTCTAAGACCATTTAGTTAGGCCCAGGCTTCCTCTCTTCCTTTCCCGTCTCCATGGTGCTAATAGGAGAGATCCTATACCTGGTAAACATGGGTTATGGTGGCTTAGGCCTTTAGTCACAGCCCTCTGGAAGTAATGGGAAGAAGGACCTCCATGATGCCAAGGCCTGCCAGGACTGAATGGTGCGACCGAGTCTTTAAACAAACAAACAAACAGAATCAACAACAACACAAACAGGGCCAAAGTTTTGCAAAAAAATGTCAGGCTTAAGATAGAGACAGAGACGATCCCTTCATACCTGTAGGTAAACATGAAAGGCCAGAGCTTTCCCTTCCTTTCCTTTTTTTGTTTGTTTGTTTGCTGGTAGTTTTTTTTTCTTCAGCTATATCTTGTACCCCAGGCTGGTACTTATGATTCTTCTGCCTCAGTATCCTGAGTACTGGGATTATAGCTACTTGCCATCTTGATCCACTTTTGATAAAAAGTTGTTTGTTTTTTTTTTTTTTT
>NW_022196891.1:72691404-72696544 GCF_008632895.1 Mastomys coucha | reverse complement strand
AAGTGAAGAACAGGTCCATCTGGACCTGTCAGCTCAACATAAAAACAGCAAAGAATTCCCAGAAAGTAACGAGTTTAACTCATTTCTTAGATGCTTAGCCTAGCTGGCAGAAATAAAATATTCACAAACGCTAGAGACTTTCATGATTACACTTACTAACATGCTCCTTCATGACTATGTCTCTTTAATATCTCGCCTGAAGTGATAGCAGGGAGAAACCCGAGAATCCAATGTAATGTTTGTTTTGTTCTTAAGAGAAAATTTCTAAAGACAAAATTAAAACTGCTAAGCCCAAATGATTCAACTTCTTGGAATGAATCCATTGAGTTTAACCTAACAGAACTTTCATCTGGAATGTTGGTAAGGAGGAGGACACTACAGATTGTCGCTTTTGTTTTAAGCTATCACTGAGGGGGTAATCACAAGGCACTGTGTGAATACAGGCAGGTGGAACCATTGTGAACCTCTGAGATTTCACTCCACTCCTCGGTTTTCCCCCAAAGACAGAGGGGCTCCAGGTTGTTTGTTCCCTCCTGCCTGCTATGCAAGCACAAAAGCATGAAACATCACACATTAGTCTATGCTGCCTGGAATGAAAGCTGTGCATCCCAAGGCTGAGGTGGAGACACATTTCCTGTGTCGCTGCACTGTATTCTTGCAGGGAGAGCCTGGGCTAAGGTGTGCTTAGTTTTTTCTCAGTCAGGCGAGGAAGAAATTTAAGAAGGAAGGTTCTGGAGAGCGATATAGGTTTGTCAGGAACTTGGGCTCATTATCCTATTGACTTAGAAGTGAGGGTTGAAATTCAAAGAAAAGGCAATGAACCGGAAGGAAGATGAGAGGTGACCACTGCAGGGAAGATGCAGCGATGGAGAAGAGCTTGGCGCTGGGTGCCAATCTCTAGATGCCAAGGATGCTGGTTAAGTTTTACCTCGGGGCCTGCTGGTTAAGTTTCTGGGTACTGTTCTGTCTAGAACCACGTCCTTACAGTGCAGCTGTTAGTGTAAGCTCTATACTCTCCTGCATTCACATGTATCTGTGAGGCACCCAGCACATTACCAGCCTCAGTGTCCCGAGCTCTGAAGAAAAAAGGGTGAAACTGCGGACACTTAACAGACTTTAAGAGTGTAAGACTAAGGTGCTCACGGTAGCACAGATGCACATGTGTATTATAACATCTTTTATGTCTTTTATGAAATAAACTTTAAATTATCATGCTAAATAATGAGTTTCATTACTGTATTTTCATACGTATGTCATTATACACCTTTATGCTTTTCATTCCAGTCCCCTGTCCCCGACCTGCTCTTTCCCAGAAGGTAGCCCAGCTTCTCCTCTTTCGTTACATGTATTTCATTACTTTTTCATTCCCTCATATGATGGCTAAGTCCGTTGTCAAGTTGACACACCCGGGAAGAGGGAACATCACTTGAAGAACTGCCTTAATCAGATTGGCCTGTGGGCAAGTCTGTGGGAACATTTTCTTCATTGCTAGTTGATGTAGGAAGGCCTAGTCCACTTGGGGCAGTACCACTCCTACACAGATAGGTCTGCCTGTATGAGAAAGACAACCAAACATGAGCCTAGGGGCAAGCCAGTAATCAGTCTTCCTCCATGATCTCTGCTTCAGTCTCTGCCTCTAGTCCCTGCTTTGAATTCCTACCTTTGCTTCCCTGGATGATGGACTGTATCCTGGGAGCTGAGATAAATCTTACCCTTCTCAAGTTGCTCTTGACCAGAATGTTTGTATCATGGCAACAAGAAGGCAAAGCCGAACAGGAATTGGTACCAGAGCGAACATTGCTGTGGTGGACCTGACTGTGCATGGAGCCTTTATGCCTTGGGTGGTTTTGTAGGAGAAAGCTGGAAGACTTTGGAGCTTTGGGCTGGAAAAGCCACTGAGTGCTCAGAGGCTCATAAGCTGTGGTAAGAAATTGGAAGGTAAGCTGAGAGCAGAGCAGACAATGGAAGCCTGGCTTGTAGGGCTTCAGAAGTTAAGCAAGCCTGTCAGATGCGAAGTGCAATTTTAGATTAAGAGACTATAGAAGGGAAACCTTGGGATTGCTGGGACAATGGATGCTGGTTAAGCAGAACTGAAGAGTTAGCTGTGAGTAATAAGAGACCAGCATCACTGAGTTCAAGTCTCCTGGGAATATTTCCTCAGCTGGCACATAGTAGCTGTCGTCCAGAGGGAGCCACAGCCACATCTCGACCTGTCAAGTAAACTTGAAAAATCAGAGGAAAAAAAAAATCTCCCACATAGTACTGATTTTGGTGTCATGTAAACTGCAGACGCTTAAGGGCTGTGGAAAGGAACTGAGGCTTGGCCCCATGTGGCAGGAATGAACTTCCAGCAGAGAAATGTGGGAGGCATTGGTGAAGGTGCAGCCTCAGGTGCAGTGGAGAATGCAGCATATCAGTGAGGTGGGGACCATGGACAGCCAGCAAGGACTGTCAGGTATGTAGTGGGCCAGCCTGTGCCTATTAGATAACCTGTGTGTCCTTCGCATAGCAGAACTGAAGAGGTGGCTACATAAACCCGTTGGAGCCCAGAAGATCATGAGTGAGTCCCGCGTAGTCATTTGTTAAATAGACATCTAGGCTGGTTTCATTGTTCTCGTTATTGGGAATACTACAGTGGTAAAGAGGTCTATGCATTATCTCTTTGGTATGTCATTTGAGAGTCCGTTGAATAGATAACCAGGAGTAGTAGAGCTGGGTCATGTGGTAGCTCTGCTTCTTGCTTACTGAAGAAGCTCCACACTGACTTCCATAGCAAGTGAGCCCATTTACATTTTTACCACTGTGTAAGGACTCCTCTTTGTCCACGTTCTTGCTGGAATTTGTTGTCATTTGTTTTGTTTTGATGATAGCTATTCTGTCTGGGGTTAGACAGAATCTCAAAGCATATTTATTCATTTATTTTGTCTTCCTTCACTGCCCTCTTTGTTTGTATATGTGTGAATGCATATGTGTATGGATATGTGTGTATGGATGAGTGTGCATGTGCAGGTGTATGTATATATGTGTGTATGCATGTGTGTGTAGCTCATATGTGTACAGCTCGTGTGTGTGTTTTGTGTGTGCATGTGGGTATGTGCAGGTTCCTGTTTTGTGTACATACAAATATGTCCACATGCCATTATGTGTCTGTGGAACAGAGGATAACTCACAGAAGTCAGTTTTCTCTCTCATGTGTATTCTGAGGGTTGAACTCAGAGCCTTGACTTTATTGAGCCTTGAGCTCATGAGCTTTGACAACAAGCACCTTTCCCCACTGAACCATTCCACTAGTGACAAAAGTAGCTTTAATTTTAATTTTCCTGATAGCTAAGAATGTTGAATAATTTTCAAATATTGATTGACCATTCATATTTCTTCTTTTGAGAACTACCTATTCTGTTTATTAGCCATGTATTGCTTGAATGATTTAAGACTTTTTGGTGTTTAATTTTTGCAGTTTTTATTTATTCTAGATATTAATCTTCTGACTGATGTACAGTCAGCAAATAATTATCCCTTACGTAGTCTGTCTCTTTGTGTTAGTGGTTGTTTCTTTCCTGTGCAGAAGCATTTTAATTTCATGCAATCCCATTTGTTAATCCTTGATATAATTTCTTATACTATTGAAGTCATGTTTAGAAAAATTTTTGATGGTACCTGTGTCTTGAAATATTTTACCTATGGTTTTCTCTGGCACTTTCAATGTTTTATGTCTCACACGGAGGTCTTTGAACTGACTTTTGTCTAGCTTAATACTATGAATTCAGTTTCATTCTTTTACATGTGGATATTCAGATTTCCCAGTATCATTTGTTAAAGAGGCTCTCCTTTTCCCAATGTATGCTTTTGACATATGATGCTTAACTTGATAAGGTACGGAATCACTTAGATGTGACTCTTCCATTATACTTGTGAGGGAATTCTAGACTGGTTAATTGAGGTGGGATGCCTTATCATAATATGTTGACTCCCCAACATTAAGTTACTTCTTGTCAGATAGCAGGTCATAACAATGAGAAGAGTAACTTATATGGGGATATTTGTGGGAGAAAGCAGAGGAGACTGATTGACGTGGGGCAAATAAAGCCATAAATGGTCTATAGAGGTAGAAGGAAACTTTAAGGCTCTCCATAGGACACATGATCACAAAATGGCAGTACCAGCATGTTCTAAGAAGGCACTGTTGGACTCTGGTGTTGCTTGTTCGAGTCCAAGTGAGGGGTTGATACTTTCAACCCATTTGAGCTGCCTCAATATTCCTAAAAGCAACTTAGGTAACCATTGCTATTGTGGTTTGTATCTGAAATGCTCATGTTTTGAACACTTGATCCCCATCTAGTGGTGCTGTTTTGAAAGTTTGTAGAAGCTCTAAGAGGTGGGCCAAGCTAGCAGAAGTGGGTCTCTAGTGACAGACCACTGATGATTCTACATACCCCCCCAGGTCCTGCCTTTCTCTCTCTGCTTCCTGGACTGTTGGGGCATAAAACATTCTACTCTACCATGCCTTCCCACAGTGAACTAAACCCTCTGAAACTGTGAGCTAAAATAAACCCTTTCAACTTTTAAGTAGTTCCATTGGGTATTTTGTGATCAGGATGCAAAGGTAACTAATATAATTAGCATTCTTTCGAGGTGTTTGCTATAGTAAATCTGATGGAGGCATACTGCCAGGCACATGACCTCTAAAATCAAAACCAATAACTATGAGCGAGACAGTCTTCTCTCAGGATTATGGCACTCACAGGACAGCTGAACTTCTGCTGGCACTTGTCACCACTCCCAAGTAACAAGCACGGTACTTACCCACTCCCTTGTGGTTTGAAGCTATAAACACAGCTACCATTTTGTAAGCCTTAGAGCTCATTTCAGTCCTGTTGGGGGTCTTCATTTTCTGGGATTGTACCCCCATCTGTCCTCTAAGAAATGTCATTTTCTTTGTTGTTGACTACATTCCTTTCTTTCTTACAGTCATAAAACACAGTTTACAGAACCCAGTAAATAGTTCACATGATATCCACTCATTACATATCCCTGTACACCATTTTATTCCTTATCAGTGACGCTAGAATAGGAGGAAGCATCCTAGGCAGGAAAGCCAGAGTGGGAAACCAAGGTGTTTGGGTCTCAGTTTCCTTGGGTT
>NW_022196891.1:72680156-72691262 GCF_008632895.1 Mastomys coucha | reverse complement strand
AAAAAAAAAAAAAAAGACTTCCCGTGAATTAACTTCATCCATTTCAGTTTTCCCAAGTGTATGACACTAGCACCCCAGACCACTGGCTATTTTTATTTTAGTTTATCTTTTAAACCTTTCTCCTTTCACCTATTTTAAGCTTACAGAGGAGTTAAGAGGCCAGGAAGAAAGGCTCCTTGTGGACTCCCTCCCCAAAGCCCGAACAGTAACACAGCGCTGCGGAAGCGGCTACATTCAGAAGCTCCACCTTCATGGAGCAAGAAGGAAGTTACTGATTGGACTGTGACACTGGCGTAGTTTGGGGGAAGGGTTTTGCCCCAAGCATTTTACCTGTTGCGGGAACAAAGGAATCCCCATTAAATTCAAGATGACTGAGTGACCAGACCTCGTGTTGTCTAATGTTCTACTTTTCCCACGTGGGAACGGTACAGTATGGCTAGCCTACCTCTTCTTATCTCTTTCAATCTCTTCCTATCTATTTCTTATCTTACTCCTATTTCCAGAGGGACTCTTTAATTCTTTCATGTTGGAAAGAATACCAACTTGATACCAACAGCTCCTCTTTATCTCTCACTCAGCTTCCTCCCATGCTAACATCTTACATAACCGTCATACAATAGTCAAGGCTGGGAAGTGAACACCAGCACAATATTGTTAGCTAAACTGTACGGACTTTTCCTCAAACTTCTCTAATTTGAAATAATTAGGATAAAAAGGAGGAAGGAAGCCGAACATCCCTGTTGTGCTCCTCCGTTCTGGGATTCTCCCCAGGTCTCCACATCAAGAAGTGAAGGTTAGCTGTGAATTGTCCTTAGTCTCTCCCGGCCTGTCAGGGCTTCGTGACCCCTTGTTGTTTTCTCTCATTAGATGCTTATTGAAAGAGGGTGGATCCAGCATTTGGCAGAATCTGCTAGATTCTGTAATATTGTATAATTTCTGGCCGTTCTGATTGCAGAGACGTTGTATAGTTGGCTGTGTTGGTTTGGGTGCGGAGGCACATCCCTCTAAAACCATTACTTGAGAGACGTTCGTTCGTGTTAGAAGCCAGGCTAGCCTACTGAGTGAGACCTGGTTTTAAAAGCAACCACAATGCCACAACTGAAGTGAGTACCGTAGAAATAATGGTACAGTGTCCTGGTGTGTCTCACAGGTGGTGCTGATGTTCAATAAAAAGGGAGGCCACCATGTTTCCCGACCGTAAAGTTACTATTTCTCCCTCTGCAGTTAGAGAGTATGTTGGGACAGCATGCTGAAACTACAACTGCTCTTCTTAGCTTCCTTGTGCTTGTCACCCATCAGTGAGCCTCATCCGCAGCCTTACTGGCAGTTTCTTGATAAGCATCCCATGTCTGTCTCTTACTTTCTGTTTGCAATTTGTTATGTGGAATTCTACTCTAAGGAACTGCTGGTTCCTTTCCCTATTGACTGTGTCCTAGTCTGCTTTCCTGTTGTGGTGATAAATGTCATGACCACAAGCAACGAGAGGAAGAAAGGGTTCATGTTAGCGTACAGGTTATGGTCCATCATTAAGGGGAAGCACAGGAGTGGGGTCAAGGCAGAAACTGGAAGGATGGTACAGCTCACAGTGGGCTGGGTCCTTCTGTATCAACTATCAACCAAGAACATGCTTCAGAGATGTGCTCGCAGGCCAATCTGATGGGGGCGATTCTCTAGCTAGAGTTCCCTTTTGCAGGGGACTCTTAAGTTTGCATCAAATTGTCCACTGAAGTTAACTACAGCAATGTGCTCTGTGTTTTGTTTATGAGAGTCAGGAAGGACAGTGTCTTAGTTAAATAGCAATGTTCTGGGATTAAGAATCACCTAGAAGACAAACTGTCTGCCAGGGCCTTCCTAGAGAGGTTTAAATGAGTAGGGAATACTTCCACTTGAATGTGGGCTGCATCATCCCATGGACTAGGGTGCTGGACTGAATACAAAGGAGAAAGTGATCTAGACATTCCTTCGTCCCAATGTGAACAGCCACCTTCTGCTCCAGCCACCATGCCTTCCCTTTCATAATGGACTGTATCCCTTGGAACGGTGAGCCAACATAAACCCTTCTTTCTTGAAGCTGACTTGTTAAAATATTTTGGGACAGTGGTGAGGAAAATAAAGAATAGTTGGAAATTTATTTTATTCTGTGTCCAATGCTATCACTTCTTATTTTGTGACTTAGTTTGCTCTGAATTTGGCCATCCAGGCAAGAGATTTTATTTTTCTTTACAAACTCTCTCTCTCTCTCTCTCTCTCTCTCTCTCTCTCTCTCTCTCTCTCTCTGATTCCTCCTTACTTATCAGCTATCACAAGGTTTTGTATCTTTATTACCTGTAATGATTTTTATAATGTAATAAAATGTATCCTGTGAGTTATATTATGTATGACCTTTTTGCAGCAAATCTGATGAGCAATTAGGTAGCTGGTAGTATTTTGTTCAATCTCTGTCATACACTGTACAATTGTAAAACAAGCCACACTTGCATCTCAGTGATTCTGCTGCTCTAGAATCCTGTCAGGTTTATATACCTTTAAATAGATTATAACAAATTGAATCCATACCTTTACTTATGGAATAAGGTGTATATTCCATGTATCTCCAAGTGAATTTAAAACCACTTTACATCACTGAATAAAGGTTAAGAGATCTGAAGGGATGATTGAGGAAAAAAATACATGAGCATAAGCTCCCACCAGCACACTCCAATACCTTTGTTCAAAGCAGACAGTACCCAGAGAGTGAGTCCTTCTGTAGTCTAAGGTGCAGGATCCACACCCGCAGGAAGGAGGTATCAAAGAGTCTCCCAGGGGACAGGCACCTGGAAAGTAAGTGGCTTATGTCCTCTGGAACAGAGCCAGAATCTGAATCAGCGCTTCATAGTGCAGCAGCAATGTGGAGCGTTTATGACCAGCAGCTTAGGTATCTATTGCTAGTAGGGTTGGGTGCATTTTACAGAGTGTACACATAGATAAGCTCCAAAATGGCTGAAAATATAATCATATAGGCTCGTTGTTTACATAGGTGAGATGATTAAAGATGATGGGCTTTTGAGCTGGTGGGTATCTGACTGTAGAGAAAGAGAGCCTGCCAGACATAGCAGGGCTTGACTATAATATCAGCACTCTGGAGGCTGAGGCAGGAGAATATTGAATTCATGTCCAGCTTGGATTTCACAAGGTAACCTTGTCTTAAAACACAGTATCAGACTTCTTGGGAAAATGTGCCCACTGGAGTGACAGTGGCTTCCTGACTGAATTTGAGAGTCACTCCACAGGAGGGAATACATGTCTGACACTGAAGGGCTAGTCAAAAGTCTTTGGCTGGGGACGTCACAGGCTCTATGGAGAAGCTACTAATGGTGTTTTACCAGATGGACATGTAGTTAAACTTCCTTCTAAATATTTATGTTTATATCTATAGAATAGTGCAGCTCTTGGCAATAGTCAGAGAACCCTCTTTTGGCCTTGGGTGATAGACAAATTAGGGACACATCACGATCAAAATACTAAGAATAAGTAGTTTATGGGTGCTTGATTCCAAATAGAACATTCATACCACCCTTTCTGAGGGTCAGTCATAGAATATAGTAGATGAGGAGGCAGACGGATTGTGGGAGTTGAAGATGGGGGGTAGTGTGGTGGGGTGCCATCTTCTGAGTATGGCAAGTCCATTATAATTATGAACATATGGAAACTGCAACTACCTGTGTGGGATCTACAAAATAAATAGGAAAGGAATGACCTGAGGCCAGAAGGGAGCTAGTTAGGACAAGGAGGGAACAAGGATAAGGAGAGAATGAGAGAAGGTAGTGGGGGTGTGAACGTGGACACAGTACATTGCATACAAATTTAATATTGCCAATAAATAATAAGGAAGGACCCAAGGGCCACTGCAGAGAGATCAGTGTAACCTCATTTATATTACCTCCATATAATGCTTTTATACTACAGGAACTTTCAGTTTCATCCTTGAAGTTAAGGGATGATTGTCAAAGAAGGGAAGCTGGATGGATGAGGACCTTGTCACAAGGTGACATCAGAGGACAGGGAGTGATGGGTGGTACTCAAGCAAAAGTACCAGACAGGAAAAGGTAAAGTAGATGGGGCAAACTCCAGCACTGTGCTGACATTCGTAGGGAGGGCTTATGGGACTGTAAAGAGCCAAGGAGGTGAAGGACATGCAGGATGTTCATGGACTATTCTAGTGAGAGTGTTTCATGCAGTGAGAATGATGAGGCCTTAGCATGAGACGATTGCAGCAATAATATCTGAAAACCTACATTCTAGCCCCATTCTTCTCAGTGGCTGCATCATCTAAGACACTGAGGATGATGTGCAAACCCTGATAATCTGCTTGTGACTTATCTATGAGGGCTTGCTGAGACGCTGAGATGGCAGCGGTGGTGGAGTGGGCAATGCTACACTTGGTGTCCAAATACATATCTGGGTTCAACACTGCTACTTGTTTGCTTTCTTTCATGCTTGCTTGCTTGCTTTCCTTCTTTCTTTCTTGTGCTCTCTCTCTTTCTTTCTTTGTTTCTTTCTTTCTTTCTGCAAGATGGTAGCAGAACGCACATGCTTATTGTTTGTTCAGATGAGAATTTTTTAATTACAAATATTGTCAGCAGTTTCTAAGATGACAGAATTGGATGCACCCCTCTTCTATGTGAAGTAAGACAATGTGTTGAGAAATAGCCAACAGACTGTCCTGGCCTGACAGTTTAAATTATAATGCTCAAGAGATAAGTGTCCCATGAGCCTAGCTCTCAATATAGCCCCAGGCCTTGCAAGGATGAGGCAGGAGACTCACCATGATCTTGAGGCCAACCTGACTACAGAGTGGTGCTACAGTAGGAGATCTGTCTCAAACAAAACAAAGCAGAATGGAACAACACAACTCTCACGACGAGCTCCCCCAGGCATAGTGCAACAGCTAGTACATTGTCTACCTCGAGATGTGCAGAACCTCACCCAGTGCCTGACACCAACGGACACAGTATGGACACATTCTTTAAACCATCTATTAAGCCTCTATTTAAGTCATTCACACAATGTGGGTAGTTCTGGAAATCTGTTCTACTACACATTACATATGTACACTGTAAACTTAAAAATTTTTAAAGGGTAAGAGTTTGTCATATAGCAAAATACCTGGGGTGACTAAATTACTAAAAGGAAAGGTTATATTGATTCACAGTTTGATGGCTGTTGTGGAGTTTTGATTCACTGTCAAGGTGAGGGTGTTTGGTGAAAGAAAACCATATGACTCATGGCCAGGAATAAAAGTAGAGGAGGGTTAAGGTGAGGAGTTGGGGTACATGTCATCAAAATACATCATCTGAAATTCAAAGAATTAGTATATTGATAAAAAATACTTATTAAAAATTAGCAGAGGAGAAAAGAGTCAGGGCCCCCTAATTTACAACTCCCATCAAGGCTGTATCCCTAACTATCTGAAGAATTCCCTAAAGGCCCCATCTTCTAAAGGTTTCGCTTCTAACAGTGCCACTTGAGATCGGTCCTTTCACACATGGGCCTCGAAAGGCATGCTCAGTACTCACTACAAAGGTGAAAACTTACAACGCCCTGATGGATGCAAAGAATTCTCTGTCCAGTGATGAACGTCTTGCCTTTTACTAGGCAATCGCATTAGCTTCACCATTATCAGTGTCCTGGGGGAGCTGGACACAGTTGGGTGACAGAAGGTCGAGGTCATGAGATGTTGTTAAGGGCAAGAAGTATGGCTATGGTGTTGGGGCAAGATGGTGGCTGGTCAGCAGAGCTTCATTCTAGGAAGAACACCACATCTCAGGAGAGGACTCATGAGAAGCCTCACAGTACAGATATGGACCATTTCCCCACTCGGTGTGGACATTCTCTGTCCAACTTAGAGTAAGATATTATAGCCTTAATTGCATCTTGGAAATGCATTAGCAATAGACAACCATATTCTTCAGGGTCTACAACATAGTGGCTAGATCTCAGAAAACCAGCATGCACACAGAAAACATGGGGAAAGGGGGCCAAAGGGAGGGAACTAGAGGAAACGAGCTGAGAGAAACATGTACTATTTTGAGGGAGAGGAAGACACAGGAAAGGAAACCTGGAGTAGAGGAAAGTGAGCAGCTGCCTGGGCAGAGGTCTCTATCATTCACCTAGCAAGCGTGCTCTATCCAGAGCCCTGTACTTCCTCAGAGTAGGGCCAAGTCCTCAGATAACACCCCCTTCCCCCATTTACCTCCCATTTCTTCTTCTCTCACAAAGCTTAAGTACAACTGCCTTCTGAAGCTATTCATCTGCTTCTCAAATGTTGTTCCCACAGTCTTTAGAATCTGAATAGTATTATATATTTCAGCCACTAAAGGGAACATTTATGGAGAGTAATTGAGCAAATTGAGGGTCTGAACCCCAGAAGAGACAATTTTTTTTGACAAGAAAAAAAATGGTTGGCAAATGTTAAGGATTTTTTTTTTTTATGAGTAATCATGATGATTCTTTGAATAATTGTAATCTGTTCCATACTCTGTCACAGTTGCTTGGATATGTGGACTTTTGTCAGTGAATAAAGTTATTTTGTTGTCCTTATTTTTAGGGAGAGATTCACAGTATTGAAATATTTCTAGTGTCGATGGTGTTGCATCTCTTGAATATTGTTCTTTCTAGTGGCTGATGAGTCATCAGAGTGTCACTCTTCCTCTAGAACACTATGGTTTCACCAGTCTTCGTCAGAAGTTGGTGGAAGGAGAGGTGGTGTAGAGGGGCAGGATATGGGCTGGAAGCCACACACTGGGAGACCACGGCTGACTTGTAAGGTCAAAACTGATGCTCACATTTTAAAACACTGATTTATTTATCCCTTCTCAGGTTTTCTAATACTCAGCTGCTCTGTTATCAGGCCAACCTTAGACAAATAGAGAGCCCTTGGCTGCAAGGATGTATAATTTGGACACTGTAGTTTCATGATTCAATTTTCTTCCTGCAAGCATGATGAACAAGGACTCAGGCTATTATTCTACAGAAAGACTAAGTATGATGAATAGACATAAGCCCCAATGACCTCTTGTACATAACAGGAAGCTTGAAGCTACAGCAGTCTGAGGCCTGTCAGGGTTTGGTCCCTGGTTAGAAGATGAAGCTGATAACAAGTGTGTTCTTCTGTGTGGATTTTCACATAGAGGACAAAGATACTGAGAACTTCCAGACTCATCGAAGGACTGGCATAAATAAAGTATCTTGTTGAAAAGTTTGTTGCAAAAAAAAGAATTGTTTGCAAACATGATAAATATATCTCCTTGGTTTTTTTTTTGTTTGTTTGTTTGTTTTTTGCAGTTGTCTATATTTTAAAGTTGATGTTCTAAATATTATACTTCTGGGCCTACTCCTATCTCTTAATGCTGTTATGGGATAGTGTTGAGGGAACAGTGCTGAGGGAACAGTGTTGAATATTTGGTAGCAATTCTGTGTTAGGATTCTGATTTTTTTTCTTTTCTTTCATTTTTTTTTTTTTTTTTTTTTTTTTTTTTTTTTTTTTTTTGGTTTTTCGAGATGGGCTGATTTTTTGTTTTCATCTTGTGCATTTCTCAGGTGCAACTTAGCACCCTTTGAACACTCCGCAAGCATGCTATTACTGAGACACATCCCTATCTCTTGCTTTAAGAAAAAAGTATTCATGATGATATTAGACAAGAGTCGCTCTAGGTAGTTATGATATCGAAGGTATCGCCAGTTGTATAAAGGTTCCTAAGGTTACTGGAACCAACACTGGTATTGTATAAAGTTACATACGAAGGTGACTATGCAAATCCAGCATCTAAAAGACGCCTAGAGAGGGTAGATGGCTCTGTGCTCTCAGGCTCTCTTGATGTCAGGAAATGTCCTAGTTTCCTCTCTGCTGCTGTGATAAGCCCTCCTGATAGAAACAACTTAGGGAGACAGAGTTTACTGGGTTGACAATTGGAGTTCAAGGCAGAGACTCAAAATAGTTTGTAACTTTCACAAAGTGAGAGAGAGAATCGTTGAACACATGCCAGATCCATCCCCAAAGAATGCCACTGGGAGTTCTCCCTGTCAGTTAGTGCAAGTCAACATAATCGCCCATAGATGCACGCAGAGGCCAATCTGATCTGGGAAATTGCATCTTCCTAGATGGCTCGAGACTGTGTCAGTTTGAGACACTAAGCATCCCAGTGAGTTTTAACAGTCTTTTTTGTGAACTGTAGCCTAATAAAGAAAAACAGATGAAGGGACTGAGCCATCCTGGATGGATGATTATTTTTCACTATCTAGATGAGCAGAGAGCTAACCCTGGTTGTTCATAGCAGAAGTTCAGGGCCTGCTGCTTAGGAAGATAAAACTGGAGGTCCTTGGCCCCAGTAGCTCTGAGGTGTCTGGGCCTGGAGGAGTTCGTCAAAGAGGAAAGCGGCAGGGATTACAGAGTATGTAAGCAGCTGATCGCTCCAACCCAGCCTCTGGGGCTCTGGTTAGAGTCCAGAGCTTGTCCCAGATGGAGCATGGAAGCCACAGGAGCAGAAGCAGGGGTTAACCCCAGCCTGAGGTCAGACTCCCATCACTTTTCTAAACATTAAGAGATTTAGACACTTGTGTATTGTTGCAGGAAATATTTTTTTTTAAAAAGAACGCATGTGTCGGCAACTCTTGGCCCTGCTGCAGACTCACCGGCTCTGACTCTACCCACCAACTCTCCGGCCAGGCCAGAGCTCCCGAGTTCTCTTCGCTACCACACCAACCCACACAATGTCTGGCCAACCCACGGTCAGCCACCACAATGCCCATTCACCAGGTAGAATCAAAACTTTCAAAGCTTATAATAAACCAATCAGATTTATGTATCAATAAAAATCACAATTTGTAAGATGCCAGTACAATAATTTCAGAACCAATTGATAATGATAAAAACTTTACCCCAATCATTCTAACCTTATGATATCATAACTACCTTTGGCTGGTTAAAGCCCCACTGGTTCACGTTCACCTCCATTTTGCCTTCCTACTTTCTCCCTCCTGAGAGTGTCTCTGCAACTCTTAGCTCTACCCGTTTTTCCCTGTCCAATCACAAGCCTCCTGCCACCTTTATAAGATTTGCATTGGTCATGGTGTCTGTTCACAGAAGTAAAACCCTAACTAACTAAGACAGAGGGTTAGGTATTTAAGTGAATGAAAACTATGATAGGTTATGAAATAATTTTATTTGAGTGTTATTTTACTATGAATTATTAAAGTGGATTAAGAAGTATGTGGATTGGAGTGATAGCTCAGAGAGTAAAGGCCCCTGCTGCTAAGCCTGACAGCCTGGGTTGAGCAGAGAGTCTCAGTTGAAGAATTGCATACATCCGATTGGCCTATGGGAGTGTCTGCGGGCGGGGCACACTCTGATTATCATAATTGATTTTGCAAGACCCAGCCTACATACAGGTAGAAACTTCTTGCAGCTGCCCAGATGATAAAAGAACACGAGAGAAGGAAAATGGCTTGTTTTCTCATCACTCCACTGTCCTTGTCGGAGCTACTAAGTCCTTTGCTGATATTAGAACCGAATTCTCAGAACTTCCATTGTTGACAGAGGACCAGTGGTTCTCCAGGACTTATTTCAGGTTGGAGTGGTTGAGGTGCCTATCCTTGTGGACTCTCGGTTCCCTGCTTGCTGGAGTTGTAGGTATGTGCTGCTAATCCACATGACCTGATATGGTTCTTGATATCTCCTCTGAGCATCTGGCTCATTTGGGAAACTGAGGTTTCTGGGTTTTGAAAGATCTCAATTGGCTTTAATTTCCATTCCAGAACATGTCAATACTTTATTCCACAAAATAGAATAAGTGTACCAATGCCCCTAGCCTCTGGCTTTAAGGACAGAGAAAGGCTGGCATAGCAGAAATAAAACCAATGATCAGATGGATTATTTCTTTTTTTTTATTAGTTATTTTGTTTATTTACATTCCAAATGTTGTCCCCCTTCCTGGTCTCTCCTTCTCAAATCCCACCTCCTTCCCTTTCACTCTAAGAAGGTGCTCTCCCCACCCACGTACCCACTCCTACCTCAATCTTCTAGCATCCCCCTGCACTGGGGCAACAAGCTTCCACAGGATCAAATGCCTCCCCTCCCATTGATGCCAGATAAGGCAATCCTCTGCTACCTATATAGCAGGAGCCATGGACTGGCCCATGTGTACTCTTTGGTGGGTGGTTTAGTCCCTAGGAGCTCTGAGGGTTCTGGTTAGTTAATATTGTTCTTCCTATGGGGTTGCAATTCCCTCCAGCTCCTTCAGTCCTTCCCCTAACTCTTCCATTGGGATCCGCTGCTCAGTCCAATGGTTGGCTGTGAGTATCTGCATCTGTCTTAGTCAGGTCTGGCAGAGCCTCGCAGAGGACAGCTATACCAAGTTTCTGTCCGCAAGCACTTTAGTGTCAGGGTTTCAGATGGATTATTTCAAAGTTAGTTTTCTTGTAAAGGGGTCATGGAGAGGAGGTAGTGGAGAAAGAGCTGGTTGGTATCAGGTCAGCCCACTTAGATAACAAGGCAGTTTGCAGTTAGAATGAGTAATTGTGTGAGGAACTCATTGTCATGCTCTCTCTGTTCTTCCAGTGGCCTTCTAGATTTTATTTTTAACAACATAAAGACTGATTTTCTCCTGATTTCAGGAGAAATAAAAAATTCCTATGTGAGCTCTGCTATTGGCCTGCTGGGCCACTTGGAGTCAGCCTGCTTCCACGAGTTTGCCCTTGAACCTGAAGACATCTCACTTTTGGTTGACGTCTTCAAAGCAGTTGTCAGTGCTTATGTGTGATGGAGTCATAATTACCCTCTACCACAGCCATGGGCTGGTTGGAAGTTTCCTCCAAAGCCCCTGAGTTCCCAGGCTTGAAAAACATCTGGGATGCCTTAGGAATTAGTGATAAGAACACTTACTTTTGTTTTTTTTTTTATTTTAGTTTTAAATAATATTTTAATTCATTCTTTCAGAATTTCATACAACAGATTTTGTTTATATCCACATAGCCTGAAAGTCCTCTGAGATCATCTGCACCTCTCTACCCATGTATTCCTTCTCCTCCCTCCTCCTCCTCCTCCCTCCTCCTCCTCCTCCTCCTCCTCCT
>NW_022196891.1:72617214-72679847 GCF_008632895.1 Mastomys coucha | reverse complement strand
CTCCTCCTCCTCCTTCTTCTTCTTCTTCTTTTCTTCTTCTTCCATGGAGTCCAATTTGGGCTGCCCAAATTTTATTGGGGGTAGGGCTGACGAACCAGAGGTTAAACCTCTTAAAGAAAACTCCCTCTCCTCTCCTCTCTCTTCCTCCTCTCTCTCTCTCTCTCTCTCTCTCTCTCTCTCTCTCTCTCTGCTCATTACTCTTCTGGCTCTTAAACTCTTTTGCCCTCCTCTTTCCTGATGATCCTTGGGGACAGAGTATGACATAAATGTCCCATTTGGGGCTGTGAATTCTACAGTTACTTCTTCTCTTCATGTTCCAGCTGAGGGTCTCTGTGTTCATCACTGTCTACTGCAAGAAGCAGCTTTTCTGATGAGGGTTGAAGGATTCAATGATCTGTGAGTGTAGGAATAAGTCATTAGGAGCTGGTTTCATAGCCTACCACCCTAAATATGTTGGCTCTCATCTATTGTGATTTGTACCTTACCTTCTTTTTAATGCTTTAAAGAATGTTTTTGTTTCTCACCAAATACAACATCCAGTCACTGGTGACCTTCTTTCTTGTGCTTAGTTGCATATAAAACATATGTTGTTTTGGAACTCACTGCAACATGACACCATCTTAGTAATGCCCTGGAAGAAGGTATTCTTTCCCAACCTAAAGAGAACTATTCAAAGATCTAGGAGACTAGAGTTCTAGTTTTGGCTCTGTTATTAAATAGGTATTGACCTTGGTATCGTCCATTAACTTCTCTGATCCCAAGTTTTTTCATCCATAAAATGGTAGAAGTTAAATGACTTTTAAGGTTGGCACTCACTCGATACTTGAATCTAGGCCACCTTGTTAGAATAGGGCAGAGGAAGTGCCAGGGCAATAAAAATGAAATTGCTCTTTTTCCTCCATGAAGCACCTGGGCTGTTTCCAAATGGAGATTTCAGCATTAGTAACTGTGAGCAAGAGATGTCCCAGCCAAGGCTTAATGAGACAACAGCAGCTCACGCATAGGACTCAGGGTATGCAATCCCACGCTGTGTATATCCGGCACCACCTTGGACTTTCATATGAATAGAAACGAAGGACTTTTTAGTTTTCAAAAATAAAAGATTTCAGATTTAAATTGGATTTGCTTTTGAATTATTCTTAGGAACAAGGGAAAATTAGCTAAACCTCCAAGTCATTCCCCAACCCTCCATCTGCCGGTTTACCCCCACGCCACCCCAATACCGTCTGCATTTCTATTCCACCTTGGGTGCCAACTCTTTGCTGATCCTCTGGACCACCTTCTTCAAGATTTTTTTGTATGTACACAGGATTATAGGTTACAACTACTGTTGACACTAAAATCAACTTTGGAAGATGGACCCCATCTTTCCGAATACTCCCTCACCTGCCTGAATGACACAGCTAACGCAGCAACATAGCTGCTGCTACAAGCCAGTGAGCCTCTCTGAGAGCCAATTTCTCTGGATTTTATGTTTCCCACAGTTACCATCTGTGAGCACATTAGCAAACCCAGAAAGGCCGAGAAGCTCTGCTCCCAGCTTGCATGGGTGTGCTGTCAATAATGCAGTTATATAACTTATTACCGATAATTATGCATTTTTTATCATGTCAGGGATAGGTGGTTTGTTCAGGAAAACTTCGTCAGGGCCCAAGTCTAGCTTTGATTATTTCCCAGATCACCAAATGACATGGCCAGAGATAGCTATGCAGTTTCACCATGTCAACCCTCCACGGATACCTCACAGCTGTCTAAATGACGCCCACTGTTGTTTCCTTGGCTGGGAACTGTCTCCTCACAATTCTGGCACAAAGATGGAGATGAGTAACATAATGAATAGGCAACTAGAAAGGGAAATTTAGGGCAATTTAAATGCATCTACTTCTGCTGTGATGAATCGCCATGCACAACATGAGACAGAAGCTGGCGCATGATTTAAAATGCTGGAGACATAAAGGCCAATCATTGCCTTAGGATCAGGATTGGAGAATAGATTACAGACTAGTCTTGAAAACTAAAAAGAAAGAAAGGAAGGAAGGAAAGAAGGAAGGGAGAATTTTCTTTTATTTTTTAATCATGTATGTATGTATGTATGTATGTATGTATGTATGTATGTATGTATGTATGTGAGTGCAGCAGGTACCTGGGGAGTCCAGAAGAGCGGGTAGGATGTCCTGGAGCTGGTGTTACGGGTGTTTGTGAGATGTCTTGTTTGGTTGCTGGAAACAGAACTCAGTTCCTCTGTAAAAGCAGAGTGTACTCTACCATTGAGCCCTCTCTTCAGGCCCTTCAGCTTATTCTTACTATGACTCTGACATAAATCTAATGTTTATTTGTATCTTGGGTTTTGAAAGACAATAGAAATAAGCAAAGTAATTATTTTTATACTCAGATCTTTTGCAACTTTCAAATTCCTAATTACATGAGCAGTAAAATAGACAAATATATTTTCTAGGCTTTTGAAAACTACAGATAGACATTATCTCTACACTGTACATTTGGGGCTACAGGGGGGGTCGTGTTTATTTTTGAGAGGAATTATTGTGGAAGTACATGAGGACAATCCCTGGCTGACCTCCTCTGGTCAAGGTATGAAGTTTAAAAACTACCAGCAAGTAGAGACTTTGAACCCTTCTTTCTCTATCCCCATCAGTAGGATTTGGACTTTACCAGTAAACAAGGCCTTCTCAGCTCAATCATGTTTTGTGGGGCCTAGAAAATAGAGTACAGACACAAATGGTTAGACCATTCAGAAAAAATCCAACCTACTGCCTTTCTTTGAAATGGACTTTCTGCTTGAATGGGAAAGGGAATTTAATTCTTCACAATATTCTGATCTTCTGCTTATATGATATTATAGTAAATACTGTGTAGTGAAGACAGCTTTAAGGGTGTGGTGGATTATACTGGGATGAAACCCATAAATGCTGGGCATGAGAAAGAGGTTAGTTAAGTGGAGGCACAGAGTAGATGTTACTGATTTCTTAGTTGTAAATAATGAGGAGATATCAAGTTAATATTTGATCCTTGATGGAATTAGGGAAAACTACATAACACCGAGGGAAATCAGATTTCAAAGCACAGTCCTAAAAGTACAAAAGAAAATAGAAGAAAATAATATATTGATTACTATTAATTATACACCCATAATTTGTTAATATAGTGCATATATTATAAGTAGTATAAGAAATAATATAACAAGGTAAACATAGTAATCTAAAACACTTTTCTTTTTTGTTGCTTTATCTCTGCTCTCAAATTTATTATATTTTCACTGATTAATTTATCTACTTTATATCCAGATCACAGCTTCCTTCCACTCCTCCCAGACCCTTCCTCCTACCCTCCCTTTCCTCCCTTTTTCCTCAGAGAAGAAGAGGCTTCTTATGGGTATCAACTGGCCTTGGCATATCAAGGTGCATTACAACTGGGCTCATCTTCTCCTATTGAGGCTAGGCAAGGAAGCCCAGCTAGGGAAAAGGGATCCAAGGACGGGCAAAAGAGTCAGAGGCAACACCTGCTCCTGCTGTTAGGGGTCCCACATCTGTTACACATGTGCAGAGGGCCCAGATCCGTTCTATGAATGCTCTTTGCCTGCTGGTTCAGTCTTAGGGAGCCCCTATGGGCCTAGGTTAGTTAATTCTGTAGGTTTTCTTGTGGTGTTTGTGACCTCTATGGCTCCTTCAATTCTTTTTCCCCCCTCTTCCACAGGATTTCCCAAGCCCTGTCTAAAGTTTGGCTGGGGGTCTTCACATATGTTTCCATCAGCTGCTGAGTGAAGCCTCTCAGAGAACAGTTATGCTAGGCATCTGTCTGCAAGTAAAACAGAATATCATTAATAGTGTCAGGGTGGCATGGGTTTCAAGGTGGGTCAGTTTTATCTATCTATCTATCTATCTATCTATCTATCTATCTATCTATCTATCATCTATCTATCTATCATCTGTCTGTCTATCTATCTATCTATCTATCATCTATCTATCTATCTATCTATCTATCTATCTATCATCTATCTATCTATCTATCTATCTATTCATCTATCTATCTATCTATCTATCTATCTATCTATCTATCTATCTATCTATCTATCATCTATCTATCCATCCATATGAATGACAGGTGCAATAATTTGTGTTACGGCTTCATTTTTGTTGTTGTGATTAAAATACTCCAACAAAGGAGAAAGGGTTTATCTGGTTTACAATCCCAGGTTGTAGTCCATCATTGTAGGAAGGTTAAGGCAGGAACTTGAAGCATCTAGTCACATCTGCTGTTGGGAACAGGAGAATGAATGAACACTTGCTTGTATTCAGAACCTTCTTTATACTTAAACAATCTGGGATCACCTGTCTAGGGAATGGTGTTGCCCATAGTGGGTGAGTCTTTATTCCTTCCTAAATATAATCAAGATAATTCTCCAAAGACAAGCCCACTTTCTTTCTTTTTTATAGCCTAAATAACACATAGCCCATTCTCTAGCACCAAGTATAAACTTGATATGTATTTTGACAGATACATATTTTCTTAACTGATGAGTTCAAGAAAAACAAAACCACATACATGTAAAAGATCAGGGGTAGAGTAAAAACTTCTACATGCAATTGAAAAAAGAAAATCTGAACTTAGATGGAGAGAAACTAAATCCATAAGGGCTGCTGTAAAAGGCAAGCAGCACTATGGCTTCCAGGAGATATTCTGTCTGTAAAGTCTACAAGTGTTTGGGGGCAGAAAGTTTTCTTGACAAGTGATAAGTTGGGAATCTAAGAGTATGAGGTATGTGCAAGTGGTATGAGCTAGTGCATGGGTGATGAAACATGAATTTTTGTATTTTGATGCATGGTTCATCCTAGGAGAGAACCAGAATTCTGTGGCCTGGGGGAAAGTAAAGAAGTCTCATGAGATTTCATCAAGTTGGCTTAGTAGCCCGTTTGTCCTAACCAGTAAGTGGTAATCAAGGATTGAGAATTTGAAGGTTGTTTCAGCTTGTTTAGGCTGATAGAACAGAATGGGGCAGCTTGCAGGCAACAGAAATTCATCACTTACAGCTCTGGGGCTAGAAATCCAAGATCAAGGCACTGATGGTCCACATGTCTGGTGAGGGCCCACCTCCTGCTTAACAAATCGAGCCTTCCTCCTGGAACATCACATGACAGAAGGTCAACTGAGCATTTTTTTTGTGTTAGTATTATGAGCATCTAGCCCCATTTAGGAGGACTCTACCTTCTGGTTCTAATCACTCCCAAAGGCCTAGCATCTTTAAGCAGTCACAGCATCATAGATTAGGATTTCATATGAACACTGGAGGACACAAGCATTGAGACCAGAGAGATGGCCGTGTCTAATTTTGTCACAGGCATACCAATGTTTTCCAGAGTCTTGTTTAAGTCATACAATGGAGGCTGGTCTGTGTTAAGGGGTAATTATTGATTGATTGGTACTATATTTCACTCTGTTAGTCTACAGGAGTTTAGTCACAGTGAGGTCATTCATGCCTTGTGAGATAAGAGGATTGTTACTGAATTGTCTCCTCCAACTTCACAATTAACGGAAAGGCTGTTCTTCTCCATTACACCCACCTCATACCATCATGTGTAGCCATCTGCCACCTAAGTCACAGGCTCTAAAGTTTTACTTTGTCACACTTCCTATGGGTCATTGAATGACAGTATTGGGTATGAATCAATGACGGAACTCAGAATATGTTCCTTCTTTTTTCCAACATTCTGTCAAACAGTGTGATATGATATTACTAAAGTTAAAGAAAAAAATGATCTCTGCTGTTAATAATTTATAGACCCAAAGAAAGTTAGAATTAAGTTGTTTACACTTTCTTCCATCTGAATAGCTTGCTGTGGGAGGCAGCCCTAGTTCTTAAACCTCATTTGGCACCAGATCACACTATTCTGCGGATCTTATTAAATGCATAAATCTTGTGATTTTCAAAGTGAAGGCTACACATGAACCAATAACCTCAAGCATTTAGTCTAGTTCTAAAGGATAAAATCTTGGAGAGTGCTCGGAATACACTGGTGTTAGTTGAGTGGCCACCTCCTGTAGCCAGACAGGATCCCCCAGTAGAGGAAAAAGGACATCAATCAATCCACAAAACTTTTGTCCCCAAATTTGTCTTGTCTACAAGAAATGTAGGGACAAAGAAGAAGCAGAGACTGTGGGAATGGCCAACTAATGACTGGCCCAACTTGAAGCCCATCCCATGGGCAAGAACCAATCCCTGACACTTTTAATGCTAGTCTGTATTCTTGCAGTCAGAAGCCTAGCATAACTGTCCTCTGAGGAGCTCTACCCAGTAGCTGACTGAAACAGATATAGATGTCCACAGCCAAACATTGATGGAGCTTGGGGAGTCTTATGGAAGAGTTGAGAGAAGGGCCCCAGAGGTGATAGGAACACCAACAGAGTCAACTAACTTGGACCCTTGGGGTTCTCAAAGATTGAACTACCAACCAAAGAGCATACCTAGGCCTCCCTGCACATAGTGGATGTGCAACTCGGTCTTCATGTGGGTTTCCCAGCAGCTGGAGTGGAGGTTATTCCTAAAGCTATTGCCTGTCTGTGAATACCATTTCCCTAACTGGGCTGCTTTGACACACGGAACTCTGCAAAGATTTGATGTGCCAGGTTGAGGGATATGCCCAAGGAGTGCCTCTACCCTCTCAGAGGAGAAGGGGTGGGGGTAGGGGGAACTGTGTAGAGAAGGGGGATAGCAATCTGATTATAAAGTGAATAAACTAATTCGTTGGGGGAGGGGAGAAGAAAATGCTAACATTTGAAGCATGCCAGCGGAATGCTTCAGAGAGCTCACAGCAGCCACCCAGGTAATATCTAGTTTCTCCGCCTTTTGAGAAAGATGGCAGGATGCTTTTGGAGCATCCTTCCCCAGCCTCCCAGTCCCCAGGTTGACTCTTGTGCTGTAAACAAAGGGGAAAGGGTTCCCTAAGGGAAGAGATAGATGGAAACATTCTATCCTCTAGCTCTTGGGAAGCAGGGGGATGACATTTTTCAACAAGCAGGAGAAAAATAATACTTTACAACACACCAAGGAATTACTTTTTACAATGTTTGGCAAGAAAAAGTAGCCTCCATTTTGCTGATGAGTAATACCAGCCATTATCTATATAACACATGTATCTTGCCAGGCACCACGGTAAGCAGTCACTTGATCTTTGCAACAGTCTTATAACTACTATTCTCCACAGTGAATGTGAGGCGCTTGGCAAGCACAGCATCAGGCAGCCACAGCATGGTGGTTCAGAGACTCAAACACTTTCTCAGCCAATGCTCTCTATGGCATTTAGGGCCAGCATTCTTAAACTATCTGTGTACTATTGTGTGTGGGTATTGAATCACATGCATTAACACACACACATACACACACTCAGAGAGAGAGAGAGAGAGAGAGAGAGAGAGAGAGAGAGAGAGAGAGAGAGAGAGAGAGAGAGAGACTAGAAGAGAATTTAAGAAAGTGAAAATAGAAATTTAAATCCTTTCTCCACTCTAATAGAACACCTTGGACATCCACGAACTTGGTGTTGGGGATTCAACTCCTCTTGTAGATAATTCCCCTTTATGGACTGTGCAGAGAGAAAGCCAAGGCTCATTGTAGCTTGACAACTTGCCCAGAAATACATTATTATTGCAATATTCTAGAAAACTACCACTCCTCCTCCTCTGAAAGTTCTCTACAGTTCTGCCCCAACGTCATTTGCTCAGCTGTACCTGGCTTAAAGTCCTCAGTCTCTAGTGTGGTCACCAAGGTCTGTCTCTCTGTATTTTCACCTTAGGTTTTGTAGACTGTAAGATATGCTGGGGCTAGCATGGTTGTATCTGTGTGAATTGATGAGGCTGAAATTCTCTTCAAGCTCAGCCTCTCTCCACAGAGAAATCCCTTCATTTTCATTGAAGAATTATTTGGCTAACTCCACTATCACATGTACCTCTTTAGCACAGATTGCTCTCCCCTCTAGCGTTTACCTTATTGCCTTCTCATATGGGTACCAGATACCCCCAAATTTGGTACTTATTGTTTTATTTGAGTACCTTCTTGCTAAATACCAATGATTCTGAGAGTTCACTTTAAAATGAGCAATATAAAAGGTTTCTCTACTTACAAATTCAAACAAAGTAATTATGCTTTAACACTGTAGTTGTCTGGTCTGTTTGACCCTGTGGCTTACCTGGCTGGTGACCAAAGGTGATGTAGTCAAGTGGCCAGAACAGTGATGGCTCTGTGTGTGATATGAGAGGGAGCTGGGGGCTTTATGTCATTCATTTCCCTGAGAATGAGCCTAACTGAGCAATGAATTATATGGGATGATTAGCTTTAGCTGTCAGCTTGACATAATTTGGAACCACCTGGAAAAAGAGCCTCTATGAGGAACTGTCAAAATTAGGTTTAGCTGTGGGCCTATCTGTACGAGATTATATTGATCATGTCAATTAAGATGCAAAGACCTGCCTCTGTGGAAGGAGGGGAGTTCAGAGGCGTCTGAACCACATGAGAGTGGAGAGAGCACTGTGCATATGTGTGTGTGTGTGTGTGTGTGTGTGTGTGTGTGTGTGTGTATGTGTGCCTGATTTCATTTCTTGGTGTTCTTACTGTGGGTATAACACAATTCTTTGCTTCATGTTTCTGCCCTTGTGACTCCCCCGAAATGAGGTCCTGGGGACCTGGGATTGTGAGACAAATAAACCTTTCTTCTCTTAAGTAGTTCTGATAGAGTATTCTGTCACAGTAACAGGAATAAAAGTTAGACATCATGCACCCTTCCCAAGATCCCGCAAAGGGCCACTAAGCAAATATAGGAGACAGAAAATACATGTTTAAGGTGAACCCCAGGGAGGGATGCAATTACCTTCTGCAGCTTCTCTGTCCAAAGTTACTTTTTCTTCTTTTTCCTTTCTTCTTCCTTAACTTCCTTCTACCACATCCCCCTTTTCGATGGGTAAAATCCAGGTCCTTATTATAATGCTAATCAAACACTGCTAAGAGCTATCTTCCCACTCTTGTCTCAAAACTTTTCCCTTCTACAAGACATCACACCAGTCCATTACATTGGTGATGTGCTGATTAACCATGCTGACCTAGATTTTGTTTGATATTTTACTTTGACCTATCTACTGAGTGACCCCCAAAACTTTGAGTTTTGAGTAGATCCTAGACCAATTAATAGTATATCAGAGGTCAGGCAACTGTTCAAATTATTCTACCACTTGAACCATATGATCCAGAAGATACAATGGTAATCAAGATAAAATTGGATGGTAGAGAAGCTGTTTGGAGCCCATGACAGGCTTGTACAATGAGTCAAAATATAGGCCTTTTCGATTTTGGAGCAAGGCTCTGCTGTCATCTCTATATATCTACTCTCCACTTGACAGGCAGCTCTCAGTAAAATGGAGCCTTAGTAGTAAATGATTACCATACAGAACCACCGCAACAAAGGATCAGAGATGACTATTATATGCTAAATTTTGGTTTGATCTAGGCTGTTGAGGTGGGTGAACACATAAAGATGCTGTTATATAGAAGCAGTGTATATGTAATCAGATGCAAGGATATCCTGAAGACATAGTAACTTGCATGAAGAAGTTTCTCAAATATCTATGAAGTGCTTTCTAAATGCTTGGGCATTCCTAAGAGACACAGAATGGCTCTGGGAAGAAGGAGGTTGGAAACACATGACGATAAGTGACCAGTTACAGAGATAAAAATTGTGATTGGCTTCAGCATTTCTTAGATTACATCCATTGGCATACATATGTTAAGTAAGCATCTCTGCTTTCTTTCATTTCTTATTCCCTTATCATATAGTAAATGACATGTAAACTTTGCATCAATATTTAAATATAGTTAATTTTGGAGTGTAGTATTTGAATGATTAAGTATCAGGAAAAAAAGTAAACTTTTTTTTCTAGGACTTCAGCTCCTTTTCTGGAGAAGGCATGAGCATACTTTTGTTTTTGCACGAAGAAGCTGTTTACACTGGGTGGTAGTATGGACTTATTGTGGTCTTTATTTCAAGTTTAAGTGTGTTTTAAGAGGAGGTGTATGGGTGCCCCCATTGATAAAGGTTAGACTTGTGGCGACTCATAGTTTCCGTTGATTTGATTGGGTAAGAGGTGGCCAAACATTTCATTTGGTGGGTCTGTGAGTGTGAATCAATGAAGCTGGGAAAGAAAATATCCCTTAGCAATGTGAGTTGACATCACCCAGCCCAAAGAAGACCAGCAAAACATAGCGGCTCAGAAGATTGAGTATGTCCTTTCCCTCTTGGAAAGGGGACGTATGTCATTGTCTGTCCTCAGCAAAGGCTTTGGACCTTAGACTCAGATCATAACTTACACCACTTCCACTTCATATGACCCCGTTCCTAAAAATGTGTGTGTGCCATCTGTCCTTGTCCTTCCATCACCTCTCCCTTCATCCCTCCCTCCCTGTCTTCATCCCCTTGCCCCCCATAAAATATATTATATAGTATATATGTACATTTATTCCGTTGATATTGATGTGTTGGGCACATTATATTCAATACATAGCATACCTGTGAATATATTCTATTCCCCTGGAGAACACTGCCAAATACAATATTTTAAGAATTGAAACAAAATTGTTTTCTTTAACAGAGTATACTGAAAGTCTTTCCTGAGTTGGCACAGATCCAAGGTAGTTTAGCTCCACAGTACAGCTGTGACCACTAAGCTTTGCGAAGCTTCCCTCTCCAGAGAAACCTTGTACCATTTCATTAAATTACTTTTGTCTTCAGGATAGAGGGTTACTGGCTCTCTCTGCACAACCGGGAAATCATCTCTTTTGGACTATGGAGAGTCTTGATTACTCCTTCCAAATTAGTTTTTTCTTCTTCCGTTAGAACTCTTAATCAGTACAGCTTGCCAAGCATACGGCAGGATATCCAGAAAATGGAATGCTCCCAGGATGCTCCAGGATTCACTTCCCAGGGGACATATTTCTTACTTCATCTGATAAAGGAGAGTGGCAGAGAAATAGAAACCGGTACACATGGAGATTGCTGTGTCCCCTATTCTGTGTGAGGCATTTCGTGTAGAATGTTGCTCTGGATCCTGCAACACTCTTAGGATGCTTCAAAAGGCTACCCAAAGCCACAAGAGATGGACTAATCTGTACATGGGATATACTCAAGGGAGTGGTGGGTCTTGGATTTCAGTTCAGTTCAGACTTCAAGTATTTACCCTTTATAATACAAATAGATAGCTGGATGCTATCTATTAACACCCTACTTGGCCTAGCCTCAAAAAAAGCTTAAATACAACTAAAGTAATAAATTAGCACAGTCGAATCACTTCTTTGTCATATAGGGAGACAAAAACAAAACAATAAACAACAAAACAAAACATTCTGGCCAGGCCCTCACCTTACTCAGTACAAGCCAAGCCATTCAGATCCAAGTTTCATTATCTGGAAGAAAAGTGGAGATACTAGATACCTCCCTATAGCTTGACATTTTTTTTTTTGTCTCAGGTTCTACTGACCTAAAGACATTAATTCTGAGGAATACAAGCTTCCCTGAGGCGATGCAACAATGATTCCATTAAATTGTTAATTAAGACCACTACCCAGCTACTTTACCTCCATTAATAAGAGTATAAGAGGACCTATAATGCATGAGTCACCTTTTTGTATTTTGAGAGAAGTCATTATTAAATATTTTTTTCTGGATGTGTTTTCTCTTTTATCAGTGGAGTCCCCCATACACACCAAAGAATTTTCCACAACTAAATAAAGTGAATTAGATTTAATGCCATAGTGAAAACCAGCTGTGTATAGCTGAAGTCAGTAGGATAAAGACAAGCTGATGAGGAGAGATATTCCCCAAGACAATAAGGGAAAGGAGAAATTCTTTCTGGGTTAAAGGGGAGAATTAAAAAGTGACTCAGAGGGCTGGTGAGATGGCTCAGAGGTTAAGAGCACTGACTGCTTTTCTGAAGGTCCTAAGTTCAAATCCCAGCAGCCACATGGTGACTTACAATCATTCGTAACGAGATCTGATGCCCTCTTCTGGAGTGTCTGAAAACAGCTACAGTGTACTTACATATAATAAATAAATAAATCTTTAAAAAAAAAAAAGTGACTCAGAGATGACCTAAGAGTTAAGATACTCTCTGGTTCTTCCTACAACTCAGAATATAAAGATGAGGATTTATAAACCAAAATAACTTTATTAAAACAAAAAAAAAACTGTCAGGAAATGCAAATTATGCTTTGTCCACAAGTAGACCAGCTTTGCATGCATGTGTGTAAAGTACATGTGCATGCATGTTCGTGTGTGTGCTTACATGTGTGTGTGTGTGTGTTTAAGAGAGGTGTGAGTCACCCTGAATATCAAATGACAGCTTACGTACACAAATCTTTTTAGCAGACTTGGTCTTGAAAATCAAACAATACTTCCAATAATTAAAACAAAACCAAACCTCTCCTAGATCTTATAGTTCTTGGTACACTTGTATGAGGGTCCATGGCTAGATAGTTAGCTAGATACTAGCTTAGTAGCCTGTCCTATTTTTTTTTTTTTTTTTTTGTCAGAATGAAGAACTTCTCAACAATCAGCCTGGAGAATCCACTTGGAATTATGAAAGTCATAATGGAACTACACAACCATAGCAGAACGGGGCAAAAACCGTATGTGTCTTAGTTCTATTGTGACACAAACAAGATGGTTGAGACTGGATCATTTATAAAGAACATGAACTGATTTCTTATGATCTGGCTGATGGAAAGTTCAAAGTATTGGCATTCACTTCTAGTGGAACCTGTGCTTTCTCCCAAAATTGTGCCCACTCCTCTAGTTTTACGAGGCAGAAGGTGGAAAGGAAATGACCCTCCTTTGTGACTTAATCATTTTTCAGAGGTCCCACCTCCTCATAATAACATAACAGGTATGAAGTTTTAGCATGTTTGGAGAAGACATGGATTTAAACTATTTTACTATAAAAATCCATGTTCATCTCATACAGGAAATGTATCCATTCTATCCTAATAGCCCCCCCAAAGATAATACCAGCATCACCTTTTAACTACCAATTTCCTCTGCATAGCCTTGGCTGCCCTGGAACTTAACTCTATAGACCAGGCTGGCCTTGAACTCAGAGATCTGTAAACCTCTGCTGTTGGGAACCATAAGAGCCCTGAGATAAATATCCTGCCCCAGCTAATTGAGAACCCGGAGATTAACATCCTGCCTGACAATCACAAGGATGTGAACCCTGAGATTAATATCCTGCCTGACAATCACAAGGATCCGGCTTGGCCTTGGGAAAAGAACATTCACGGAAATCCACCCCCTCTCCACCTGTCATCCACCCCCTCCCCACCTGTCACACCGGAGCTCAACCCCAGAAGATCTTGTAAACTTCCATCTCCCTCCTTCCTCTCCCCCTCCCCTCCAAGATTTTTGCCTTAAATATGCTTGGCTGCACTAAGTAAAAGGCTCTTGACAAGCAATGCTTCCTTGAGTCCTGTCATCTCTCTCGCCTATTCTTTATTCACAGGTTGTGATCCTCCTCGTTCCCCCGAATAATGTGACCTGCAGGCCAGGTCACTCTGCCTTCCAAATGCTAGGACTAAAGGTGTACTGCTGTAGCATTTTCTCTGTCCAATCACAGTGATAGTGACAGGCCTGTGATTGGACAGGAATAGAGAGGCGGAGCTAGAGTTGGAAGAAAAAGAAGGGTCAGAGAGCAGGAGGAAGGTCGTCGTCATCATGGATGCAGACGATGAGGACGAGCCAGACCCCACGAAGTTATGCAACCAAGCAAAGGTTTTTACAAAATAGACTAATTGGGCTAGAATATTGTCTTTATTATTTGGTTCTGAAATTATTGTATTGGCATCTTGTAAACTGTGATTTTATTATTATATAAATCCGATTGGATATTAAGGCCTTAAGAGTCATGCTTTACCTACCGGGTAATAGGTGCTATTTAGATGAATGATTGTGGGAGTGTGTAAAGAGTTGCATGTGAGTGAGATGTAGCTTGCTGGGAGAAAATAACAAAAACCTGCTGGAGCTTAGTATTGAGGCTGAACTGTATCGGCTCAAAAAACGTGGCCTGGAAGTTTTTGGGGTGGATTCATTTTATATAATTCCCGCAACAGTGTACTATACCACTGCCCAGCTTAAAATCTAAGCTCAAAGTCTCAGGTATGATTTCTCTCTCTCTCTCTCTCTCTCTCTCTCTCTCTCTCTCTCTCTCTCTCTCTCTCTCTCACACACACACACACACACATGCATGCACACACCTTGAAGTGTGATGATTTATCCTGAAGCAAATTCATCCTTGCTGCATATATTCTTTTGGGGAGGCATGAAAAAAAAATGGCCATTCATTTCAGATAGGACATTGATGAAAGACTAAAGAGCAGTTTCATTTAAGTCTAGGCTTTTCAAATTGCTTGCTTATTAGAATTACTTTCAGGAGTATGGTTAATTCCTAGTCAGTTGGACCAAGCAATAAGGCCACCACCATAGTTACTTACTTTTGGGATAACTCACAAAAGCTGCCTGGGGCTCCTTGCCCAATGGGCAGACGGCCCTCCTGAAGATTCTCCTTTACCCCAGAGAGTGTCCATTGCTTACATAATCATGAGGAAGGGTCTAGCGAGCCTTCAAACTTCCTGAGCATCCTCAGCCTCTTAAGTGTCAGGACCTCCTGGCTAGTCTAAGTGTTGTCAGCTTCCTAAATTAGGAATCTCCCAACTTCCTCCAGAGAGAATGTTTCAATTCAGGGGGAACAGTAGTTATACAACATTCTTCCAGCTGTGTGAGTATGATAGCAAGGAAACTAAATTCTTCTAAAATATCCTGGTAAGTGATATATACAACCATTCCAAATGGAAGCTACAGAAGGAAAAGGGGTGCTGGTGACCAGACTCAACTAATTCTAACTTTCAATAAATGAAATAACATTAAATCTCAAGGCAAAGCAATCATTGACTCCCTGCCTGCCCTTCCATTTCCTTTGGGTAGAGGCTAGGGCTCCCTGGCTCCAGGGACTCCTTCCCAAGGCTTTGCTGAATGCAGCATATACTACTGTTTTCTCAGGCTAGAGTCTAAGGCTCTGACCCCTTCTGGACTACCACTGGAAGGACCAGAGCTTTAGTGATTTCTCTGGCCTGAGCTCTCTACTAAGCATGGTCTATGTGACGTTTCTCTGTGGGGTCCTTGGACCCATGGCTCTGTTGGCTTTTATCTAGTGGAGACTTTCAGTAGCGACCCCTGCTTCCATGGATCCACTCTGAATTTCCCTAGAGAGGAGTTGTTAGTATGTGTGGAGTGGTGGGTCAGGTGTTGGGTATGTGCATGAATGCATGTGCCCTCAGAAGCTCGAGGTATCAGAATCCCTGCGACCAGAGAGCTAGGAGCTGCCTGACATGGGTGCCAGGAACTGAACCTGGATCCTGTGCAAGAGACGGTGGTGCTCTTAACCACAGAGCATCCTACTCCATCCCTCAAATTCTGATTCCAATAAAGCACTAGACCACAGACCTGATTCAGTCAGATTCTTTGACTTTGCAGTAAGAATCACCTATCCTCTAGTTTCCAAAAAGACATTCTTCATTCTCCCTAAAATTTCATAAAAGTAGTTTTTTTTGAGGGGGGTCCCTATTCATACCAACATTCTGATCACAACTTCTCCAATAACCTCTTTAAAGATTCAAGTTCTGCTGCTGGGCGGTGGTGGTACACACCTTTGATCCCAGCACTTGGGAGGCAGAGGCAGGCAGATTTCTGAGTTTGAGGCCAGCCTGGTCTACAGAGTGAGTTCCAGAACAGCTGGGGCTACACAGAGAAACCCTGCCTTGAAAAAAAAAAAAAAGAACCAAAAAACCCAAAACAAAACAAAAGATTCAGGTCCTGCCTGTAGTAGTGCACTGCCCAGTGCATGACAACCCAGGCCTTCTCAAACACACATGTTCCAACATTTCTACCCACTATCCAGGGCCAAAGCCTCTTTCTTCATGTAAGGGGAATGTGTAACACTGCATATCCCAGCATGAACTTCATTCTTAGAAACATATTCACATCCACTTCTGTACTTGTCAGGCACTGTCAGAGCCTCTCAGGAGACAGCTATCTGAGGCTCCTGTCAGCCAGCACTTGCTGGCATCCACAATAGTGTCTGGGTTTGGTGATTGTATATGGGACAGATCCCCAGGTGAGGCAGTCTCTGGATTGTCATTCCTTCAGTCTCTGCTCCACACTTTGTCTCTTTAACTCCTTCCGTGGGTATTTTGTTCCCCCGTCTAAGACTTTGGTCTTCCTTCTTCTTGAGTTGGTGAGCAGGGGGAGGGAGGAAGGAATAGGTTTTTTTTTTTTTTTTTTTGGATGGGAAATCAGGAAAGGGGAGAACATTTGAAATTAAATGAAGAAAATATCTAATAAAAAATAAAGTAGCCTGACCAAGAGGGGATAAAAAGAAACATATTCGCACTGTAGAATGGTGGTTTAATCTCTTACAGGGACCTTTCGGGTCAGCACTTCTTACTCCCTCATTAGAAGTGGATAAAACTGGGAAGCATGTAGACACAGAGGGCATGAAGAATGTGAACTCCGAATGAGAGCCACCTGAAGATACTTTCTGTGTTCACGTGGCCTGAGTCTCTCTGGTGTTCTTTGTACTTAGAGCTGGAGTTGCTCAGGCCAGTACCTCACTTAAGGAGAATCTTGCATTTGACTTATCTTGAAGGCCTCCTGCCATGGCCTGTGTATCTCCTTCCACTTCCTGTCCTATACTGAATGTTTAAAGTAGTTGGGGGGGGGGGTTAAAAATATTATATCAGACTTCAAGGGAGTGAACAAAAACATTGCAAAATATACTTTTGTTTTGTCTAAAGGTGGTCTCCACGCAGCAGTTGTGTTATCTCTCTCTCCCTCCCCTGACTGTAAGCTTGGTCACAAGAGACCATGACCGCCATGCTTTCTGACCCTCCAAACTCCCCCACCCCCACCCCCTCACTGGTGTGGCCATTTAGCAAAGAGCAATTTTAGTACATGCTGACTTGTAAGCACCTTTTTAAAATTTCATTGTACCAATCAACTATGTCTCCACAGTAAACGAGATTTCAAAAGAAAAACTCGGCAGCTTCATGAAAAATACAAGACAATATCCAAGGCTGAAAAACTAAAATCTTTCATCCACATCAGAAAACAGCTTTCAAATACAAAAGCTGCCAGGAGTGGTATATATAGTTGTCTCCGGGGAGCTCATCTCATAAAAAGACCAAGATCAGTACTTAGTGTGAACACATCCAAGAGAAGGAACCAGTTTGTCAGGCCAAGGCAGGCACATCTTAAGCTTGAAGATTGACAAGCTCACATTAGTTTCCTTCCTCAGTACTGTCTTCAGTCCACTAGAGCCATTGTGTCTGGAGTTGGGCAGACTCAGTTGGAACAGTCTTAAGAAATGAAGTGCCATTCTGACCTGCCTGTGGTTGATGGATGCAGTGATGTTTCAAGAATTGGATTCTGTAGCTTATCTCCTTACAGACACCCTTTCAGAGAACTCCCATAAGTAAATCATGACCCAAATGTACTCCAATAGATGCAGTGTAAGCAGAATGGTGGATCACTCTAGGGGCCTGGGAACTGTGGGCCAGTGGGCACACAACCATGCAACACTTCTTAAAGTTACCAAGGTGTTGCTCTGCCTGCTGTTGAGCTTGGTGGCTCTGGATCAGTAGCTGCCATGATGAACAAGTGTCTAATTTTCAAGAGTTAATATAGGAGAAATTTATTTACTCTTTACTTTAGAGTTATACCCCCTTTGGTGAGTTAAAGGGTTGGAGCTGGTGTATTGTTATCATACTTGATGGCTATTTGTACTAGATACAAAAGTAGCCATGGCCTTCCCCATTGCCTAAAAAGATAAAATCCATTTGTCTATTCCTTGAATCATGGTTGGCCTGAGTTGTATGTGGACTAATGGGATATTAGCAAGCATGATGGAAATACAGATTTAAAATGCATGTGTACATTCATTCAACTTGCTCATTTGGAGACCCAGGCAGGCTTCTATGAGAATGAGTGCCAGATAATCTAGGAGATGATGAGAAACATAAGATATCTTGTTAACCACTAATGTACCACTTCATGCCCTCCATGTCTACATGCTGGCTCAACTTTGGTCCATAGAATGAGTGATGAGTTAAATAAAATAAATATTTTGTTATACTACTAAATTATTCATCATATAAATCATATGCTGACCCATAGGGTATAACACATTGTGATGGTTCATATATATCTCTATGGTTTTGTCTATAATAGCTTACTTTAGGCTCAAATTGCTGTCATTCAAGTATGTGGCCCATGACATATACAAATGAAAGGGTAGGTACACAGGTAGGCACATACTAAACAGCATCATTTAAATCAACACAACGAAGAGATCCTTCTGAAGTCTAGCCTAACAAATGTTACAGCTATCTCTGGTTTACATTCTAGGCAAGAAATCACTGAAAGAAAAGAGTTTATGTTCATTGAGTTCCTTTCGAGTCCCAGGAACTTCCACATTTGCTATTGTTTCGCGCTGACACTTCTGTGTTTAGTGAGTTACAGCCGCTTTTATGACAAGGGTGAGGAGGAAACATCACTTCCTCATGACGACTGAGTCAGCACATGCATCTAAAGATTAGCTTTAGCTAATTAGCACTAGGTACCTCCTACAGCCCAAGAATTTTCTATGAATAGTTATTTGGAAATACAATGATTCTTATTGGAAAATGTATGTTTACAATTGGACAAATTGGTGAGTTCTATATGATCCTTTTCAATATTTCCCCTATAAGACTTATAGGAAGTTTTCTGGTTATAGAAAATGTTCAGGTAAGGGGCAGTAAGGTGGCACCAAGCCTGACAACTTGAGTTCAATTCGCAGGACCCACGCGGTAGATGCTGATGATTCCCTCTTTCAGGTAGTCCTCTGACCTCCTCATGCATGCTCTGGGACTGGTTATACATCTCTACACTTACATGTAAACACCCAAAATAAGTAAAGATATGATATCAATAAAAAAATATCCCGAACAATGAATTTTTCCCTATCATGCTCTAATATGACATATCCCAACTTTCAGAGTAAGGGATTTATTTCTAATTTTTCAAATATATACTGTTAGTCATATGGAATCTAATTTAAATGGTGACTCATAATATATATGATATTGTAAGGAAATATCCTTCTTTGCATTTATGTGTGTCAGTCCTACCCTAAATTCCTGAAAGACAAGAACAAACTGTAACTTTCCCCCAAGGTTCTCGAATTTCAATGGGGATAAAAATGTGCATCTAATTTTAAAATTCACAACCAGTCAATGAAACATGAGCTTGTGAAAGAGCACAATGAAACTAATATAGAAATGGAAAGACTTGCCGATACAGATTCAGCAAGTTGCTAATTGAGCCACCAAGGCATTGCCCTGCCTCAGTGGGTGCTGGTCAGTTTGGCTCTGAGTCATAGCTGCTATAATAAATAGATGTTTACTTTCACGGGTCAATAGAGAGGGTTTATTTACTATTTAGAGGTCAATGCTTATAGTTTGGGTGAGTTAAAGGGTTGGGGATACTAAGGAGAGACGGCAGGCCTGTTGTCCCTCTCTTGTAGAATGGGGCCTTTTCCTCCTTATCTGTCCATTTTTCCTCTTTTTCTTCACTCTGTTTCAAGGTAGAAGAATGACCATGGAGTGATGTTCTTTGTGTTTAAGGGAAGGCAGATATTTATTAAACTTAGGTTTTACTCCACAAGTGAAGCACAGGCCCACAAGCCAAGGCAAGAACACACAACAGACAGTGGTAAACAGCCCTGAAGTTCTGAGACACGGCCTCATCCCTATCCCATTCTGTGTGTCCAAAGCCTGACTAATGATAAAACTTCTTCAGTTAAGTTTACCTTTCCCCTATCCCAAGAGCCTGGTACTTCTCACTTCCCCATGTGAGGTAAATGTGACAAAGAGGATGACTGAAGGGAACCTTTTTACTCGTCAAGTCACGATCCTATGTCAAATATATTCCAGGACACTTCTCCTCACACCTTTGTGCTATAAAGTAGCTCTTATGAGAAGGATATTCTTGGCGGCTAGCCCCAAAGACTAGAATTTCACATGCTAGAATGTCAATCTTTCTCTCCATTTAAGAGACAAATTAATAATAATGCACGCACATCGCTGTTTGCAAGGATGCAGCTGAGTTTGGAGGACACAGAGTATCAGAGATCAATATGGTATGTGTTGGAACTGGCTGAAACACAGCCTGTTTCCCAGGGAGACACCTCCATTAGCACCCCATGATAGTAAATTTTCATTAGCAACTTAGCTTCCTTTGGAATGACCAAGGGGATCCATTTCTGGGCATGTCTGTGTAGGTGTTTCCAGAGAGGGTTATCTGAGGAGGTAAGACGAACTCTAAATGTGAGTGGCAATATCATGTGGGATAGGGTCTTGTGATATACCCATCCTTCATCCTTTCCTTCCTTCCTTCCTTCCTCTTTTTTCCTTCCTTCCTTTCTTCCTTCCTTCTTTCCTTCCTTCCTTCCTCTTTTTTCCTTCCTTCCTTCCTTCCTCCCTTCCTTCCTTCCTCTTTTTTCCTTCCTTCCTTCCTTCTTTCCTTCCTTCCTTCCTCTTTTTTCCTTCCTTCCTTTCTTCCTTCCTTTCTTCCTTCCTTCCTTCCTCTTTTTTCCTTCCTTCCTTCCTTCCTTCCTTCCTCTTTTTTCCTTCCTTCCTTCCTTCCTTCTTTCCTTCCTTCCTTCCTCTTTTTTCCTTCCTTCCTTCCTTCCTCCCTTCCTTCCTTCCTCTTTTTTCCTTCCTTCCTTTCTTCCTTCCTTCCTTCCTTCCTTTCTTCCTTCTTTCCTTCCTTCCTTCCTTCCTTCCTTCTTTCCTTACTTTCCTCTCCCTTTCCAACTCCCCTCTTCCTGAGACAGGACCTTACATATAATAGGTGCCTGAGCCACCATGCCTAGCTATGTTTACAACTTTAAAGAAAGCTGGGAGGAACACGCGCGATCTTCTATTTTGTGGTATCACCAAATGAAACACTGCAAGCATATCTAAAGGGATTGCACTTCTGTCTGATGAACTCGTCATCTTCAGTTACTTCCCACCCTTACAGATGGAATGTGTGAACACTACTTTCATGACTTTTTTCTTGACTCTTCAATGCAGGAACTAAATTATTAGTGTCAATGTGAAAGGTTATTTAAATATAATTCACTTTCTTTAAGGATTTGGGGAAGAGAAATAGTACCTTAAGTAAAAAAAAAAAAATATTTAATCAACCACGAGCTTTTGCTTAATGATCTTACTTTTGAGTCAGCGATGCAACTAATCACTGTGCCAAGAAAGCTCACTGGCGAGATTCCTGAGTGCATAAATGTGTCGGCAGAGGAAGCCTCAGGACCTGACTTGTTTCTGGAACACAGGGCAGAAGGAAAGAATCAGCTCCTGAAAGTAGTTCTCTGACCTCCATAGCATGGGTGTGCCTTAACTCACACACACTCCCTCTCCCTCCTACAGCATCGTTATCTGACCTCCATAGCATGTGTGTGCCTTAACTCACACACACTCCCTCTCCCTCTTACAGCATTGTTCTCTGACCTCCATAGCATGGGTGTGCCTTAACTCACACACACTCCCTCTCCCTCCTACAGCATTGTTCTCTGACCTCCATAGCATGTGTGTGCCTTAACTCACACACACTCCCTCTCCCTCCTACAGCATTGTTATCTGACCTCCATAGCATGTGTGTGCCTTAACTCACACACACTCCCTCTCCCTCCTACAGCATTGTTCTCTGACCTCCATAGCATGGGTGTGCCTTAACTCACACACACTCCCTCTCCCTCCTACAGCATTGTTCTCTGACCTCCATAGCATGGGTGTGCCTTAACTCACACACACTCCCTCTCCTTCCTACAGCATCGATGATAACAATACAACTTAAAAGTTTTAAATGAGAAGAAAACTGACCTCTCTTTCATGAATCTGTTCAGCAAAAGCCATAGACTTGCCTGTAACTGGGAACTGTAACACATACCTGTGATCTTAGCTCTTGGGATGAAGGGGCAAGGAGGATTGTTTGCGAAGCTGACCTTGGTTACAGAGTGATTTCCAGGCAATCCAGGGATACATAGAAAGATAATATATCACACAAACACACACACACACACACACACACACACACACACACACACACACACATGAGAGAGAGAGAGAGAAAGAGAGAGAGAAACTAAAGTGAATGGAATCAGAAATTGCACAGTGATCTTAATAGTTGCAGAAAAAAAATGTTAACAAATCCAACATACCTTCATAAAAAGATACCAGAAGAGAATAGGGATGAAGGAGGACAAATCTCAACACACACTCATACACACCTACATGCACACGCACATGTACCAACACACACACCCAAACCTATAGTCAATATGATACTAAATGGAGAAAAATGTGAAGCATTCATATTAAAATCAGAAGCAAGTCAAGGCTGTCCACTATTCTATTTAATATAGTGCTTGAACTCTTAGCTAGCATAAGACAAGGGAAGGAAATAAAATATACAAATAAGGAAAAAAATTGAAGTATCTCTCTACAGATTATATAATCCATTTTATACATAAAGGACCCCATAAACTTCAACAGAAGACTTTGAGATCTTATAAACACTTTCAGCTAAGTGGCTGAGTAAAAATTAACATAAATATCAGTAGTTTTCGTTAGTGAGAATTTTGTTGTCTTAGGGTTCTTATTGCTATGAAGAGACACCATAACCATGGCAACTCTTATAAAGACAAGCATTGACTTAGGGCTGGCTTACAGATTCAGAGGTTCAGTCCACTATCCTCACAGTGTGAGTATTGAAGTGTGCAGGCAGGCATGGCACAGGAGGAGCTGAGAGTTCTACATCTTGATCTGAAAGCTGCTAGCAGAAGACTATTTCCCAGGCAGCTAGGAGGAGGGTCTCAAAGCCAACCCTCACAGTGACACACTTTCTCCAGCAAGACCCGACCTTCTAATAGTGCCATTCCCTGGGCCAAGCATACTAAAACTATCACATTTGGTTTCTTTTAAAAACACAGGAGCATAGAAATGCGCTTTCGTTTTTATCCCAAGTGTGGGCATGTGGTGTTGCTTCAGGTTGTCCAGAGCAGTTGACCGTGATTTGCCTTGTGTTCTAGCTGGGGTGTGCTTTTGCAAGCTGCACATACTTTCTGTGATTGTGTGATATTTGGGATTCTGGGGGAATTTTCAGAGGGTCTATAAATGCTAGGGCCTGAGAGGTGATGTGGGTTGTTGGTTGTCATCAGTGTGTTGGTTGGTTGTTGGTGGTTGTCATCGGTGTGTTGGTTGGTTGTTGCTGGTTGCTGGTCGCTGGTCACTGGTTGCTAGTTGCTGTTCTTTGTGGTTTGTTAAATAATGGTGTACAATGAAAAAGAAGAACTTAGATACCCTCCTGGTGAAGATCGAACTTGTTCGAAGGACTATACTCTCTAACCAGCATGAAGTCATCTGAAAACAGAATCACCACCTTTCCTTTCTAGCCTTTTTTCTCTTCTAACTAGTGTTAGGGGGTTGAAAGGGTGGAGAAGGATGGAAGAAAGAAGAACCCATCAAATAGGAAGACAATCTACAGGCTTCCTATATACCAGTGACAAGCACAGTGAGAATGAAATCAGGTTAATAACCTTTCATGGTTACCTTGAAAAACTAAAACAAAACAAAGTATGTTGGAGTGAACCTAACCAAGGAAGTGTGAGACTGCAACAATAAAGGATTTTAAAATCAGGGAAAAATAACTCAAAGATATTGGAAGATGGAGAGACTGTCCATATTCATGGATGGAAGGAATTAATATTGTCAAAATGACTATCCTATCAAAAGGAATCTACAGATTCAATGCAATCCCAATCAAAAATGTCATGCCTTTCTTCCCAGAACTTGAAAAACAAATCTCAAAATTCATATGGAAATGCAAATGGACCTGGATAGTCAAGGAAATGTCAAGCAATAAAGAAAAAAAAAAGCAGTGCTGAAACATTACCACATCTAATTTCAAGTAACAATATAGAGCTCTAGTAATAAAGATTTCTTGGTACTGCTACAAGAACAGACAGGTAGATAAGTGGAATAGAATTGAAGACTCATATGACTCCATGAAACAGCCACCTGATTTTTTACAACAAACATACACTGGGGAAAAACATAATGTCTTAAAAAATGATGTTGGAAAAACTGATTACCTACATGCAGAAGAATAAAACTAAATTTCTTTCATCCTGCAAAAGGTCGATTCCAAATGGATCAAAGATTCCAGTGTAAGACCTGAAACTCTGAAATTTCTAGAGAAAAAAAAATGGGAGTTCAGTATAGGATATAGTTATAGGTGAGTAGCTGCCCAGGCATCAAAACCAGCTACTAACGAATGGACCTTAAGCAATTAAGGAAGTGTTATTCAGCAAAGGAAGTGGTCGATAGAGTGAATTAGCCTACAGAATGAAAGAGAAGCCTTGGTGGCTGTACATCTGACAGAAGATTAATACTAAAATATATAGCAAAGAAATAAAACAAGCTAAACATCAAGTAAACAAAATACCTCAACTGTAAATGGTCTATGGAATTGAACAGAGTTTTCAAAAATGTGTTTACCAGCCTTAGATGTTAGGGAAATGTGAATCAAAGCTATTTTGGGATTCTGTCTCACCCTAGTGATCATGGCCATTATCAAGCAGACAAATGACAACAAATGCTGGTGCAGATGCAGAGAAAGGCAAAGCTGTCCCACTGCTGCTGAGAATGGAGACGTTGCTGTCCCTGTAGCAACCTGGCATTCAAATGGCTTAAGAAATGATGTTGGGAAGACTGATTATCTACATGTGGAAGAATAAAACTAAACTTCTTTCATTCTGCCAAAAGGTCAACTCCTAATGGATCAAAGATCCCAGTGTAAGATCTAAAACTCTGAAAGTTCTAGAGAAAAAAAATGGGAGTGTGGTTTTAGCGTTCATAAAGCTAAAAATAGAACTTTCAAGTTACCCGATTATGTCACTCTTGGGCACATAATCAAAGGGCTATATACCCTATGAGAGTTATAACTGCCATCCATATTTATTGTTGCTATAATTCTAATGGAGAAAGAATGAAAGCAGCCTAGGTGCCCATTAGTTGATGACTGGATAGACACATATGCATAATGGCATTCTATCCAGTGCTAAGGAAGAGTGAAATTATGACACATGCAGGAAAATGTAAGGACTGAAACATGTTATACTTAATAAGGTAACCTAAATTCCAGGTGACAAAGGTTGTATGTGATGTCTGATATGTGAACCTTAGATCAGAATTTTAGATTTCTGTGTTGAAGTTGGAATAAACATCTGTAGAAGCCAGGAAGCAAGAAAGAACCCTAGGGTGGAGCAATGGACTAAGTCTAGCTTAAGAAAACCATGTGATATGACAGTAGATATGGTAGAGTATAAAGGAGGAAGTGGGGTGGGGAAATAGGGGAGAGGTGGGTGTATTTGAAGGGTTAACTCAAACTAAGAAGGGTTTTACTCATGTAAAAAGTATAAGCTAACTAAAAAAACATGGTTTAAAATATGAGCTTCAATGGGAGTATTCTGCATGAATGGATGGCGCAGTTCTGAGAATTCATAGATATTTAAACCAAAATCCTAATGCCAAGAATCACTTCCTGGTGATTTATTGTCCAGAGAGCCACAAAGAGAAATTCTAAAAAGCATACATATTATTGCTGCTGTTCTTGGTTGGTCACAGAGCTACATGGCAAAAGCTTATTCCTGAAGGCACTAACTACCTTAGATGGAGGTCGCAGAGAAATCCCTGAAACTGAGCAAGAAGCTTCTTACCCAATGGCTAGCGTTCATAGTGCTGCAAAGTGCTATGCAGGTTGTTGAGGGAGGAAAGTCAGCAATGATCTTACCCTTTTGTGGACTCTACAAACTAATGAACTAATGGGGAAGATACGCCCAGTGGGGCAATACTAGGGTGAATGTTCCAAGGGTAGCCAATCTCTTCCTGGTTGAGTCTGAGTCCTGCTTGCTCTGTAGGATTGAATCCATGCCTGGTCCTGCAGATTGGCTTAGTAACCTATGACTATGGAGGTCACAGGCCCCAGAATTTACTACTGTTATTTTGTTAAATGAATGTGTAGTGAAACTACTTTCTAGAAAACTTAGGGCAATATCTATATTCTGGCATCTCTCAGTCTTGGTCAGAGAAGCCTGTTTGGGTAGAAAATAGCTGCCAAAATGGAGACCCATAAATAAAAATGCTGAGAATAAATAGCTGTTGAGTGCTCTCTAAATATTTAGAAATTAAAAAAAAAAACCATACTTTAGAATAACCCATTTGGCAAAGAATAATTCATGAAGAATATTGGAAAATATACAGAATAAAAACAAGAACACTGTGTATGTAATTTATGACTGGCTATAAAGTGTAAGTGGTGATCTGGAAGGTAACTTGAATGCTTCTTAAACATCTAAATGCAATCTTAACACATGATCAAAATACTTTCACTTTTAGGACTCTAGAAGAAAGGTGAAGACATGTGCCCTCCAAAAGACTCATCTGTGAAACTTCATAGAAGTATTATTTCATAGCAGTCATAATTAGAGGCAATGGGAAATTGATGGGTGAATGAACAAATGAAACAAATGACACTTCCATTATCTGGACAAGGATATCCCAATAATTGACGACTGCATCTTAGCAATGAAGAAACCACAAGCTAGTGAAACATGGTATAAGATGGGTGGACCTCAAAAGCTGTATGCTAAGTGAAAGAAGCTTGATGCAAAACACTATACACTATATGACTGCAAATTCATATAAAATGTCCAGAAGATGAAAAAAGTGGGTCTGCAAACAGCATATTGCAACTTCATAGACACAGAGGGGAAAGGCAAAGATGTCAAATGAGCAAAAGCAACATTTAGGTAATAGAAATATTTAAATATTAGGTTTGTGTGGTTATTGCACAATGGTTTAAATCTAAAAATGACTGAATTGTACAATATGGCAGGCAAATTTTAGTGCACAACTGATTTCTTAATAAATTGTGCCCAGAAAGAAGAGCTACTAAGAGGCAAATGGGTAGACAATTACCAACAAAATAAAACCAGACTCATGATGCATTTGCAATTATTGAAGCTAGTTGCTTCTGCTTCTGTGTATGTTTAAATAAATTTTCAAACAAAAAAGGTTTTCAAAAATCAATACTAATAAAAATTAATAAACCATAAGTTGACTTTAGAGACTTCTAGTATCTCAAACAAAACTCTCTCCTTAAAGAATCAACTGTCTCATTACATAAGGCAACATCTCTGTTTTTAAATTGATATTAATGCCGGTAATAAAAATGTAGGAACATTCCGTCCTACATTAAACTCCAGGACTTACCCATCTACGTCTGTGTATAAATAAGAAAAGTTTCTTTATGACTACTGGAATTTTAACCCCTACAAATCCTAAACATGTAATTGGAAGAGCAAAATGCTTTGTAATGTAGTAAGGTAATTGAGTTTTAGAAAGCAATTAGCCCCCTCCAGTGACGCCCAGCAGAGGCAGTAATTCATTGCTATGCTCTGAGTGGCACAAAGGTCTCAGCTTCATGAAGGTGATTTGCTCTAAAGATGGTCTCTTGCATTCTGCCCATCAAAGAGCAATGCCTTCACGAGGCAGTCTTTTCCAGTTTTTCTTATTGGAAAACCGTGAAGGACAGAGAGAGTGTGGAGCTCTTTTATAGCATTTCACATTCCCTGCTTCTCATGGAAATGGCCTCACCTGTGATATGACATTAGGTTGATGGCGCGCTCAGCCCCTTAGGATGTTTATGTGGGGTCAGAGACAAAAGAAGGCTGCCTTCTTCCTCTAGGTAGATCCCAGGGGCTGGCAGGTCCTAGAGAGCAATTAAAAACAACGAGAATCAGAGCACTGGGTAAGAGTATGTGAAGACTAAGGGGGAAAAGGTATCACTAGGAAGGATCTGAGAATGTCTGTGAGTAGAAAGTAGACCACAGAATAAGGGTAGGGGAGACATCCAGGTTACCCCATGGCCCAGATGAGATGAGACTTGCTTCAATTCTTGGCTCTGTTTCACGACCACCTGTTGACTTAATCTGTAAGGAGAACCTTTCTATAAACCCCCATCCATTGGTTACTGGAAAAAAAAATAGCTTTTACTGGAAATCAAGCTTGAAATTCCATTTTGTAGATGAGTGCTCAGTCTCAATTTACCTAATGTTAAACTAGGTGGCCTCGAGACTATCAATTCCCATGAAGAAAAACGTAAGTTTAGGTTGGCATCTCCCCAACTGCTTTGTTATGAAAGCCTTTGCAAAGGGCTAAGAACATCAGCATGCCTTAGCCCAGTTGTGGGTCTGGACCTGTGGGTCTTGAGCCCTTGGTGTGTGGGGGGGTCACATATCAGATATCCTGACATCAGATATTTATATTATGATTCATAAAAGTTACAGTTAGAGGGCAGCAACAAAATAATTATATGGATGGGTGCCATCACAGCATTAAGAATTATATTAAAAGGTCACAGAAGTAGGAAGGTTGAGAACCAGTGCCTTAGGCCTATATGTGAAACATAAACTATTAGCAGGCATGGAAAACTATGTAAAAGAAAATCTAGATTACCTGGGGCTTGGCAAAGACATTTTAGATAAAACATCCTAAGTCTGATCTGTCTGATAAAAATGACAATGCTAGACTTTGTTAAAGTTAAAAACTCAGAAAATGAAAGAAGCCACCATGAGAAAATATTTGTTAAGCATGTAGCTGATAAAGGGCTGCATCTAAAATACAGAAAGAAGTCTAATAACTGCACAAAAAGAAAACAAGTGAACATAGCTTTCAAATGGACAAAAGACAGAAAGAATACATCACTGAAGTAGATGGCAAATAAGTTTATAAAAGATTGAGTTTTGTTAAGAAACTGCAAATGAAAATATTATAAATAAATATATATATATGTGTTATATATATTTATATATTTTTTCATATGTGTATACACATACCATTACCCACCTGCTATTGTGATGAGCATTTTAAAGCTGAGAACTCCAGCTAGGTGTGGTGGCCCATGCCTGTAGCCCTCACACTTGCTTGAGAGGTTGAGGTAGAGGGAGCAAGAATTTTACAGCTAGCCTGGGAGAACACTAACTGCTAGGCAGGAAGCACAGTGATGGAGATTTGATGCTGTGGGAATGCAGGGTAGAAATGCCACTTGGGAAGACAACTGACAGTGGTTTTAAAACTAAACGTTTTCCCCATATGACCCATCAATCCCTCTCTCAGGTGCGAAAGGAATTGAACATTTGTTTTTCTTAATTTTCAGAAAAGCCTGCCCATCAATGTCTCTTGAAGCCTCATTTCCAACAGACCAAAGTTGGAACCAAGCAAAACAACCCTCAAGAGTTGAGTGAATGAATTTGCAGTGTTCACACAATGGCATGGCATTCAGTGGTGAAAAGTAAAAGCTATGAAGTCATGATTGAAACTGAAATGCATATTTCTAAGTGAGAAGCCTAGGTCAAGGCTGTATGTTAAGTGAATCAGATGACATGACATGCCAGCCTTCAAAAGGGAAGTGGTGGAGAGAGTAGAAACATCAGTGTTTGCAGAGACTTCATGGAGAAAGAAGGATCGATGAATGGGCAACGTGCAGATTTTTGAGAAAGTGAGACTATGCTGTATGATACTGTAATGGATATATGTCATTGGACATTTGCCAGGTACAGAATGTAAATTCTGGAGTCAACACCAATGTGCTCTATGGACTTATACATAGTAATAATATCACTCTTGACTTAGGACCTGTAAGAGTTACAGCACAAGACAAAATGTTAATAATTGAAAGAACTGGGGTGTGTGTGTGTGTGTGTGTGTGTGTGTGTGTGTGTGGAAGGTTAGGGTGTATGAGAAGTTTTTACTCATTTCCTAGAATCTAGACTAGTACATATACACATGATCAGTAAAACACACATGACCTACTTCTTAAGTAAGTTATGTGTTAAATGTATGTTGTTTTTTTTTTTTGTAAAGAAAATTTTGGAGATATTTTGTACTTTTGTGCCCATTCACGAAGCATTTGAGAACCCCAAAAGTCCACCAAGGAGCTGATTCTGATGCTATCACACTAGGATCTTTATTCAAGCTGGAGCTTGGGCTCACCGCTGTCACTGACATAGCAGGACAGGAGGGTGAAGCCCCTAGCCCTCACCACAACAAGGTTTTATAGGAAACAGTGATCAAGTGAGGGGGATGCCAGCCTGGCAAGTAAAAACTGGATAACTCTTATGACTTATGTTGTCCTTTAAGCTGACGGGAGCATGCTCTGAAGGAAAACCTCATAGAATAATCATGTACAGTCTGAAAGCACACCTGGAACTATCAGACTAATCCTGATTGGCTGTTGCGAGGGAGTAGCTAGGGAGCAACTCTGGGGTATGGGCCAAGGACACGCTATGTAGTTCTTCCTGGAACATGGGTGTAGCTTCGGTGATCTGCAGGTCAAGTTCTCAGGCCCCTTTTCTTTTAAAATGCTGACCGGTCCCAAGATGGAGTAGCTTTGGACTCTCAGTACTGCTTAAGATTCTGTTTGTGATTAATATATAAAAATTAGGTGTGAAATGTAAAAGAGTGCAGAAAATAAATGTGCTCAAGGGTAGCACACACCTGTAATTCTGTCACTCGAGATTGAGGAAAGAGAACTGCAAATTTAGGAATAGCCTGGGCTACATGTTGAGACCTCGAGTTGAAGAGAAAGGGAGGGGAGGACATGCTTTCTTGTGCCTGCAAATGTAGCACTTGAGAAGCTGAGGCAGGAGGTTTAGGGCAGTCTTGGTTACATAGAGAGTTCCAAGCTAGCCCGGGCCACAGTATAATTATACCTTGTCTAAAAGGGGCTGGGAGAGACTTTTTTGATCAAGATCACTCAGCATGGAAATTCAGAAGCAAGATGCCTGAAGCCGCTGCCGTATGTGTGGAGAGGATGGGGCTGCACATTTTGAGGGATTCACTCAATAAACACTCCCTCCATGACTGGCAGTTGATTGCTCATTGTATCCATGGAAACAGTAGAACATCGCTTCCAACTGACTCTATTTTTAAAAATACTATATTTTCACTTTAATTTTTCTGCTGGCTTCAGAGTATGAAGTAGTCACTATTCCAGTATGAACAGGAACAGCAGTAACATTCCTCAGTCCTGCCTCATTGTCTGGTTTCCCAGCCAAAAACCTTCACAGTATAAGAAGCTTGTCAGTAAGGATAGGAGTTCCCATACTTCCAGAGCCCAGTGAGACCAGAAGATCTCCTGTCCCTCACTGACGCTTTCCTGCAGAATCGGGTGTATACATCCTGATGTCAGTCCAGCTGCAGGGCATGACAACTCTGCATTTGCCATGACCTTCCATCCTCCTATGGCCACAATAAGCCTTCTCAAATCTTGCTCCTTGACCTTTCTAATCCATAGACATCTGTCTGGCTTCCACCTCCAGGTTCAAGATAGTACCCGAAGGCTTCTTGCTTGGTTGTTCCCATGTTTGGCCCCAGACTCCTTCTACAGGCTGAGGTACTGGACTTAAGGAGGTGGGGAGAAAATAGTACCAGCTCCCTCCCCTCTCTGCTTCCTGATTTCAGGTGCGATGAGAATCATTCTTTACAACTCTGCGGCTCTGATCTCTCTACCACCAGGGACAGTGTAAGTGTTCCTGCTCTGATGGAAGGTGTCCTGGCACTCAGAAGCCAAGGAATCACACAGCCCTCATGGGAGAAGTTATCCCAACACAGGAGCCCAGGAACCACACAGCTCTGAGGCGTGTCAGTGTCCCAGTGGAAGGGCATCCTGAGACATGAGAGCCCAGGAAAACTCCTCTTAGAGCAGCTCCCATGGGAGGGTATTCCCAGCTGAGCTCAGGAGCTCAGGAGCTTCAGCCCTGTTCTACTTCTTCACCTTCCCCCTTCTCTTCATTGTTTCTTGGCTTCTTCTGATGAGAGTCACACCAAGCAGCAAATCTCATAAAAGAGATTTTTTTTGGAGTGTCCAAGGAGAGGAGGAATGAATCCAGGAGGGGGCACCTGTGCTCCCTGGAGGATGAATAGCTGGGAACTGAACAAAGGGCAGGGCTTATATAGGATTTCTTATAGGGCAGAGTTTTTCAGGGTAGAGATTTCCTGAGTGAGAGTTGGTACGATTTCAAGTTCTGAGCTTGCTGAGCTCAGAAATTGGTGGATTTTCCTGTTCAGGGATTGTTTTGGGTTTTTTTTTTTTTGTTTTTGTTTTTGTTTTTGTTTTTGTTTTTGTTTTGTGGGAAGCTCAAGCACTGGTGGGTTTTCCTGTTCAGTGATTGGTGGCTTTTTTTTCTCTCTCTCAGCCTCTTTTCCTTGCATTGAGCCCATGGGTTAGAATAGGAAAACCTTCCCAGCCACAGGTGGCTCTGGCTGAGCTATTATCACTGCTGAGCTGCTTGGGGAGGCAGGAGTGGAGGTGTCATCACTGTAAACTGCTCTGGTGGGACAGCTCCTGGGGTCGTATTTCATGAAGGCCACAAGCGGAGGGGGAAAGAAGACCCTCCATCCACGGATAGCTCCTCATGATGGAAGCAGGCTGTCATCCACATTTTGACAGCTCTTGTGGCAGCATCTTAAGGCAGTTGTAGCCTGGGGAGAAAGGAGGGGCCAGCTGCAGTTCTGATGGGTTTTGAGACATTCTGCTCAGGAACTACAGACAATACCCTCAAGCCATGAGCCAAAACAAACCCTTCCTCCTCTAAGCTCCTGTTGGTTATAGCAATAACAACAGTTAACTCCAATGTAACCTCTGTATGACCTAGAATTAGAGACAATTAAGGTTATACCTCATTTTATTTTTTTGAATCAACTTAATAAATTATAATATGTAGTGAACACATCTTTCATTTTTTCACGTGTTCATTCAACAAATATTTATTGAGTAATTACTAACAATGTCAGGGGAGGTATTAAAATATGCAAAAGAAAGAAAGACAAGAAGAAGAAAGAAGGAGAGAAATCCATCCTTGCTTCTATCATAAATCAGGCATCAGCACAGTACATCTGGGACAGACAGATGGATGGTAACGGAGAAGATGACAGAACAAAGACTAGAGAAGACATGTAGGCAGTGGCAGAAGACTTTCTCTGGATTCTGGCGACTAGAGGGTAGAAGCCTATTGCAGGGAGTGGGCTATATCATGAGGAGAGGTAGTGATGTGGGGATGGCTGCCTGCCTGATACTGGATAAGCTTTTCATTTTGATTTACTGAAATAAGGAGACATGGAGGTATTTGAGCCAAATAGTGATTGACTTAAGTTTAAAAGGTCACTATGTTGATAATAGATGGAGGCAGGATCAGAGCAAATTTGTGGCTATGTTTTCTCCACATCTCATTAGATTGAAGTCAGATTGAATTGAATTTGACAAGGTTGTAGTTGAATCTGACCTATCGTTAATCAAGGGAGGAACTGAAAACCCAGGGCAGGGCACTTAGAACAGGAAGTTTGGCTTTAGACTAGGGAAGCTCAGTTTACAATCTCAGACCTACTATGAAGTTGGTTTTCTTAAAAAAGGCATTTCTCCTTTCTCTACCTTATGGAAGGATTTGTTTCAGAAATGAAACTAGTGAGTCTACTTTTTTCATTAGATATAAAATGATAAACTTCAACGAACATCCAAAAAGTAAAGCTTGGACATGTGGGCTTTTGGAGATACTCATGAGCCCAATTATAACACTGTATTATATGTAACTTTCTATTTATTATCTATCTCTGTGTATATACAACATAAAAACTCTGGTCAACTATGGAGCTGAGGGGTTTGCAGCCCCCTAGGATGAACAATATGAAGTAACTACTATCCTCAGAGCTCCCAGGGTCTCAACCACCAACCAAGGACTGCACATGGTGGGTCTGATTGTTCTGGCAGCATGTGTATAGTAGAGGATTGCAACTTCGATCATCAATAGGAGGAGAGGACCTCGGCCCTGTGAGGGTTCTGTGCCCCAGTGTAGGGGAATGCCAGGGCCAATAAGTGGGAGAGGGTGGGGTGGCAGGCATGGAGAGGGGGGAAAAATTGAAATTTGAAATTTATAAATCAGCAATACAAGCAAATCACTGCCCTAAAAAAAAAAAAAAACCTCTGGTCAAGATAACTGTTTTATAGAATATATCTGATTCTATTTCTAGCCCTATGTGGAATGCAATGCTATAATACATTTTAACACCACCTGTTTTAAAGTTTCACATTAAAAATATTGTACTAGTTCTTTGAGAATTTCATACATGTTTTGACCGTAATCATCCTACATCCCCCAGTTATTCCCAAATTCATCCTCTCTTTTCTTCCCACCCAATTTGGTATCTTTTCCTCCACTTTTTTCCCCTACAAAGACAATCTGTACCGACTAAATGTTACTAGATATGTGGCTTTTCAGTGTAGCATGAATGACTTAACAGTGGGCTACACTCTTCGAGAAAACAGACTCTTCCTCTCCCACGAGCTAAGATTTGGCAATACCTCATCAGCCAGCAGATGGCAGGAGGTAGAGCTCTTTGCATCCAACTCTTCTCTCTAAGTTGGGATTTGGTCTGGCTTGGCTTACATTTACATTTGACCCTATGAATTATGCACCAACTGTTGATCAAATGAGCTGACAAATCTTCAAACCAGGAGCATGGGTCTGGAAATCTGGAATGGCCATTCCTATGACTCCAGCAGTTAAGAGGTTAAGACACGAGAATCATGAGTTCCAAGCTGTCCTGGGCTACATAGAGAGATGTTGCCTGAAAAGAACCAACCAACCAACTAACCAACCAACCAACCAACCAACCAACCAACCAACCAACCAGCCCAACAGGAAAGGATTCTCTCATATCCAAGGACAGCAAGTGTCACAATTTACATTGAGGCTTCTTAAGCAGAACCATGACCCTATGTGGGGCTGCTTAACTGGATGTAGGGTAATGAAAAATTTGGCAACAGCAAAAGGATTCTTAGTGTATAATGACCAAAAATCAATTCAAAATCAGATGTGTATTATGAACTGGGAATACTGGTTAATGGTGCATCTGTGGTTCTGCGCACTTAACCATGAACACTTTGTGCTGAACATGCTTACGACTAGGGGACAGTGACTGGAACACCCAGGCTCAGATTTCTGTTACAAATTGCTGTGTTTTCACTGAACATACAAAGTTTTCTGCCCTTATTGTAACATACTGGAAAATGAACAATGAATAATGGTTTTCTACCATTATTTCTCAGCATATAAGTATCAATATTTATCTTTAGGCTATGTTACATTAGAATGCTTCAAAAATGTATTGTGTGACTCAAAATATCCCTCTTCCATTTATTACTATGTATTTATGAAAAATATTATTATTGATGATTATAAAATAAAAACATTGGTCAATTATGAAACCAAAACCAACAAAACCAACGAAGATGCCGTATTCTTTGTAGGTCTCAGAGATTCAGCCAGAACTTAATTCCTAATATAAAAACTAAGATCATCTTTCTCAATGATACGTAAACTTGCTTTCACCTTTAGTAAATAGTAGTTATATGTATGCCCAAGGACAGTTTTAAAGAGAGTTTGGTTATGAGTCATGTTTGACTTATTATATATTTACTTATTATTATTATATATAATATATATATATATATATATATATATATATATATATATATATATACCCATATTACCCAAGGTGTCATAAAAGTTCCTTGGGTGAAAGGGGTAGTGAGTGGGACAATATGAAGGAGCCCAGGCTAGAGGACTTGGATCCACATAGTAAAGATACAAGTGGGAAAGCCCATGTTGGACCTGATGGTAGGAGTCTTGCTAGCTACTTCAGTCAGCCACGTCCTTCTGCATCCCTGTCCCTATTTAGAACCTGGAAGCCGTGATCTTGCTATGGAAATTTAGTAGCCAGAAGAAGCACCATACAATCCTGGTAAAGGAAGAAAGCACATGACTCCACAGTCCTGACTTTTTAATTCCTATGTGTGCACATGAACACCCATGTGTGCACACGGACATTTATGTGTGTCCAGGTGTAGGTCCACAGCCTGATGCATGCATGTGCAGAAAAGAGGCCAACCTTTAGTGTTGTTTCTCAGACACTACTCACCTTTATTTCATTCTTTAAAGGCAGGTTCTCCCATTGTCCTGAGACTCACCAAGTAGCTAGAATGGCTGGCTAAGGAGTCCCTAGGAATATGCCTGTCTCTGCCTCCCCAGCATGGATTACAAATGCAAATGACCATGGGATAATGAAAAATGACCAGCTACATAAAGTTATCCAGAGGAGTAAATTAAATCGTGCTCCTGAGCTGCTCTTCCCAGAGGGTCACATAATAAAAGCACAAGAGATGCTGACATTAGCCTTGGATGATTCACCTCCAACTCTGTTCTGTGACCTGGGTCGTGGGAGCCATTCCTTCTTCAGGACTCCTCTGTAGCTGCAGTTCAATGCAATGTACTGCACATGGAATGCTCTCTCTCTCTCTCTCTCTCTCTCTCTCTCTCAATTTATTTATTTATTTACATATTTTATGTATGTAAGTACTTTGTCAGCATGTACATCTGCACATCAGAAGGCAGCACTTGGCAGTTGTGGGCTGCCATGCGGGTGCTGGGAATTGATCTCAGGACTTTCAGAAAAGCAGCCAGTGCTCTTAACTACTGAGCCGTTTTGTCAGCCCCCACAATGCTCCTTTTGGCACAGGAAGCTGCAAAGAAGATAGGAAAACAGGGAGCTGGCTGGCTAAAGGAGGTAGGGCTTGGGACTTTGAGCTCTTAGATATTTCAGGCTGCAATCTGGTGGCCTCAATATGGTGGCCAAGTATTGGGTCACTTCATCACCCACTGTTCTGGGGATGCAGACCACGTGCCAAGGCAGCTTTGCTACTGAGATCTGTAGGAAAACAGACCTTTGCCAAAAGGTTTCAGAACTTTGTTTTTCCTGTTGAACAGATCTGTACTCAGATGAGGATAGATGGTCTGCAAGCAGAAATGGGAGATGTGTCCTTTACCTGTGGCTTGCATTTTAAGTCAGCTGAGAATCTTTTATTTTAGGTTCTGTACAATTTAAAAAGGAAATTCATTCTTGCCATATCAATAGACAAGAAGAATGACAGCGGGTCGGCAGGCTCAGTGGTTGGTATCATAGACTTTTATCCAGTCTGTTAACATTTCTTCAGATAGGTACAAATTTGCATTGCACTTGATATCTCCCTCACCATTATTTTGAATGATCTTGGTGCATTAGCTGCTGAGCTATGAAACAAGGAACTGGGCAATGACAAGAGAACAGCCAGAAAGGGAGAGGGCTCTTCACACTAAATACCACTCCATATTAAGTCTTTTCTGTGATCTTCACACAGGGACTTTATTGGCCTTTAGCTATTATCCGAAACTGAGAACATCTGGAAGCTCCCTAGGAGAACTGAATTGCCAAAGGCTGAAAGGAACTCTAACTGTTAAATCCTTAGGGCTGGCCAGCAAGATGGGCTATTTAAGCTTTTCTTTTGCTGCTATAAACACCACAACCAAAAACTACTTGTGGAGGAGAGATCATACTCTCAGATCATGATCTATCATTGAAAGACATTAGGGGAGGAACTGAAAGGAGAAGGAGGAGGAGGACGAGATTTTTACTATGTTGTTCCCTCTGGCCTATGCACAGTCAACTTTTTTATATAACACAGAACTACCTACTCAAAGGTAGAGCTGCTCCTAGTGTGTTTGGCCTTCGCAGATCAATCAATGATTAAGATAATTCCCCAGAGACCAATATGATCTAAGCAATGTCCTAGGCTCCCTCTTCTCAGGTGACCCTTGAGAGTGTCAGGTTGACAATAAAAACTAAATATAGGTATTTACCACTTGAGTTCAATCCCTGGGACCCCCCATGGAAGGAAGAGAGAACTCACTTCTGCATATTGGACTCTGACTTCCATTCTTGTGCCCTGGCACATGTGTGTTTCTTTCCAATTCATCTACACAAAATAAATATAACTATGATAAAATATTTAAAGAACAAACATTTAGTGATATTGTTTACTCCAAATTCAGAATAATAGAAATTTGTCTAAGACTATGTATTGACTCAAAAGCAAATAATTTTCCACACTATCTAGTTCATGTGTGCCTATAGATGACAATAGGTCAGGAAGACAATCTGGGAGTAAGGATTGAGAATGTCACAGCGGGCATCATAGGGACAGCTTCTCAGGAGGAAGTACAGGAATCCAGAGTTTCCCTGAAGTGCAGTACCAGGTATCCACTGATACCATCTCTGCCCTGCACCCTTTGCTGTTCTTCCTTCAGAAGAGGGGTCCTACCTGCCTTTCTGCATACTGAAATTCCATGGACTGAGTGACTTCATAAAGAAAAGAAATTTCACTCATGGTGCTGGAACTCAAAGGCCCATGTCACATGACATTGAATAAGACAGCACAGCATGAGATTGAGTATTCATGTTTATCTGCTTCAATTTTTGTCTTATCATCTCATCTAACCCTAATCCTAATCACCTGACAAAGGACCTGTCTCCAAACAGTAAGATTAAACTTTCACTGTATTTTGTTTTATTTTTTTGACCTAGGGTATCGCATAGCTAAGACTGGCCTTAAGCTTCCTATGTAGTTGAAGTTGGCCTTGAATTCTTGATCATCCTGGTTCTGTCTCCCAAGTGCTAGGTATAGATCTGTGTAATCATACCTGCCTCCACTTTCTGCTATTTTAAATACCTCCCAGTGGAGATTAAATCTTTGTGTCGACAAAGAACCTCAAACCAAGTCTAAATTACTACAGTACATACCATACAGTTTACCCTGCTCCATCTAAAAACCATTAAGCATTGATTGTGTTGGGGGGACTAGATCATGCCCTCAGTTAAGCAGCTACCAATGTAGATGATGTACCACTCGTCTAATGACAGGGCTTGTCTTAGTTACTGTTTTATTGCTGTGAAGAGACACTGGGACCAAGGAAACCCTTATAAAGAAAGTATTTAATTGGGGGACTTGTTTACAGTTTCAGAGGGGAAACAGACAGACATGGGAATGAAATAGTCGCTGAGAGCTTTACATCCCGGTCCACAGGCAGCAGGCAGAATGAAAGAGACAAGACCTGGCTTTTGAAACTTCAAAGCTCACCCCCAGGGATGCACTTCTCCAACAAGGCCATATCTCCTAATCTTCTTAATCCTTCTCAAACAGTGCATTCAAATACAGAGTCTATGGTGATTGTTCAATCCACCACAGGACTGATTTCACAAAGCAAATAAGTCAGGCTTTGGAATTATGGACAGGTGCTGGTTGTGTATGGTCGAGTAGCCAAAGAGGTCTTGTGTAAATGGTCTATCCAAATGGCTACTCTCTTTTGTTTGTTAGTAAAGAGGCTCTAACTTGGTTTAAAATGGCTCTGTTTGTGGCCACTTACTAGTCCCTTGCTCAGATGGCTAAACAAAGCACTCTGATTGAGAAAGTATAAATAGAAATCCATTGAAAGGAACTTGGAACTTTTGTTTTTATAAAATAATAAACAGATAAATGATAGATAAATAGAAAAAAGAATGGATGGAGGAAGGAAGGAAGGAAAGAAAGAAGGGAGGAAAGAAAGAGAGAAAGGAAGAAAGAAGGAAAGGAAGAAAGAAAGAGAGAAAGAAAGGAAGAGAGAAAGAAAGTCAGATAAAAGATAGGGTCAGGTAGCACCTACTATTTGCCTTTCGCCCCTCACTTCTTGCCTGTTTTTCTGGTTTACCTGGGGACACAGGACTCATCTGGAGATCATTAAGAAACCACAGGTTAAGATGAAGGAGCTGAAGGTCAAAGGAGTCTTGTCTCATATGACTTCCCTGGATATTTGCACCAGCTCTGGATTGAATGTCACATTCTTCAGCCCTTGGTAGGGGGAAACACACTTGTGTGGTCCTCTGAAGTTTTTATTATCTAAATGAATGTTTATAATTTATTAAATATAATATATAAAATACAGACTGTGGCTTGGTTGCTGGAACACTTTGGGTCTTATGTGTCCCTCAAAGATCTATGTGTTAAAGGCTTGATCATCAGGTGGTGCCTGTTTGAGGTTGTAAAAATCCTTTAGGAGGTGGGGTCTACTGGGAAGACTTCAGACCACTAAGCGTTCTTAAAGAGGATGAAGGTGAGTAGCTTTGATGTTGATCTGTCACAATCTAGAATTATCAAGGAACATAGTCTCAGGGAGAGATGGTCTAGCTTAGGTTGGTTTATAGACATGTCTGTGAGGGATTGTCTTTCTTACACTAAAAGATGGCAAACACAGTCTGAAGGTAGATAGTGCCACTACTTTGGGGTTCTGGACTGGGCAGAAAGGAGAAAACTAGCTGAATACTGATCACAAACACATTAACTCTCTTTATTCTTGACTTTGGGTATGAATAGCTGTTTCAAGTTTTTGACTTGACTTATCTGCAATGATTGATTGTAACCTGGAATTATAAGCTAAACAAATAATTTCTTACTTACAATTGCTTCTGTCGGGAGGGGGGTGGTGGTGGTTAGGATCCTGGATTCACTCGATTTCCTCTTTTGCTTCCTGGCCACAGGCCTCATCCACATGGTGAATACCTTTACACCTCAATGCATTCTGTTGTCTCACCACTGGAGGCCACTGTTCATGGACTGGAACTTTCAAAACCTTAAGCCAGAACAACCCTTCTCTCTGTACAATGATTACCTAATTGCAGTGAGCCAGTGCAATTGCCAAGTGGAGTCAGAGGTCACAGAATCGAGGACAGACAAATGTTTGTAGTATGGAGAGATAAATAGCTGCAGTAACTGAATTAATGAGGCTGTGGTGCAGTGAAGTCAAGAGGGAGGAAATAGGAGGCTTACTTAATGAAGGTCATGGCCCTGAACAGGCTGAGAAGGCAGAAGAATGTGACTTACCAATACTATAATAGTAGTTGAGGTAAGCATAATGGCTAAAAGCATAGATATAGTTGCTGCTTTCCCCATTGTTGTAACCAAATGCTGGAGAAGAAGTAACTTAAGGGAGAAGGGAGCAAATTGGCTCATGGTTTGAGGATACAAACCATGATGTGAGGACCAGGTCAGATCTTGCCTGTGGTGAAAGAGCTTAAGGCTAGTTTTTCACATCTCAGTTATCTAAGAAGCAGAGTGAATATAGGAAGTGGGGCCAGAGCTATAGATACCTACTTCTTTCAAGTATGCTCCATCTCTCCAAAATTTAATAACTTCCCTAAACAGAGCCATGAGCTAGAGCCTAAGTGTTCATCAACAGGAGCCTGTGGGAGATACTCCACACTCGAACCACAATAGATAAAGCTGTAGAGGAGCCAGTCGTGAATCCTACAGGTAGACTAGGTCTGTGTCCATCAAGATACACTCTATCTTGGCTCAGGTAGATTTTGAAATGGTCGCTTCATTCTGGCTGGAGCTTATAGGTGAATCATTCCCCTGTCTTCTTAACTTTCTGTGTGGTATGTATGAACTGGTATGCAGCTGGCTACATCTTGCGTCTTCTGCCTTCTCACAGGATGCACAAGAGAATGGTTCCTCAGGGAGATGTGTAGAATTGAAATGAGGGTGTCACTCTTCAGTTGAATTGTTTGGACATACCAGTTTCTTCCTTCTGGTAAATTGGAGGGAAACTGTGCTTCTGGAACAGCTATTTAAAGCCTTGGAAACTGCATATGGCTACATCTAGTGGGCTCTTCACAGCCTGGGGAGGTATTTATTTACTTATCTATCTTAAAAAAATTAGATAACTGCATTTTTGGCAATGAGATGTGATATTAGAAATAGAGTCTCTTTATCTACAGAGGCATGACTAAATCTTCAAATGAAAAATCAACAATACACTACTTAACTATCTAAAAACTGAAATCAACTCATGGGTCTCTCGAATCTTCCCTGGTTTCTAGTCTTGAATTTTAAGGAAATTACAAAGAAAGAAAAACTCTCAAACACAGCCATCTTCCCAGGCTCAAAGTGGACCTAAATTTGGGATGTCTGAAATCAAAAACACTGACAATGGATTTGCTCAAATCAGTCAGAATTAATCCATCCTTGCTGTAAAGAACAAAAATAGATGCAACTGTTAGTTTAAGGAGCACGCATTGAGCTCTGTAATTCTCTGTGTCCCCTTCCACCATTTGTGTCTACTAAGAAAGCAAATGGAAAACGGTATAGGAAAATGGGAAGATCATCGCATCCCTGTTCCCACACTGTCTTAGTTAGGTTTTGCTTCTGTGAACACCATGACCACGGCATTTCTTGTAAGGACAACATTTAATTGGGGCTGGCTTATAGGTTCAGAGGTTCAGTTTGTTATCATCAAGGCAGGTACATGGCAGCATCCAGGCAAGCATGATACGGGAAGAGCTAAGAGTTCTACATCTTCATCTGAAGACTGCTACGAGAAGACTGGCTGCCATGTTGTGGTTAGGAGAGGGTCTTAAAGCTACACTCACAATGACACACTTCCTCCAACAAGAACACACCTCAAAATAATGCCATTCTCTGGGCCAACAAGTTTCAAACTACCACACACCCCTTTGCTCCTGTGTTAGTCAGGTTCACCAGAGAAACAAACAATGTGTAAAAATGCAGAAATATGAGTATGAAGCTATCAATAGGGGTAAGCTATAGCTATATCTGAAACTAATGTAAGTATGGATATGGATATGAATCAGCTATAAATATATATAGAGAGAGAGAAAGAGAGAGAGAGAGAGAGGGAGAGAGAGAGAGAACATTAATTGGGCCTGCCTATGTTGCCTATGTAGTGGGTAAGCTCCCTGTTCTAGTTAGGGCCCTGAGTTAAATATTAATTCCCACCCTAAACATCCTCATGGATACAATCAGAACTTCCTGAGCACTGCATGGCCTAGTCAAGTTCCTATGTAACATTAGGCATAGCCTAACAGAAATTGCAAAGAATACATTTACAACTATTTCTGGCTCAGAGGACATAGCCTTTACACTTTCTGTATCTCCAACCCCCATTTTTTTCTTCTTTTTCTGTTCTCATTTTTTGTAATTTTTTTATTAGATATTTTCTTTATTTACATGTCATGATTTCTCCTTTCCCAGTATCCCCTCCAACAAACAAACAAACAAACAAACAAACAAAAACAAGAACAAACCCCTGTTGCTTCCCCCCTCCCCATGCCTGCCACCCCACCCTCTCCCACTTATTGGCTCTGGCATTCCCCTACACTGGGGCACAGAACCTTCACAGGGCCAAGGTCCTCTCCTCCTATTGATGATCGATTTTGCAATCCTCTACTATACACATGCTGCCAGAACCATCAGTCCCACCATGTGTACTCCTTGGTTGGTGGTTGAGTTCCTGGGAGCTCTGAGGGTACTAGTTAGTTCATATTGTTGTTCGTCCTAAGGGGCTGCAAACCCTTCAGCTCCTTTGGTCCTTTCACTAACTCCTTCATTGGGGATGCTGTACTCAGTTCAATGGATGTCTGTGAGCCTCTACATCTGTATTAGTCAGGTACTGTCAGAGCCTCTCAGGAGATAGCTATATTAGGCTGGCTTGTCCTTCCTTCAGTCTCTGCTCCATAGTTAGTCTCTGCAACTCCTTCCTTGGGTATTTTGTTCCCTCTTTTAAGAAGGAATTAAATGTCCACATTTTGGTCTTCTTTCTTCTTGAGTTTCTTGTGACCAACCCCCATTTTTAATTAAAGAAAATCTTTTAAAGTTAGCATAGAAAGTAATTGATTTTATTATGACATTTTTACATATATAATTCCTTTGCTCCTTTCTGTTTCCTCATTGCCCTACATGTACCCCTTCCTGCTAGTCCCCTTGCTTCTTGAAAGCAGTCACTACTTGCTTTAAGTCATGTATATTCCCTTATCCTGTCTCATCCCTCCTACTCTGGCATACATGTTTCCCCCCTTTCTCCCAGTTCCTTTCTACTTCTAAGTGCTTATGAAGTCAATCGATCATTCATCCAGGGGCATATCTGGAGAGAAAGTGTGCTTCTCCATACTCTGGCAGCAGAGTTGGTTTTGCTCTGGTGAAGCCAAATAAGTTAGAGAGTCAGCTAGGGCCTGGGCTGGTTGCATAGCACTGAGGATCAATTGAAAAGCAGAGCCTAGGTTTGGATGTCAGACCCTCAGCACATTGAGTCAGTTCAGAGTTGGGGATTCTGCCTGAGAAACGGGAATGTTACACTGGTTTAGAAATGTAGTGATTGCAGAAGCTTTATACTCTGATACAATCCATGCCTGTAAGGTAGAGGGTGTGGTTTTTAGTCTCTCTCTGTGTGTGTGTGTGAGAGAGATAGAAGAGTTGAGTTTATCTATGACTTGTTTTGAACATTATTTGGGCACACGTGGTTTCTTGTCATGGCCAGTACTTATTTCCTTGCCTCCGATAATCTGACTTTTTTCTCTTGAAATCATTTGGGAGATTAGAGCATGTTGGGCTGTTTTTCTCAGCTGATGTTCATCAGCTATCTCATATCCAGCTTTCCACAGTCTCCACTTGCTTATCATTACTTTTTTTACAATCTATTCTTTTATTTATCTTCTTGCCCTGCCCCTTTCACCTTCTCTTCCCTTCCATTTAACAGGGCTCCCTCCTTGTTTCAAGATGCTTGGGACTTATTATATAACCCAGCTTGCTCCTCAATCTCACATTCTCCCCTCCATGAATTGAGATTACAGGTGTGTGCCACCATACCCAGATAGACACTTTAGGTATGTCCATTTTCAGTTAATCGTCTAGACAACTAGCTAAACAGAACTTTACAGTGACTGAAGTTTTTCCAGATGTGGTCAGATTTATCTATTGATATGGAATTATCTCAAACCAAACACTGGAGCGCTATTGACAGAACAAAAAAAAGTAAAGAGTGTACTATTGTATTGCCATTTGAGAATTTAGTCCCTCTATTAGTCAAAGAGCTTCTAACTTTAGTAGTTGGGGGAAGTTTCAGGTGAGCGGTGTTTGGGAATTTGACACCATACATATGTCCAGTGTCTTGATAGATTCACTACTTGCCTAGAGTCTGGCCCTCACTCTGGCAGGTTCAAAAAAAAATGTTTGCAATAAGACTGCAGATTCTAAATCCAGGTAAGGCCAGTGGAAATGCCCTCCACTGACTCAGCCTTCCAGGACCCTAATGTGGAGATTTATATGCAGAATGTTTATGGAAGAGTTCTCTGAGTTCTTTTGTGGAGGAGTGAAGAAAATAGGGGTGGGAGACAAAAAAGGTTAGTGTAATGAAGTCACTAAAAATGAGCTTCTGATGATGCTAAACGAAGCCCTGGCGCATGGCTAGTCCTTTGCCTGTGAGAGATAAGGCTTTCTGGTCTAAGTTCTTTAAGGATTAAGGATGCATAGTCTTCATCCTTAAAACACTCTAACTTTACAAAAAAGAAAAGAAAACAGAAGCCCAGACATATGAAACAATTTTCCTCCAACACCTTAGGGTTGGGTTTCAACTCCTACAATTATAATTCCAGAAGAAATGATTTGCTAATTTCATTCTATGTAGGTATGCCAAAATAGGCCACGAAACAGTTTCTGTTCATGAGAAAGAAATAAAATGTGTTTATTCTGTGTGGTATGAGATTAGCAGAACTCTTTCTTAAATAGATTTATTTCTATTTTCATTTGTGTGTGTGTGTATGTGCGCGTGTGTATGTATGTTTGTGTGGGTGTGCTCACGTGTGTGCTATGCATGTGACTTCCATGTATATAGGTGTCTGCAGAGGTCAGAGGAGAGTGTTGGATCTCTCTTGAAGTGAAAGTTATAAGCAGTTATGAGTCACCTGACATGGGTGCTGGGAATTGATCTTATGTCCTCAGAAAAAACAGCAAACATTCCTAGCTACAAAGCCATCTCTTCAGCCCTTACCAGAAATCTTGTATCCAAAGATTCAAAATGGAAATAAAACTTTCTCATAATTTTTCATAAAAAAATTTACATCTTTTTACTATGTATATACTCAAGGCTATACCATTTACATTACAAATGTAGTATAATCTTTAGATGTTCTCTCCTCTATTTGAAAGATGAATATTCTTTGTGAGTTCTCATTTTAATGTATTCATTTCACCACTTCTATGAATGAATTAATGAACTTCTAAACAATCAGCAGTATGCTATGTCAGACAATTGCTATGTGACAGGAATTCAGCAGCAAGCATAATGCATCATCTCCTATCAGGAGCTCAGAGTTCAGAGGGGATTCAAGCAAATAAACAAATAATTAAAGCCTAATTGGATGATTGTTGGCTGTATTCATCTAAACTAGAATTCTGAGAGTCAGTGGGATGATACTCAGTTCTTAGCACACAGAAGACTGAAGCTGGAAGCTCCTGAGTTCAAAGCTATCCTAAAACGAATATATATGCATTGTAATATGGGTGTGAGTGTGTTTGGAAAACATAATTTCAATGTGTTATGAAGAGTGGTGGGAAGAGAAAGTGAACTGGCAAGAAGAGACTGGACCCAGATGCACTCTATTCTCTTGAACTGTAAGCTACAATGAATCTTCATCACTTATGTTGCATTTGGCAAGTATTTTATCCCAGCAACAGGAGACATAACTAAGGGACAGCAGCATAAGAAGTAACTAAGGCATTCATCTTTTTATAACAGAATTGAAACAGTCTTTGAGGATGGGGCTCACACAACCCCATCTACTCTCGAAAGACCCATCTCCTAACACTGTGACCCCACAGTTGCACTTCCACATGAGTTTTAGAGGAGACACACTCCATCTGCAGCATCTGAGGAAAGAGGAAAGTAGGTTCAGAGTTCCCAGGGCAGGAGGCTAACTTATGTTTCTTTGTTTGTTCTGCTGCTTCATTTTATATGGTGAAGAACTGAGTTATATGAAGACAGGTGGACATCATGGATCCCATGTTGTTATGAGGTGGTGGTAAGATTTATGGAGCTAAAAGGAAGAAAAAAAGAGATGATGAAATTGAAAGACTAACAAGAGTGAATAGTTCACCAGTCCTGGAACACAAGTGTGAATGAGACACATCTAGAGATACTAAATAAGACACCAAGGTGGAGATTTTCTAGATCATAGACATCAGAGTCTCTGTGAGTATATCCTGAACATTAACACATTTTCAGTTGCCCAGATTCACTCCACTAGTGCCAACATTCCCTAAAACCAAGTTACCTTGTTAACAAATGAAGGGGACTGTCCAGATTAGAGTGTCATGCAATGAGCTTAGGATGTTTGTCCTGAGCCATGGGGCACTGCGGGAGATTTATTGCCATATTTTCCTTTTGCACCTGACATGTTACAGATATGAAATTCAAAGACTTTTAAAGAAGTCCAGAGCAGTTTAGCAATGATGGTCAAAAGGTTCAAATGGGACTCCTTCAAGGCCTGTACTTCAAGAAGCAAGATGATGTTGCCAGAAGAAAAGTTGGAATGACTATAATCATTGGAGGATGATCAGATTTGGGGGAAGGGGTAGGAAATCTGTTTACTCTACCCATTGAAGCCAGCAAAGGTGTGGTTTACAATTCAGCATGATACAAGCTTAAACTGTGCATGTAGACTTGGAGATGATAGAAAATAAATATGATGTGGATATTTCTTTACTAACTGTGGGTAATGTAACCATGGGAATGCATTACATGAATTCTAGGGATATTTCTGATCTCTGGGAGATCATAAGAACACAGACATTCATACAGAAAATATACACAGCATACAGAGGCATGCACATAACACATACATAGCACACATATAACACACATAGAAGATACACACAGAGCACATACAACACACAGTGTATACATATATAGCAAACACAGTGTGTACACACAAAGAGATAAACACAGCACACACACAACACAACACAACACACAGAGAAAATATAATCTAACACATAGCAATCATCACTGCTATATACATAGCACACATACATAACATAAGCATAACACATAGACAGACAGACACATACACATAGACTCACACATACATACATGAAGAGAGAGAGAAATGACAAAAGGAAAAACCTACTGCTTAGAATTGATCTTGCCAGTAGGAGAACATGTGACCCAGTAATCTTATCAGGAAAAGCTCTCACTAATACTATTGGGCACAAGTAATAACTCTTGACAGTGACAAAGATCAAAACTTTGTGATTCCCCTCTCATGTATCCTGTCACCCTGTGGTGGTTTGAATGATGATGATCCCTGTAGGCTCATATATTTGAATACTTGGTTCCCAGTTGGTGGAACTGTTTTGGAAGGATTGGGAAGTATGGCTACTTAAGTGAGTTTTGAGGTTTCAAATTCCATTCCCAGTTGGCACACTCTCTGCCTCATGCATATGGATTAAGATGTAAGCTCTCAGCTACTGCTTCATCGTCTTGCCTACCTGTTGTCATGTTCCCCCTGTGATGGTCATGGAATCTAACTTTGAAATTATGGGCCTCAAATTATGTGCTTTCTGTTATAAGTTATCTTGGGCATGGTGTTTTTATCACAGCAATATAAAAGCCACCAAGAGTAACCCTATACTCATTATTGTATATCATGTAAGCTACACCTACTTCTTAGCATCAGTTCAGATCCAGTCTAGAAGAGGGAGGTCAAAGAACTAGGGTGGCTTCAAGGTAACTATCAGAGGAGAGCAAAAGCCCCTACAATATCCCTCAGTAAATTCTGCCTAGGGTTCCCTGGCCTAGAATTAGCTGTGTAGGCAATGTTTATTCCCCCATAATCCCTAATGACAACTCTATTTTGTGAGGACTGTCACTGTGCTAAGCTAAAAGACTACATTACCCAGCATTCCCCTTTCAGTATCTGAGTCCGTAATCCATTAAGAGTTGCAGGGTCTGACTTTTAGAGTAGTTCCTTGAGCTCTGGGTTTTGTTTACTTCTCTAGTCCTGCGAGTTCTGTCTGTAGCGTGGAGCCATAGCTAGCCCCTTTCTTACTCAGTCATGGCTAGCCTCCTTCTTACTCAGTTATAGACTGAAGCAGGTCACAGCTTTCTTCCCTTTTCATCTTCTGGGAAAACACACACACACACAAAGTTTCCCATAGTAGCTTTTGTCCTTAAGAGACAGTGAAAATGATGCTCTAGACTGCATATTGCTACGTCCACCTCCCTAGCTTGGTGAATGAGAGGCCACAGTGACAAGCAGAATGCTTCCTCCAGAGGGGAGAGGCTAACAACAAAGATGGTGTCACATTCACCAACGTTCATCGCTTACCTGCCTAGCTCCTTTTCTTTCTCCCACCTTACCTCAATTTTTCCCTGCCTTGCTCCCCTCTTTTTCTTCCTCTCCATCCTGTTTTGTTATTTTTTATTCATTTGTTCATTTTTTGACACAGTCTTATTAATTAGGCTGCTCTCAGAACCATAATCCTCCTGCTTCTGTCTCCTCAATGCTGAGAGTACATCTGCCACACTTAACTTCAACTTTTTATTTTTGAAACTCATGGGATACAATCTCCTTCAGGAAGGAAACCAGTGGTTTCCTAGGACAGTTTTCTTCTCGGGACTATCTCTGTCTATGCCTTCCTGGGATTCCATCTGGGTAGTTTGTATTTTATCTTCAAAGGAGTTTGAAAGAGCAATTCATTAATTAACTCTGAGGCCACACTCCAAGAATGGTCAGTCATTCCCTGCCCTGTAGAACCACAAATCTGTATAAATCACTCCATATCAACCTATGCCATCTGCTTATTCACTGATCACATGTTGTGTAGTTAGGCCAATGATGGTGGCATGTGTACTGAACATGTACAGACTATTTTTCCATGCTTGAGTCCTCCGAACAACGCGTTGAAGCAGCTATTTGCAAAGCACCTGAGTCATATTAGGGCGTCTAAGTGATCTACAGATGATTTCAATTATGTTGCAGATTTTATGTAAACATTATGGTTTATTATGTGAGGTCTTGAGCAGCTGGGAACTTTGGAGCTTAAAGGGAACTTCTGAGACCAGCTTACCAACTGAGATTGTATGCTATTTCTTGTTGTAGTCATTATCCCAACTGATGCTCAATTATGACTCTAAAGAAGCTTTCTGAAGTTCTTCAGTAAGGGCAAATGATGACACTATTATACGTTAGTAATAAGCTGTACTTGAAACTTGCATCTAACTCCCTCTCAACATCACATTTAAAACAGGATGCATTTAAAACAGATAGACACATTTTCCTTGTCCATATAAGTTAAAAAATAGTATCAAGGAAATGAAAGCTGGAAGCTATTATTTATCTTTTAAGATATTCATGAGTATCTCCCTACTTCAGCTTCTAAGCTTTGGGTCTGTATGAAGGGCTCTGGCAGGCCCAAGCATGGCAAAGATGGCAAACATGGCTCTGGCACGTCTTGCCCTTTTCCTATTCCTTCTTCCCCTTTCTAAAATCTACTAGATTACATTCTTTAAGCTAGCCACTAAGGTCTATTCCCATATTTGGCCAATTTTTCCTCCTGCGGCTGACCATCAAGTTCCAGCTAGCAAAATATTTTAGTACAGCCATCAACACCCTCCTTGGATCACTTAATTAACATGTCCAATCAAAATGAACCAGCTCACCCTAACATGGGGTTTCCCCCTTTCCCTTTATAAACTTCCGTTTGCCTATGGATCTGTCTCCTCTCTATCTGGAGACAGTACTTCTTCCTCTGAGGCAAAATACTCCCTTCCCCTCTCCCTTGCTCCTTTCCCCTTCTCCCTCATCCTCTATCTTCTGTCTTTGTCTCTTATTCCCTGCCCTTTGCTCCTCCGGGGCAAATTATCTTTGTGCTGAGAACTTGGTCTTGGTGTATACTGGGCCCTCTTTTCCTTTCACTATAGGCACAAACCACCAGTCCTGGCTAAAAGTGGCTCAGAATTCAAGTGTGTCACGTTACTCTCAGGAGAGAGAAATTACCCACCAAGTGGTTAATTTTCGAGGTTGGATACCTGGCTTCTCCCCTGCCATCGCATTTTCCACTGCTTGGAAAGGGCAAAGCAGAAAATGCTTTGTAGACTTTCCTATCTTGATGCAAGACAGCTGAAGGAGTAATCTTTACCAGGCTCCATTGCTTCCCAATCTTCCATAACAACTCTTCCACAACTGGAGGAGTCTCCAGTGCAAAACTAACGTGGAGAATGAGGGAAAGCATTTTCCGAAGGCAGTGAGCTTTGCAGGTTTAAGCAACGTTCCACGGGTTAAGAGGGCCACAGCTACCTGGCAGGCAATGGTGAAGGCATAGGCCACCCTGGGGCTAGCATGTCATCCAGAGATGAGCAGTGCTACTTGAGAGATGGTTCTACAGTTAAAAGCAAGCAAGTGCTACTCTTGCTAAGCACCCAAGTCCAGTTTCTAGCTCCACAGGATTCACTAGCCTCTTCTAACCTCTACAAGATAACACACACACACACACACACACACACACACACACACCAAATTTAGTGCATTATTTTTCTTTAACGTGTTCATTCTCTCTGTACAGGGACATTTACAAGCCTTGATCATCTGTACCTCCCTACAATTACACAGCTGCCTTCTGAACATGTACAGAACCCTTCTGTCATTGGGTAAGCTGTCTTGTCAAGCATATTCATTTACTCTTTGCTCTCACCCAGAAGAGAATGGAATTTAAACAGTGGGTCTAGCCCTTTCCGCCTAGGTTTGACATTAATAATTTAAAGGGAAATTGTCTCCCCACTGTCCTCAGCTAACCTATCATGTCGGTGCCTTGAAGTTTGAAAGCAAAAAGTGTGATTTTTTCCCCCTGTATATCAGCATCTAAAAGGCATATGCATGGAAAGGGTTTTGTTATTCTAAAATAGAATTTATAACCCAGCTACAACTGCCTAGATAACTCATGCCTTCTAGTTGAAGGTCAAGCTGTGGGTTCTGGTACCCTGGACCACAAGACGCCGGCCTGGCATTGGCACAATACTCCATGTAATCAAAGCTCTATAAAAGCCCAGCTCATTGCAGATGGTGCTGCCACAGCTGATGTGAGCCACTAAGGGGAAGAATCCTACAGTGTTATGCTTAGGGCCCAAGAAGACCATAGAAGGACAGACCATAGAAGGACAGATAAAGCTGTGAGAAATGACACAGGTCAGGAAGAGCACAGGAATGACACAGGTTTCAGGGTCAGGCCTCATGGCTCTCTGCTTACTTAACTCCAAATTCCTATGCCCTGGCCTGACCTTGAGACTCATCTGATGTCAATTCACTCTTGTTTCTCAGATTTCGGATTCAATACCTCATTAGGTTGAACAAAGTAGCATTTCCCTCCTGTCTAAGTAGTAAATCAATTGAGGAAAAGAAAACAGTGAGGGCGTAGGGGAAATACACACCAGTTTTAACATTGATGAAGCTATTATTTAGAGCAGGCATATGCCTGTGGGCATGTGGATTTTCAATAATGAGTTAGAACAGCTTTACCCAGTTATAGCCTATGATGTCCCTGCAGTGTTCACATCCGAATTACAAAGGGTAGATAGACTTCTGCCAACACATGGCAAGGAGCAGAACCCATTCCCAGGTCCTGCTGTGGCCAAAACCCAAAGCAAAGAGAAAAAAAGGGGTTGGTCTCCATGTTCACTTATGTCCCCAAATCACCAGTTAGATGGAGAAATGGGGAGTGTCAGGACTCACTGGAGTTCAGTGTGAAAGGACACCGGGGTTCAGAGATGCCAGGTGCAACATGCATTTGGCACACTATGACAGTAATACTTACTTCACAAGATTTAATTAATAAGTGTCTAAACTTTGAACCTAGACTGGGCAGCTTCAGCCACTGCTCATGGATGCCTCTAAGACATTGCAAGCTACCTGCTCTATTGCGGTTTTGCTTTCCTGGGCTCTTGCTACCTATATTGCTGTACTTGTTTACAACCCTGCTGACTCTCCCACCTGGTACAGACCTTGATTTTCACCTAGGTCTCTAGGTGAAATTTATTACTCCTATTCGGAAACCCTTGTCATATTAAAAGTTAGCCCTCAGGGTAGGAGTCTGATGACATGGGGAGTCAATCATTCTAGAAGAGTTAGGAGATGCTACTTTTGCTTAGGGGACCCTGTGCAGTTTTAGTAGGTTTGTGTAATCCCTGCAGGAAATATCATGCTAGCAATAAAAATGGCTTTTCCTTCATCTTCCAGTTCTACACTTGACTTAAGCCAGAAGGTTGAGGTAATCTTTCTCCCAGTTCTAGTACCTGAGTGGCATAGGTTATACATATGCATAAGCACATACTTATAAACATACATATACATCAGCATATTTCCTGCCTTCTGTTTGTTCTTCCCTCTGTAAGAAAAAAAAAACATTGCTATGATCGAGGCAGAGACTGTTTTATGCAAATACATTTATTTGAATATACTATGTCTCTTTTGTTTTGCTTCTTTTCATGTATATGAGTGTGTAGGGGGAGGGCGCACACCTACACATGGAGACCTGAAGTTGACATTAGGAATCCTTTTTAATTCATCACTCTTCTACCTTACTCTTTGAGGCAAACTTAGAGCTCAATAGTATGGCTTCTCTTACTAGCCAGCTTGCTCAGAAGTTCCCTAGTCTCTATCCTCCAAGACAGGAGGCAGGCCATCATAGACACATGGCAGTTCCAGGGACCTGAGAAATATGAACACCAGTGTTCTTAATTATAAGTTAATGTTTTAACTGCTAAGCCAGTTCTCCAGCTCCTAATCGTACTTTTTTCCTTAATGGAGGTGTTTGGGTCCAAAGTGATAGCTGGGAGTCCATTTAACAGCTAGATGTCAGCAGTGGTCCTTTGAAGGCTTTCCTGGACCACAATCCAAGATGGTGTCTGTGATTGGCCAATGCTGCTGGCTGGGGCTGAATAGTTGCTCATCTCAGTGGTACTGTCTGCTCTCCAGTCTAGTACACAGATAGTCCCCCTTCACCAGCCGGGCTGGCTTTCCCCAGCAAGTATCTCAGGAATACAGGGTGAAACTGCTCTCTTGTGTTGGACTCAGAAGTTAAAAGAACTTTGGAAGCCACTCTTGCCTTTTATTGGCACAGGTTCAGTAACTAAGATCAACCCAACTCAGAGTTCAGGAAGAAAGAGGTCACCTGCTAGTGAAAGGAATGACAACAGAGTTGTTCTCAAGTACCTAGTACCTAGTACCCTGTCCTCTCCCTCTCCCTCTCTCTCTCCCTCTCCCTCTCCCTCTCGAACAGCTTGAAATAGACTTGGCTTTTTAAGAACAATGAATTATGAAGAACATTTACTTAAAGAAGACAAGACTCTTGGTGGCACTGAAATCACAGGACATCTGTGTCTAACTGCATATGGTGGATTGCAATATGGGGACTGTGCCTTAAGGGTATAGATGTCTATGGAGCCAGGTCTGTGATGCCAAGGACAGCCTAACTATTGAGAAACTTAGGGGTAAGTAACTCGTCAGTTACTTAGGTGGCATGACTGCCACCTTCAGAAGTAACTCTTTCAGTCAGTTCATGCAATTTCGTTTGTTTGTTTTGTTTTTTTGAGACAGGGTTTCTCTGTGTAGCCCTGGCTGTCCTGGAACTCACTCTGTAGATCAGGCTGGCCTCAAACTCAGAAATCCACTTGCCTCTGCCTCCCAAGTGCTGGGATTAAAGGCACGTGCCACCATCGCCCGGCTCAGTTCATACGATTTCATCCTTAAACATACTTTAACTTGAAAACAGTATGCTGTGTGGAACTTCAGAAATCGACAGAGTGGGACTCAGTAGAAGGAAGAGATGCCACTCCAACTCTCTGCCCTGTGTTTTTGTGGTCTTGATGGTCAGACATAGAGACATAGGAGAGAACACCTCCGGAAACATAGGCAACAGGTAAGGTTTTGCTTCAGAGAATGGAAAAGGTGGTTTATTGTTCCATACCAAAGGGTGTCTACAGGTTTGCACTGGGACATAGTATCAGACTAAATACATTTTTAAAAATCAGACCTTGGGTTTAATCCTTGATATACAGAGATAAAAAAATTTAATACTCATGGAAGAAAACCAGTACCAATATATAAAAGAGAAACATTTTGAGGAAATATTATATTTAAATAATAGTACAAATTATAAATCTATGGCTCTAAAACTTTTGCTGGTGATATTTTGGCTATAATACCAAATGCAAGAGCATCCCAATGGGATCTCTTATATCTGTTTCAAACTCTCCTCTCTCTGCTCTTTGCCACTTTCCTGACTTCTAACTAACTATAAGCTGGTTTTATCCACTTGTAAATTTTATGTATGCAGATAGTATGATAGTATGGGTCTAACTGTGCCTGGCTTCTTTTGTTCTTGGTAAGTGCTACACAGATCAACCTCTCATTGCTATGTAATATGATATGTATATATGCATGATATGTGACATGATAGTTAATGTGTTTCACATGTTTTTTTTTTCATTTTAATTGTTGGAACATGTACTAATTATTTTTTCAGCACTGTAAAACACGCCCATTAATGCACCCCTCATCGAGCAAGGAGAGTGATGAATTCATAGCTCCGTAGGTTCCCAGCCATGATGTCTCCACAAAGTTATTTCTGATACGACTTTGGTATATAGTGGGTGGTGGGTGGCAAAGGCAGGAGTATGTTGTTGGGGAACAGAGTCACATCTAAACAAAAAGTAGAGGCAAGTGACAAACCCAGGCCTTCATTATAACTCTCTTGTAAGAAGTCCCAAGGATTTTTCCAAGACCTAACTTCCAGCATCATCACTTTGAAGGTCAAGTTACTAGCACAGGAATCTTTGGGAGGTGTTGGGGCCCAAAAGTCCCTGGCATATTAGTCTTCATCTTGTCCCTGGGCCATCATCTATTAACTAACACTCTTTTGTTTCTTCCACTATCTTGCTTCAGTTCCGTAATTGACTCCGGTCATTTTATGATAGGGGGGTTTTCTGAATTTTTACAATGTTAACATTCCTTTCTGGACTTTTTACAATGAGGACATTCCTTTCCAGACATTTTACAATGGGGACATTCCATTTACATTAATATGTAACCAATCGATAATACAGGTTTGACCCATGCACCTGGGCGAATACCTTTGTAGTTTGTAGCCTTATAAGCCTTTTGCTTCCTTAGAGTAAACTGAGACTGAACAGAATTCTTTGTTTTGTCTCTTTCTTTTGTGTCTCCTGATCCCAATTTGTTGTTGTTCCCTTCCTTCAAGAACCCTGTTGTTTAAGTCCTGCAGGTCAAGGCAGGGAGGTCCAAGCTATGTTCAAGCCACAGTTATAAATAAACATACGTTTTCCATTTAGGATCGTGATTTTTTTCAGCCAGGGATGATTTTTCAATACCAGCGGACATTTGGCAATGCCTATAGATGTTCTGACCTAGAAGGTACTATGAGAGGCCAGGGTATTGCTTGACATCTCACAAAGCACAGGAAATCTAGAAACACAAAATTTACGTGAGCTAATATGTCATTGAGGGCAAAGAAATCTGATTTAGGGTTCTTCTAGCAATCTGACTACATAGAGTGGGGTGTGTGGTGTTGTAGATTATTCAGGTATTTTTCTTGGGTGAATATTTAGAAATATACTACCAAGTAATTAGATGACTCAGTTTTAGAATTTGTAACCAAATGATTTCCCCAAAGGATTTTTACCCACTTACATTTTCAGGACCAGCATCAGAAAGCCATGGTTGTTCTGAGCCCTCAGCAGCATATAGATTCCACCTGCTTTCTGTTTTGGCAGACATAGTGGCTGGATTGTCATGGTTCTTTTTTCTTTTAATTTCTGTTTCCATAATGACCATTCTTTTATTTTTTCCAAGGCAGGGTTTCTCTGTGTAGCCCTGGCTGTCCTGAAACTCACTCTGTAGACCAGGCTGGCCTCGAACTCAGAAATCCACCTGCCTCTGCCTCCCAAGTGCTGGGATTAAAGGCATGCACCACCACCACCTGGCATGACCAAATTTTTGATCACCTTTTCATCTATCATTGATTATTTTTACGTCCCTTCTTGTGACATCCCTTTTCATTTGCTGCTTTTAAATTAAGTTATCTGTTGTTTATTTATCTAAAGACTTTTTTTGTTCATGTATCAATTATAACCAGTAGACCTGATTCTTCTTCTTTTTTTTTTAAACCGTTATGGTTCATTCAGACGCAACCTGTAGTTGCAAACTGAAATCGAGAGGTCAGCAGCTAAGTTTCCCCATTCTGGTCCCACCCTAGCAAACATCCTGTGTACTCTGTGTTTACTCAGTCAGCCTCATGGAACTGAGCAACCACTTGTCCTTATCAGAGGCCAGCTCAGTAATTTATTCTGGAGGTCCAGAATCACCACTCTTCCGAGATTTTCCTGAAATATGATGTGCTCCTGCTCAGAGTTTGGGATAGCATAAAACTGCAGGAGTGTTTTGAAGATGATTTGGATTGGTCATTGGAGCGAAATGTCTGTCTCTGCCGAGGGGATCTCAAGAGACCCAACTATGCTCACATCTTTTGAAAGAAGACAGTAGTAACATTTCTAAGTCCTGGGGTCTGTGATGACCTTGCCTCTGTGCAATGCTCATGCCAGAGCCTTCAGAACTGCATCCCACACACATACATAAAACTACTTATCCTGCGACTTGCTCCAAATATCACTTGGTACTTCCTAAATGAAGAACTCAAGCTTATTCACCTCAATTACTCAGACAACAGAAGTTAACGTTGGGTGTGTTTGCTGTACTTAAAGCTTTGTGTAAAGCTTTTTATAGGTATATTAGAAAGTTTTCACACAAAAATAATAATTAGTTTTATTTTATAGAGATAATGATTTGTACATATAAGTTTAGCATTTTACTTGATTTTGTTCTGGCATACTCTGAAACAGAAATTCACACTCAGATCTTTTGAATTAAAAAATTGGGTTTTGTTTTTGACTGTCAAGAGACAACTATGGATTCAGGAAAAGAAGGGACCAAAGTGTCTGTCTCATCCCCTCTGAACTAATTGTCCTTGATAGATTCTTCGAAATGGGGAGATATTATTAACAGCAGTGTACCTACTGTACCTACTGGTAAGCTCTTGTTAAACCCATTGGATACTAAAAAAAGACAAATATGTGTGAATATGTAAAGGGGATTTGTAGGGAGGAGAGAGGCTCATAAGTGGAAGAAAAACAAGAGGGAGTGGGGGTGAGCAATCAAAAATATATTGCATACATGTGTGAAAATGTCAAAGAATTCATTTAATAAATGAAGAACATCTGGTTTATAGTTTCAGTGATCTGATCATAGTTTCAGTGCAAACTCAATCCATTTCCTGTTGATGCCATATGACACAATCTGAAGGATCCATTGAAGACTCATAGGCTCTAGGTGTTTTTGCATTGATGACAGTGGTGAAGATGAGGAGGATGAGAAGGAAGATGAAGATTAGGATAATGACACAAGTCACCAAGACTGGCTTCCTTCCACAAATAAAGTAGGGAAATCTTAGGGTAAAAAAAAACAATGTCATTCACCAGGACAGGAACAGATGGCTCCAGCTCAGAAGGAGCTGGGCAAACACAACCCAGGAGCTGGGACCTGCTCCTAAGTATACATGCAGTGGACTAATAAAAGAAAACAAACATCTAGCAGCAAATTTTGAATGAGATAACGAGAAAGAACTGTAGCCATGACAGGGCTTTGAGCAAGCCCAGAGAACATAAAGGAAATCTTGCATGTACATGGCGGTGATAGCCCTTCTCCTCATCTTGAGAACGTTAAAATTTCTGTTCCCTTACTGGCGACTCACCAAAGGCAAAGATGGGTGTGAAAGGGCCATGGTCTTTGGAGCCGGATATGCTCCTGCTTAAAAGAAGACGTCACTGTGTGTTTGGAAAGCTTTCATGATCCCTGTGGTTCAGTTTCCTCATCTCCATGACAAGGAAGAGAGAAGCTTCCCTTCCAGGGACTAGCAAAGAGAGGTTTCTAGAACTGGCTCTATGACTAACAGTGTGGGATGTGCTTTTCACTGGGCCATTCTCAGAGTTGCCGCCTTTGGGGAAGGGAGCCAGCAAGAGCTCCTGAGTAGCTGCCACAGAAGCTCAGTGAGCTCTCATACAAGCTCTGGAGCTGTAAGACCTTGTGGAGGTGTTCTGCCTCTGGCAAGAACCAGGCCTGTGCATCCTTCTCGTGGATGTGAGCTGCTTCGCGTGAATTAAGCCAGGACTGAAAGGTGGAGTATTTTTGTCACAAAGGTATGTCTAAGTGATGCATTAGAATGGGGACACTCACATTCAGCATTTCCTAGACCTCTGCATCCTAAGATGTGTTTTGCCTTAAGAGGCTATGATTGGATGCAGACCTGTAGTTTTCAGGCTATATACCTCACTGGACCTTGCGTTTTAGATTCCAGTCCTATCTTCTTTCCTTGTTGGATTTCCTGGTGAGACTTTGGCATGGAACTCATTAAATTCCTCAGGACTACTGGTTTCTCTATGCAGGTTCTACCTTGGGCATCTTTGAATTCGTCTTAGAGTCCTGATAAGGGACTCTCTAAGTGTGAATCTGGCCTGGGATGAATGGCACAAAAATTGTCAATGGCCAGTCATATCAGATTGGAACAGGGCTGATTTTCTGTGCCATGGTGGAGAGTAACTGTTGGAAAACTGAGCTGGCCTGTGATTGCTCTGGGGAGAAATGTTTTATAGCATCAGTTTTGACTTTGATGGACAGCTACTCCTATACATTGAGCTCAGTCACATGTCATATCTGGATTACATGCTATAGATGACTTCTTTTCTTCTCACCATTGCACTGTGTGGGTCTCATGAGGCAGAGAACAGTAAATTCTTTCATTTTGTAACTGAAGAAACTGAAGCTTTGATGTGCTTTCTTGTCAAGGCTCAGAGTGACTTTATCTGAACATTCTAACCCTGGATTTATCCTTGATGTTCAGTCTAATGCATGAGGAGGGCTCAGGTACTGCCCCTGCTCTCCTAGATTCATGACAGTTTCATGAGAGTCAAGAAGTATGCTGAGTAGTTTTCAGTGGCTTGGGCAATGCCCCACCCTACTAACATTCACCGCAGATCATAGACGGGGATCTCATGATGAACCTGATGTGCCTTTTACATCCATTGTCAAGTTAGAAGTGTACCATGCAATGTGCATTACTCCCTGGACTTATATCTTGTCTATCTTTGATGTTGCCTTCAGCTCTGGCTTCAGATCCTTAAACTGGGATTTCCTCCTGACACTGATATCTTTATTTCATTAATTTTGCAGAAAAACACTTCAGTGTTGAGATATCCAATATATTTGCTATAGACTCTTTAAAACAAATAATTCCCTTCAAGCTAAGGACTCTCTCTTTGCTTAGGTTACTAGTTTACCTTATTATTCTTACTGTCAGATTTCTTATTACTTATGTGTTTTAAATTTTTGCTTGCCCAATTCCATCAAAATTAATGGTTTGGTTTTCTTTTCTAATGTGGAAAATTAACTGTCTGAATGTTTAAACACCCTTATTTTCATGCAATTTTGTACTTTTATGGTTTACTTTTGCTTTGAAAATTTTTTTAGATCTACTTGCTTATTTATTTAAGAATTGAGATTTACCCATGTGAAACATTTATACTTTCCTTTCTTGTAATATATTTTTCAAGTTTTTATATTACAAAATTTCTATATTAAGCTAGTACTTGCCTCAAAATAAACTAAAGGAACTTCCTCCTTTTTGATCTCTAAAAAGCTTTTTGTGAAATTGATCTTTATTTTTAACATTTAGAACAATTTATTAATTAGACTGTATTGGGTCTGGAGCTTTCTACATAAGAAAGGTATTAATTTGTTCCAGTCTTAGGAGAGGTTTCATAACTATGACTAAGTTGCTTTCCCAAGGAACATTTGAGATCATTGTTAAATCTGTTAGTTTTAAGTTAATAACATATTGAGGGCCAGTGAGATGGCTCAGCACATAAAGATGCTTGCTTTGTAAGGTTGAAAACTTGGGTTCAACCTCCAGAGCACATGTAAAAATTGAAGGAGAAACCGCCAAAGTGATTTCCAGAGTGGTTGTACCAGCTTGCATTCCCACCACCAATGGAAGGGTGTTTCTTTTTCTCTACATCCTCACCAGCATCTGCTGTCACCTGAGTTTTTGATCTTAGCCATTCTGACTGGTGTGAGGTGGAATCTCAAGGTTGTTTTGATTTGCATTTCCCTGATGACTAAGGACTTTTAACATTTCTTTAAGTGCTTCTTGGCCATTCTATATTCCTCAGTTGAAAATTCTTTATTTAGCTCTGTACCCCATTTTTTAATAGAGTTATTTGGTTCTTTGGAATCTAACTTCATAGTATTACTGAGGACCCAGCAACATCACTCTGGACATATACCCAGAAGATACTCCAACATGTAAAAAGGACACATGCTCCACTATGTTCATAGCAGCCTTATTTATAATAGCCAGGAGCTGGAAAGAACCCAGATGTCCTTCAACAGAGGAATGGATACAGAAAATGTGGTACATTTACACAATGGAGTACTACTCAGCTATTCAAAATTATGAATTCATGAAATTCTTAGGCAAATGGATAGAACTAGAAAATATCATCCTGAGTTAGGTAACCCAATCACAAAAGAAAACACACAATATGCACTCACTGATAAGTGGATATTGTACCAAAAGCTTCAAATAACCAGGTTACAATTCACAGACCACATGAAGCTCAATAAGAAGGAAGACCAAAGTGTGGGTGCTTCAGTCCTTCTTAGAAGGAGAACAAAATACTCACTGGAGCAAATATGGAGATAAACTGTAAAGCAAAGACTAAAGGAAAGGCCACTCAGAGACTGTCCCACTTGGGGGTTCATCCCATATATAGTTACCAAATCCACATACTATTGTGGATGCCAAGAAGTGCATGCTGAAAGAAGCCTGATATGGTGGTCTCCTGAGAGGCTCTGCCACAGCCTTACAAATACAGAGGCAGATGTTAGCAACCAACCATTGGACTAAGCGTGGGGTCCCTAATAGAGGACTTAGAGAGGGACTGAAGGAGTTGAAGGGGTTTGCAAACCCATGGGAAAAACAACAATACAACCAATCAGACTGCTCCCCACCCCAGAACTCCCAGGGAGTAAGCCATCAACAAAGAAGTACACATGGCTCCAGCTGTATATGTAGTAGAGGATGGCCTTGTCATGCATCAATGGGAGGAGAGGTCCTTGGTCCTATGAAGGCTCAATAGATGCCCCAGTGTAGGGGAATTGAGGGTGGGGAGGTGGGAGTGGGTGGGTGAGTGGAGGAGCACCCTCACAGAAGCAGGGGGAGGGAGGATGTGATAGGGTGTCTCCGGGAGGGAGGGAAACCAGGAAAGGGGATATGATTTGAAATGTAAATAAAGAAAATATCCAATAAAAATGTAGTGGAAGGAGGCCGCCACTCTCTCACACCAGCGCCGCCTCTCGCTTGCCGAGCTCCAGCCGAAGCAGAAGGCGGGTAAGTAAGGAGGTGCCCATACCATGGCTCGTACAAAGCAGACTGCCCGCAAATCCACTGGTGGTAAAGCACCCAGGAAACAACTGGCTACAAAAGCCGCTCGCAAGAGTGCGCCCT
>NW_022196891.1:72615559-72616439 GCF_008632895.1 Mastomys coucha | reverse complement strand
CATGTTTTTAATGTTGTCTGTCTTCTGTGCTGTTCCTGTAAGTTTGCTATTAAAATACATTAAACTATTAAAAAAAATGTAGTGGAAGGAGAGAATTGACTCTACCCAGAGTTATCCTCTACATGCACACTGTGCCATGCGCACCCCACCCTCCCATGCACTACTAATACTAATAAAACAGAGCTTTAAAATATATTATTGGTTATCACTATTGTCTGTGAGATCTGTGGTGATGCTCGTCTTGACTCCTGACATTGACAATGTATATTCTCTTCTTCTCTGTCCTACCATAAGTGGGAAACTCTTTGGTTTCACCATCCACTTTTCCTTATTCTTTTTTTTTAAACCAAAATTTTAATATGGTTTTTGTTCTGATACAAGAAATACCTATGTGCTGATTACATAATAAAGGAATTTTCACAAAGAGACTCTTAGATGTTCACGTTTAGAAAATCCGTATTCTTCAAAAATATTTTTTTAAATGCCTATTTATATTTATATGTAAGTACACTATAGCTGTCTTCCAACACACCAGAAGAGGGCATCAGATCTCATTATGGATGGTTGTGAGCCACTATGTGGTTGCTGGGATTTGAACTCAGGACCTTCGGAAGAGCAGTCAGTGCTCTTAACCACTGAGCCATCTCTCCAGCCCCTTCAAAAATATTTAAAGGGACACTTAAATACTGTACTTGAAATTGTTAATTGAAGCACAAAAGTGCAAATTATCAGTGTCAAATTTTCATATTTTCTCACTATTCACATATTTCTGGAATGAATGTTTTTGTCCTGATCTGGCGGATAAGCATGAGTGTAATTAGAAGACATCATACACACACTACATGATAGTATAGTTCTTAAAGACCCAGAGTTAGCTTTC
>NW_022196891.1:72613177-72615549 GCF_008632895.1 Mastomys coucha | reverse complement strand
CCTCCCTTTCTCTCTCTCTCTCTCTCTTTCTTTCTTTCTTTCTTTCAGTTTTCTGTTTCAACTCATTGTAGTTGGATTTATGTGATTTCTTCACTTCTGCTTATTTTGGATTTAATTTGCATTTCCTTTCCATGTTACCCAAGGTGGCAGCAGACATAATTATTTTATATTTTTTTCTTTTTTAAAAACATAATTATTTATATAATTTTAAAATAATTATAGAACCTGTGCATGCATGTGAATGCTGGTGCCCTCAGAGGCCAGAAGATGGCATCAAGATCATCAGGAACTCAAGTTATAGGCAATTGTGAATCCCCAGCCATAGATGCAGGGAACTGAACACAGGTCCTCTGAAAGAGCAGTAGACACTATTAAGCAGGGAGATATTTTTTCAGCCATTGGATAACTTTTTCTAATATGCATAATTATGCTATAAATTTCTCTGCAAACTTTGTTTATTGTATTCCATATATTTCTATGAGCTGTATTTTAATTTTAATTGTTTAAATATTTCCACTGTTCTTTATAAAACTTTACCTTCAATTTGGAAATAAGTTACTTGATTCCCAAATATTTTGGGAGTTTTTAAGTCTTTATTATCATTCTAAATTTTCATTATGATCTGTAAAAATATTTTATGTTATTTCCTCTTCTTGTAAACTCAGACAGGTTTATTTTTACTGCCCAGGATATGTTCTATCTTTGTGACTGTTCTACGTGAACACGAGAAGATGGTGTTCTCTGCTTTTGGCATATGAAAGTTTCTATGTCGATTCGATACAGTTGCTTGATAATATTTGATGAAATTCCCTCCATTTTTTTCTTGTTGGGTCAGCTTACTTTAGTAGGGTACTGGAGCCTCCTGGTGTAACACTGGAAATATTTCTCATTACAATTCTTACTTTGAATGGGTAGTCTGCTTGTCTTTATCTGTGGAAATTTTCCTTGCTTTGAAGTCCTTGTCTAAAAATTAATACAGTTATTCTAGCTGTAGTTTTCTATCCCTTTACTTTTGTGTATAAAATATTTGTGTGTTTATATGTGAGAGAGAGAGAGACAGAGAGAGACACAGACAGAGACAGAGAGAGACGCAGACAGAGACAGAGAGAGAGACTCCCGTGACCTAGGCTACCTCCATCCTCTCAATGTTCCCATGCATGGTTCATATAAGATGCTGGAGTCCAGAGCATCATCATGTTAGGTGGGTACTCCATCAGCTGAGCCAGAACCCCAGCCTCACCCTTTCACTTGTACTCCACCTATGTAATTATATCAACATTTGGCTTCTTGTAGCGAACCTTTGGTTGGATCTTTTTCTAATCTATTTTGATAGTCTTAATTTTTCAATCTATTCCAATGGTCTACAGTACAGGGCAACAAACCCAAGGTCCTGTAGACATTAAATCTGTGGTCTACCACTGAGCACCCTGAAAGTCTTTTAATTGGGATGTTTAGCATACCCCTTATGCTTCAGGAGATGTGTGTGTAGTCAAAGGAAGGTCTCCCATCTTTGCAACTGCATTTATTCATTGTCCTTATTTTCATCATTTATTTTGTCTTCCACTCTCTCTCCTCTGTTTTTAGGTTAATATTTTAACTGACTCAAATTTCTCTCTTAGCATATCATTATAATTCTTTGCAAAAAAACTCCCACCATTGGCAGCTTTACAATGTACCACTTAATTTTTACAGCTAATCTAAGTGCATTTTGTTTTGTGTGAGACCTGTGTTGCTGAGGATGCATTTGATCTCCTGATCTTTCTCTCACTGAGATCTCTGAGCTGGGGCTGGGACATTGCTTGTACCATCTCAGTATAATTTCAAGCAACATTGTCTCATTTCCCAAGCATAACAAATAATTTGGGTTTCTCCCTCTCATCCTTTTTTAATATTTCAGTCTTACATTTTACTTGCTCGATGTTAGGTTTCATACCTGGGACAAATGGCTAAGGTGCCTATTTCATATATCAAAGTGGACCTGGCCACCAGGTTACCCTGCATTCCTCAGTTCATGTTACAGGGCCCTCCTGGCTGACATACTCTAATCTACCCCTTACCCTGAACTTTCCAGCTCAGGGGGCTGGGCTGATCTTCTCTGTATAATTCAACCATTTTGGTTGCCCCCTCTCTTTGTATCTTTCGGCCTCCTTAATGCTGTTCCCTGTTCCCCTCTCCCCTGTGTCTCCCCCTCCCATCTTTTCACGTGGCACAGCTCAGTCTGGTCATGCCCACTCTGAGCTCTCCTAGATGTCCCTGTCTCTGCCTCTGGGTAATTTCTCCCACATATCTACAACCAACCATCTCCTCCATCATACCTAGGAGCAGTTATGTCCCTTCCCTTCCCTTCCCTTCCCTCCCCTCCCCTCCCCTGC
>NW_022196891.1:72612636-72612881 GCF_008632895.1 Mastomys coucha | reverse complement strand
TCTTTTTGTTTGTTTATCTGGTACTGAAACCTAGGACCAGTCATGTCATTCTTTTTTATTTTTTTTCCATTCACTCATGAATTAAATCATCACTGTTGCTATTATTATTTTTAGCAGACTATTAACTGTCAGATCAGTTAAGAATCACAAAATAAAAGGACTTTACTTAACCTCTGTTTACTTCCTCTGTAACACTCTTCTCTTTATTGTAAACCTGAGTATCATATATATATGTATATATATAT
>NW_022196891.1:72604741-72612626 GCF_008632895.1 Mastomys coucha | reverse complement strand
ATATATATATATTCTTTTTCTTTCTCTTAAGATGCTTATCAAATTACAAGAGACTCAGTCAGAAAACTGAAGGAGAATGATTTCCTTTTATACAGTCGAGTGGCTATAAACATTAATCATATCTACAAACTCAGCACAATTAGGCTAGTGTTTGACCAAACAAGTGGGCACCAGAGTATATCAGTTTAACATAAAATTATCCATTAAAGTTACTATAATAAGTTGTTTAATAAGAATAAACTTAAAAAGAAATGATCTGTAAGTACAGTCTAGTTGTTTAACAAAACCCCTGTGCCACACCCACAGACCTGAGATATACTTCTTGAGAAGGAAAATCTGAGCAAAGGCTTGCTTTCTTGTGGTGCCTTCTTGCTAATTTTTTCTCTCTCTTTTTAATTAGATATTTTCTTTATTTACATGTCAAATGATATCTCCTTTCCTGGTTTCCCCTCCGAAAAAGAAGAAAGAAAAAAACAACTCTTTTCCCCTCCCCTCCTCACCACCCCACCCTCTCCTGCTTCCTGGCCCTGGCATTCCCCTGCACTGGGGCATAGAACCTTCACAGGACCAAGGGCTTCTCCTCCCATTGATGACCGACTAGGCCATTCTCTGCTACATATGCAGCTGAAGCCATGAGTCCCACCATGTGTAGTCTTATATTTTCTTTCACTATTTTCTACAAGGCAGGTGTAGCAGTGAAAATTTCCCTTGGTCATCTGTTTGAAACATTCCTTATCTCTCTTATTTTGAAGGATCATTTTGATGAATAAAGAATTCTAGCTAGGGGGATTTTGTTATCATTATATACTTTGAAATGTCTCAGTAGAATGTCTTCCTTCCTTTATGCTTCTGAGGAAGAAATTCAATATGTTCACTTTATTTATATATTTGCTATGTCTTATGATCATTAATTTTATCTTTTTAAAAATGTTATTTGTATATATGTGAGTGTGTGAGAATCCGTGTGTGTGTGTGCATTTGTGTGTGTGTGTGTATGTGTGTGTATGTCTTTGTGTCTGTGTATGTATGTATGCATGTGTCTGTGTGTGTGTCTGTGTGTGTGTCTGTGTGTATGTCTGTATGTATGTGTCTGTGTGTGTGTGTGTGTGTGTGTGTGTGTGTTTGTGCGTGTAAATCACATGGATTCAGTCTCTCAGAGGCTAGAAGATGCCCTGGATCTCAAGTCACAGGTGGTGGCAAGCTGCCCTACATGGGTTCTGGAGATCAAGATTGGGTCCTCTGGAAGAGCAACACCCCCTCCTCATCACTGAGCCCAGTATTTTTTTTTTAAAGTTTTATTGCATTATGATGAGACAAGTTACATGATTTCAATTTATCTGAATTTGTTAACATTTAAAAACATATTTTAGGTAAATAGAATTAAATCACATTCTTGTTTTCCTTTTGTACCCCAACTCCTCCCAGAGACCCCCTTCAATACCTACAATATCTTTTTTATCATATTCTTTAAAATTTATAAAATATTATAACAAAAATTAGTATTATAAAAGTTGTTTGATATAAAACAACAATCAGTTTAACAGTCTTATGTAAATGCTTGTCTACGGCAATACTGAAAATACATACCTTTTTCTCAATATAAATTTTAAATAACTCCAAATGTATTAACTGTATATTTCAAAATAATACATCACTACTAATATTTTCTTAAATTAACATAAATACATAGTATTTTTGTTGGTTTGTTTGCTTTGTATTTAGTAGAGCTTAAAAATCTTGGCTCTTACTGTGGTACAAGCTCAAAATAAGAACAATTTTTAGACATTGGATTTCATTGTAATAAGGCTGCACTTCAATGACCCTCACATCACCAAAGGATTTTACCTCCATCGTAGCTAAGCTGAGAGTTGACAGTTCTGCTGCGTCAAGGTATAAATTGTAGGCATGATTTTTGGATACAGACTTCCTGCTGTGGTCAAAGCTATTTGACTTGAGTGAGTGACTCCATTCTCAGCCCACAGAGAACAGGTTATATTCATTTAAGAAATGGTGTGTGTATTAAGATGGTCTATTCATGAAGTCATTCACCAACTGTTTAAGTGAACAATGGTTCTGCTTGGAGGGTGGCACAGACATTAGGTGAGGGTAAGAGTCTGGTTCATTGGCTGTGATAATTTGGAAAAGCATTCATCTCAGAGAAAGAGTAACTTATAAAGTCCTCTTCTTCAAACTTGATACAAGAGTTATAAACATCAAGCAAAGCATTCAGTCTGATTCTTTGTTGTTCTCTTACAAGTCCCTTCCCAATTTAATTATCTATGTTTCTTTTGGGTACATAAATACTTTTGAAATATGTAAGCTGTTCTGAAAACCATAGTATAGTGTAAAAATATGAAATAAACAATACTACTAATAGAGAGGCTGTGATAGGAGAAGCAAGATTTCAAGACCATTTTGTTGTACACAGCAAGACACTGTCACGTACAAACAAGCAGAAAGTATATATGGATTGTACAATATTGTACCTATTTCTCCAAGTATCAAATTAGAGAGACCATTGTATGACAGTCAACAAATTTCTAATTCCTCATATTTTTGGATTTCAATTGATTAGGATATGTTTGTAATATTACTTTTCATATTAAGATATTAAGAAAAAGTAATTATTACTTCCTGTCACTTTTGTTGTAAGAGGTAGAATTAGGTTTGTGTGGGTTTGTTGAAAAATTACTTTCTTGCTTCTTCTAGGGTGTAGTTTTGCTCCCTATGTTGATGTTTTCCATCTATTATCCTTTTTAAGGCTAGATTTGTGGAAAGATATTGTGTAAATTTTGTTTTGTCATGGAATATCTTGTTTTCTCCATCTATGGTAATTGAGAGTTTTGCTGGGTATAGTAACCTGGGCTGGCATTTATGTTCTCTTAGGGTCTGTATGACATCTGCCCAGGATCTTCTAGTTTTCATAGTCTCTGGTGAGAAGCCTGGTGTAATTCTGATAGGCCTGCCTTTACATGTTACTTGACCTTTTTCCCTTACTGTTTTTAAAATTCTTTCTTTGTTTAGTGCATTTGTTGTTTTGATTATTATGTGATGGGAGGAATTTATTTTCTTGTCCAGTCTATTTGGAGTTCTATAGGCTTCTTGTATGTTCATGGGCATCTCTTTCTTTAAGTTAGGGAAGTTTTCTTCTATAATTTTGTTGAAGATATTTACTAGTCCATTACACTGAGAGTCTCCACTCTCTTCTATACCTATTATCCTTAGGTTTGGTCTTCTCATTGTGTCCTGGATTTCCTGGATGTTCTTGGTGAGGAGCTTTTTGCTTTTTGCATTTTCTTTGACTGTTGTGTCAATGTTTTCTAAGGTGTCTTCTGCCTCTGAGATTCTCTCTTCTATCTCTTGTATTCTGTTTGTGATGCTTGCATCTATAACTCCTGATTTCTTTCCTAGGTTTTGTATGGCCAGGGTTGTCTCTCTTGATTTCTTTATTGTTTCTATTTCCATTTTTAGATTCTGGAAGGTTTTGCTCATTTCCTATACCTGTTTGATTGTGTTTTCCTGTAGTTCTTTAAGGGATTTTTGTGTTTCCTCTTGAAGGGCTTCTAGCTGTTTACCTGTGTTCTCTTGTATTTTTTTGAGGGTGCTATTTATATCTTTCTTAAAGTCCTGTATTATCATCATGAGAAGTGATTTTATATCTGGATCTTGCTTTTTTGGTGTAATGGTGTATCCAGGACTTGCTATGGTGGGAGAATTGGGTTATGATCATGCCAAGTACCCTTGGTTTGTGTTGCTTATATTTGTATGCTTGCCCCACACCATCTGGTTATCTCTAGTGCTACCTGCTCTTGCTAAATCTGACTGGAGCCTGCCTTCCTTTGATCCTGGTTGTGTCAGAATCCTCAGAATCAAGCTGTGTCTGTGATCCTGTGATTCTGGGATCCTGTGACTCTGGGCTTGTTAGAGCACCTGGGAGTAGAGCTTCCTCTGGGCGTTTTGGGACTGGCTGCAGAGCTTGCACCCAAGGTCTTCTCAGGGTACCAGCTGGCCCAGACAGACCAGAAGGAACCCCAGCCACTGGGCTGACAGAGTTCCTGTGTACCTAGTCCCACTGGTCCCAGTTACTACTGGTATTTGGACAGATGTTGTGTCCTCCTCACCTCTGATCCTGGGCATGTCAGAGCACCTGGGAGTGGAGCTTCCTCTGGGTGTTGTGGGACTGGCTATGGAGTTTGTACCCAAGGTCTCTGCTCCGGGCACCAGCTGGCCCAGACAGACTGAACCCAGTCTTAAGATGAAAAATTACTGAAAAAGTTATCTTTATCTATAGAAATACTCTTTGCTTAAAGTGTGTGTTTAACGTTGACATAGCCACCTACCTTTCCTTTTGTTACTGTTACCATGGAAAAGAACTTCTTCTTTTGTCTTCAGTCTTTTTGTTTTTCTCTTTGTTTTTGTTTCTGGCTACAGGCTCTTACTGTGCAGCACAGGCTGGCTTCAAACATGATGGGGTTGCAGCTCTGTGCCTTTCTGTTTTCCTCTCTACGTTTGAAAGCTTTATTAGGTATAGAATTCTAGTGTAGTGGTTCATCTGTAAGCTGATATCTTTAGATAGTTTTGGAAACATCTCACATATTTTCCCAATTATGGCTTAAAATCAAACCTCCTTTTCATCCATACATTAGGATCTATGGTTTCAGCTCACAAATACCTCTCAGTCTTTCAAATTCCTATTCACTTTTTGTCTCAGTGTTCCTGTTTCATTAATTTGTACATATAGTTTTTGGTTCAGTGATTTTATCTTCTTCCTCTCCAAGACTGCTAGTTGGTTAGGGTGGCACAAGCTTGAAATTCTAGCACTAGGAAGTAGAGGTAGAGGGTTGCCATGGTTTCAAGACCAGCCTGGGTTTTGTAGTCAGACCTTGCCTCAAAGTCCCAAGCCCTGGGTCTATCTCGAAGGAGCTTTGTCTGGCATGTTCATGCCCCAGTGTTTAATTCTTATCATTGTGTGTGTGTGTGTGTGTGTGTGTGAGAGAGAGAGAGAGAGAGAGAGAGAGAAAGAGAGAGAGGGAGAGAGAGAAGGGGGGAAGAGAAGAAGAGAGAGATGAGACAGGAAGGAGGAAAGGAAGGATAGAAGGAACCTTTGCTAGCATTTGTGTTTAGCTTCTAGTCTCATACTTTCACAGATTTACAATACCACAGATTTACATTTTTAAGTAAATTATGCTTCTCTGGCCAAAATCATCATTCTTAATCCATTTTCTGCATCTTTGCCATTCTATTAGTGTACATGGTGACTTTCAAGTTTGGTTGGGTAACTTACAATGTTGTTTTGGGGTCTGTTTGCTTTCTGTTGCCCTTCCTGTTGGGCTACAGTCCTGTTTCTTGGCATGGTTGAGGACTCGTTATTACCTTTTAATTTACAGGTAGACATCGTACATGCACAATGGATTCAACTAGTAGCCATTATGACTTGGTGAGTTATAGTTATCACCTTTCCCCTTCTGGGCATGTAGAATGGGTCATGGGACAGCACTTGGGTGTCTGTGATGATTCAGGCTGCCTTATTTATTTATTTTAATGCCCCATTTTTTATTGAGTAACTTTGTTATTTAATATCCTCGTATTATGTATTGTTTTGAAAGGCCCCATTTGTCATTTTTTTTCTTCGTTTCAGAGCCCATGATGTGAATTGTTTGTGATTTCTTCTGAGACCTAGGAATATTTACTGTGACATCCTTGACCAGTTCTGAATTCTAGTTCATTTCTCACACTGAGATTGAAGAAAGCAGGTTCCCTGCCTTTCCCAGGGCTCTACTGAGACTTACAGTCCCACACCATGGTTAAGGAGCAGGACTATTAAGATAGCAATGCGAGAATTACAGTCTCCTAAGTCATTCTACCTCGGAACAGGGGAGTTCCTAGAGGGGAAGTGGCTCTCCAGGGCTTTAGTTCTCCACTCAAGCCTCTCTTTGGTATCTCCCCTCTTCGTGTGTCTAATTCTGTGTCTCTGCTCTCATGGGAGGTTCACAGTCTCTTCCGGCTTCTGTCCTCCAGCTCTGACCAATGTTCAAGTGTAAGCATGCAAGCTGACCTCACAAACGGCTTCTGCTTCAGAGTGGCAGCCAAACTCTAGCTTACCTTTCTGCAGTTCGTCATTGTCCATAATGCGTCCCTTTGCATCCTTGTTCCTTTACAGCCCTGTGTGATGCGTGGTTATTGTAAAAAGCATGGCCTTGCTTTATGTTCCTTCCTTATACAAAGCCATGGAGATCTAGATTGCCATCCTTTGAAGCAGAAAACTGTGGACCTAGGATGGTATTAGCAAAGACTTTGATTTTTCCTAAGGATCATTAAAGCACAAATATGTTAACTTGAGCATAAATTTGAAGTAGTAGACTTAAGGACAAAAGAAAACTCATTGCAGATCTCATATTTCAATCTTGGGGGGGAACCCAAGTGAAAGAGAAAGGTAAGGTAAGATATGGACTATATTAAAGTCTTTTCAATTGTATTAACATAAAAGGAAGGGCAGTAAAAGTAGAAGATAATCATAGTTGTCAGGGATGGCTGCACACACATGTAATCTCAGAAACTTGACTAATAAACAGATTCAAGTTCAAGGGCTTCTCTGGACCTCTGAGTGAGATTTGTGTCAGGAACAAAGAGAATATTCACTTTGGTGATTACTGCGGTTTGAAGACATACAACATCTTAGGACTGATGCTAGGAAGTGTGTCGTAAGATAACAAAGGATCAGACAGTCAATGCTAACGGCCTGACCTCTATGAGTTCATGTGTTGGGAGGTAGCAGGAGAATGCTTCTTCAGAGAGGTAGTGATTAAGCTTCCATACAGTGCTCACCAAAATTCCATGGCCTTCTCTTGATGACTCGTCCTTGAGGGTTTGTATGATAACGACCTTTGATGGTAAGCAGTGCTACAGTGTGAGTGTCCCTTAAATGCATGCCTGGTAAGGACTTAGCTGTCAGCCTATAATACTGGTAGGAGATGTAGACACTTAAGAGGTAGGTCAGAGCAAGAAAGAGAAAGGTAAGTTATTGGGAGTGTCCTTGAAGGGCAGTATTGGATCCCTTACTCCATTTCTGGTATTCTGTTTCCTTCCCACGCTGGCACGATATGAACAATTTACTCTGGAACTCCTCCCACACCCCCACCCACTGACCACCACAAATCCCAGAACAGAAGGGCCAACCAGCCTGGTATTTGCCAGGACTGACCTACACAGCTTGGGGATTGACATAACTGGGGTGACAGGAGAGAAAGAAAGGACAGACACATATACAGAAAAGTGGAGATCAGATGGATTGTGTGATCTGTGGCAGATACACACCTGTAGCAGCTGCAGACTCACCTGTAGCAGCTGCAGACACACCTGTAGTAGCTGCAGACACACCTGTAGTAGCTGCAGACATATCTGTAGCAGCTGCAGACACACCTGTAGTAGCTGCAGACACACCTGTAGTAGCGTGGATGCTCAATGTATTTATTATGCACAACAGGAAAGAAGGAGGAGGCAGGGGGTTAGCTAATCTTAGGAGCTCTCAGTCTTCAGTTGTAGCCATGCAGCAGGAGGAAGCTGTGGTAGATACTGATAGTGAATACAGTGTAAACAACCTGACTCTGACCAGAGGAAGACCTTGCTATTCTCGTGGATTTAAGGCAATTGGATTCACGGCATGGCTGTTCTCCTGTCAACAGTACATATCTACTCAAGAATTTATTTATCCCGCACATGCACTGAGTTCTCCAATTCTGTGAGTCACAACGAATCTTTCTTCTTTTCAAGTCACTTGCTTCAGATATTTTAAGGAGTAGCAGAAATCTAGTTAATACAGAGTATAATGAAAACCCCTGGAAAGATTTGATTTCTAGTCCTCGGTGGGCCTTCCTCCCCGCCCCCC
>NW_022196891.1:72591094-72604717 GCF_008632895.1 Mastomys coucha | reverse complement strand
CGACTCCCCCCCTTCTGTAAATGCACATGCGCATGCGCATACGCAGGAGCTAGCATGTCTTTGTTCAAGGGAATCTGTGCCCTTATACAACGCAGTAGGGTAGGATTTGGTTTGATAAGCTCCACAAAACCCAATCTTTTTTCCCCTGGGTCAAAGAGATGGATTTATTGTCCCCATTATCCTTACGTTCCTTTTCTACCTACTTTATCAGTGAAGACATCCTAGCTTATTTTCACAAGTTAAAAAACAAACAAACAGTGTGGTTTGAAGTTACTGGAGCCGCTCTTGGCCTGGGGTCAACTTGTGGTACTGATGCTTTGCACAAAAAGGACTGCACTGCTGGCTCTTAAAAGATGATCCTAGCGTCTGACAGCAGCTGAGAGAAACACTGGAGATGGGAGAAAATCTCAGTATGACCTTGGGCTGTTGTGGACCTGCGCCTTTCTTCTTGTTGTTGACCATCTAGAGTTAAAGGATGTTCAGGACCAACTTCTCCTTATAGAATTCATTACCCGCAGCTGCAGAGTATCAAATACAGACTTTTTATTGGTTTCATTAATGATTTTGTGATAATGAGTTTTTAGGAAACCTGAAGAGAATGAGATGAGAGAAATTCACTTCTACTGCAAGGAAAATAAATCCCTCACCATTCTTCCCCCCACCCCACCCCCCGCCCCCGGCCCTGTGAGAACAAGCTAGGGTTCCAACAAGGAGGTGAGACGAATAATTTTTAAATCTGGCATGTTGTCTTAAGCTCTAAGTACCTTGTTTGCAGTGAGCCTCGAGCTAATTTCCTTCCAATCATTCTGTCATCAGCAGAATTTACAGAACAAGTCCGGGCGATTAGTTTCTTAGAACACATTAACAGTCCTTTTCTCACTTAACAAATGAGAAAAGTAGGCCCAAAGCAATTAAAAGGTTTTTACTAAAATGCCTGTTTGTGACAGGTAGTTTCCAGAAGGGAGGTATGTGACTCTGGGGTTTTTCTGCCCAGTCGCTTGACAATGACATCAGCCTTCAGAGGGCTGTGGACGTCTCGACCTGTTATATCACCATTTTGGTCTTGCCTTATTTTACGTTAGCCTGTTGGGATTGCTCTTCCACATGGACGGCTCAAGTTAATAACACCTGTTTTATTCAGAAGAATTCAGAGTGCCTTCTCATATGATGGCTTAGAGATAAGCGTCACTTCCATAGTTCACAATTTTAAACATGGGCAAAGCACTCCACTGTGAAAAAGAAGTATGCTCCATGCCACCTTGTTACCCACTCAGTAACCCTGTTCATCGCCTCATGGGCTGCTGCATCATTAGCTTCACACACGGCTTTGAAAGTGCATTTTTTGAGTGTACAAGGTAGTACTTTACAAGTATTTACCCTCTGGTTTATTTACTTGCTGGTGAGATTGAACCTGTGGCCGCACACAAGCTAAACACACACTTTAGCTTCTCTTTTTGTTGGCAACTGATGTACTGTAACAGTAAATATGTGCCAAGGAGCGTTTGCTATGGCTCTTCAGGTTGACTGTGCATCAGCTGGGTCCAAGGGGATCAGCTAGACTCGAGGAGGTTCAAGTCAGGTCTGCTTTGTAAAGCTATGAGCTGAGGGACCATCCACTCCCCAGTATGATCATCTTACAACCGAGGTCACCAGCTACAGAGGACCTAGCAAGACACAGGACACATTACATCTTTTTCTTTGTTAACTTGTGTATATCCAGTTCCACACATATGATTTAGCCATGTGGCCCAATTACATGTCGATGGAGCTGCATGCTTGTGATTCCCCATACTTGAGAGGTTGAGGCAGGATGATTGAGAGTTTGAGGTTAGTCAAGCAAGACCATAAGTCTGGAGCTACTTAGCAATACCCTGTCTATCTATCCCCTACAAGAGTGGTGAGTGGGGTAGATGTGTAAGGATGCTGATGATCAGCCAAGTGTGGTTAGTATAGTATTATATTAAGGTAGCCAGAGCTCTGTTGGGGTATAATCCACTTCCTCAATTCAGCCTGGAAAAGTTCATCTGTCAGCACACTTTGGTGCATTCACAGTTGCGTATCTACTACTAGGTAGCTTGAAAATTTTTCTCTCAGCTCCTTCACTCATTCTCTGTTCCCTTGTCCCTAGGCTTCAGCATCTACGAATGGACTGTGTCTGCAGATTTACCTCTTACAGATATTTCCTATCAATGGAGTCATACAACACACACATCATGAATGGGTTTTATCTTGCTTTGCACACTATATTTGTTTCATCCACTGATTCTTACGACATGCATCAATGTAGTATTCCTCTTATTACTAACTAATCTCCCATTATTGAAATGTACCACATGTGATGGTTAGTTTTAGTTATTATCTTGACGTAATTTAGAATCATCTGGGAAGAGAGTCTCGACAAATCATTGCATAGATTAGGTCAGCTTGTGGGCATGTCTTTGGGGAATGGCCTTGCTCTCTCTGCAGTTTATGTGGGAAGTCAGCCTGAAAGTGGGAGGCGCCATTGCCCAACTTTTAGACCTCGACTATCTCAGAGCAGAACAAACTAGATGACATTTACACATTCATTTCTTTATCTCTGCTCTTGACTGTGGATAAGTGGATATCTCTGCTTCAAACCAGGCCACCTTGGCATCCCTGCTGTGTTGGACTATGGTCTGGAATGGTGAGCTGACATAAATTCCTTTCTCCTAAGTTGCAATCCTCAATGATTTTTTTTAAAAAATCATTGCAACAAATATGAAACTAGGACATCACATGTATTATCTACTTGTTGGTTGGCAGGTATTTGGGTGGTTTCTATATTTTTATTAGCATGAACACTGCTCTGATGAACATTTATTTGTAAACAATATTTTTTGTGGACATATGCTTTCATTTCTCATGGTTATATACCTATAGAATTGGTAGTTCTGTTACATTTGGTAATTCCATGGCTAGGAATGTGAGGATCTGCCAAAGTATGTTGCCCAGTTGAAGCTCAGCATTGCAACCACAGCACACCATTGCTGCAATTTCTCTGTGCACTCACAGGTCCCTATGATGGTTTGTCCTCTTTTGTTCCAGGGCTCCTGATGGATCCCAGGTGGATCTGATACACTGGATTTTGTTAGCACTGTCTAGTGACTGGTTAGTGACTGGGCTTGCAATTTGCTCCCTAGATATTGATATATCTTCCTTAGCAGAGAAATTGTCTTTGCACAATTTTAAATGGGCTATGTGTCTTGTTATTATTGGCTATGAGCTTTTATATCATGAACATCAGCTCATTATAATGGATTTCGAGATTTTTTTTCTTGTGTGAGCTGACTTTTCACTTCCTTGCTGGTCTCATTTTGCAAACGAGAGTTTTTAGCTCTTTTGAAGATGAATATATTTATTTTTTCCTTTGTTGTTTATGTTTATAATGTAGAACATTTCTGGTTCATTCAACCAGACCAACAGTTAAATAAAAAGAAAAAAATTCAAAAGATGCCATTTCTCTTTTTATTTCCTCAGACAAGAAACTGTTATTTATTAAAATTCCCATGGATTGCAAAATGTTCCAAAATAAGTTTCTTCAAAATAGCTTAGTCAATTCATTCTTGGAAGAAAGTCATTTCATAAGGGATATTGATTTATTCCTAATGTGCACTTTTTATTCCTCTCTTTCTCTCTCCCCCTACCTCCCTCTTTCTCTTTCCCTCTCTCCCTCCCTCTCTCTTCTGTCTCTCTCCTTACCCCCTCTCTCCCTCTCTTTCTCTTTCTTTCTTTCTTTCTTTCTTTCTTTCTTTCTTTCTTTCTTTCTTTCTTTCTCTCTCTCCCTCTGTCCTGCCCTCCCTTCCTCCCTCCTTTTCCCTCTCCCTCCCTCCCTCTCTCCCTCCTTTTCTCTCTCCTCCCTGTATTACAATTTTAATCCATGCTAGGCAAGTGCTTTCCCCCTAAGTTTACATTGCCAACCTCATTTTACTTATTGGGGACAGAGTATCATTATGTAGCCCAAGTTGGCCCAAATTGTGATCCCTCTACTTCAGTCTCCCAAGTAGCCAGGGTTATCATTATAATCCACCATGCCTGCTATATGATTTTCTATTATCCTTATATGTTTTATTTCCATGTTCCCTACGGAGGATATTGAGAGAATTTTTGCCTCTTTTTCTTTGAATGCTCTCCCCTAATTTTATGAATATTATTTCATCTTCTTTTATTTAATATGAGGTCACAACTATTGGTGGTCCCTATCTTGCACTTCCCAGCTATAATTTAAATTTGATTCAGTGACTTTTTTAGGTTGCCCAGACTGGTCTTAAACTTCTATGTTCAATTTATCCTTCCTCAGCGTCCCTAGTGCTAGGAGAACCAATGCATGCCAAGCACACTCGGTTGTTGATATTAAATTCAACCTAGTCACATCTCTTAGAAGAAAACATCTAAGTGAGAGCTGTGCTGTGGTTTCCAGAAAGTCAAATGTCCCAAGGAGACACACAGTAGTGGAAAGATCTGGAACATTTTTCAGAGCATTGATCTAGGGTTGGTGGTCAGTGGTTTGGCCGTTATCTTTACTATTCTGGGAATGACGTTAGAAGCACAGGCCTTTGAGGACTCCTGTTTCCAGTGTAAAGACCTCTTACTCATTCGTCTAGAGTGCTAGGGGGTGTGTTTTCATTCACAGCAAACCACCTCTCAATGCCAGTGGGCATTGCTCGGTTCAAGATCACTCAGGGGCTCTGCAGATTACTAAATGGCTATGACTGTTCTTGATAGTGCTTTAGATAAATGAATAAGGTAGTGGCATTAGAACATAATTAAATTCAAATCATGGGCCCAGCACTATGGCCATGCCTTTTAAGCATGTTTTCGCTGAGAGTGTACTGCTGTCTCTTCAAATCTGCTCCCGAAAGCAGATGATGCCCTCTGTCTATGCACCTTGTTAGTGTAGGTTGTCCTGAGTGCTGTCCCATCATTATTTTTGGTGACAGCAATGGTCCTGCTAAATACTGACCTTGGGAATTCTCTGGAGATAGGGCAAAGAAAGAAAGATAAGAATACATTATGTAGCTCCAGCGTGGCTCAGCTTGGCATTTGAAGAATGATCTGAATAGAACTTTGCTTGTATTTATTTAATTTCCTCCTCCTAAGAAGGCCAAAGAACTCTATAAATGTCATTGGCATCATCTGTGTATCTCCAGTACCTCCTAAAAGCTCCATTTTCTTTCCTTCCCTTTTTATTGTTTTGAGACAGGATTTCACTGTCTATCTCAGGTTGGAATCAATCTTGCTATCCCTCCTCCTTGAGCTCTTGAGAGCAGTCACCCTGTGAGGCTATCAGAAGGCATTTGGATGGCCCCAGTCTCTAATAGCTGCTACTTCTGGTAGCCCATGCTCGCTGGGCTTTTTTGATTTAGTTTTTACTGAAGTAAAAAGTATAGCTGAAGCTATTTTATCAAGAAAGTCTGGGCAGAAAGGAACTTAGCTCCATAGAGTCCTCTCACATGTCAGGTGATCAAAGGCGTTTAATCTCAGCATACTCTCGTGGTGGGTTTTATTATCTTCATCTACTTTGAATGACACCACTGAGGTCAGTGTGGGGAAAGTTGAGCAGCTCTTACATGGGTTAAGTCTTGGTCTTGCTTCCTCTTACCCACCTGTACTGCCTTGAAGAGGAAACCATGAAGAGTTAGAGCTTAGGACAGCAGGAAAGTGGAATCATGTGTCCTTGAACTAGGGTGACCTCAGGCCCCTCCTGGCTCACACAATAAGGTGTATGTATATGTGCCTGCTTTTCCCTATAAGGCCCTAAGACATCTTCTCAATAACTGCATATTTTAGGACAGAAGATGACTCTCTGGAAATGGTCTTTTTCTGGGGGAGGCTAAGTGTAGCAGAATTCCGTTGCAAATTTGACTTATTAAGAATGGCTAATGGTGGGAGCAGAGGCTGTCTGTCCCTGACTCTTTTGCCTACTAGCGGGACCCTTTTCCTCCTACTTGGTTGCCTCATCCAGTCTTGATGTGATGTTATATTCCTTATTTTAGCTGTTTGGTCTATGTTCCTGGGAGGCCTGCTCTTTTCTGAAAGGGAGGCAGAGAAGAGGTGGATCAGGAAGAATGAGGTGGTGGAGGGAAGAGACTCAAGGGAGAGGAGGGAGGTAAAAGTGTGACCCGGATGCAATATATAAGAGAAAAACGGGAAAGTTAAAAAGAAAAAAAAAGAGGTGCAGGGTAGCTAGAGATGGTACTCCTGGGCCTTGTCACTCATTACAGAAGGATCTGCGATAAGAATGCCCAGGAGGGTGAGACTCTATGAATATGATCAAAATGGGGGCTTAGAATTCCTCCCTCTCTTTCCCTTCTCTCTCTCCCTCTCTTTTCCCCTTCTCCTTCCCTCCTTCTCTCCCTTCTTCTCTTTGTTCCTTTCTTTTTGTGATTAGGTCACCCAAAGTAGCACAGGCTTGCCTCAAACCCAAGATCCTCCTGCCTTAGCATCCCAAGTCATGGTGTGTTACATGTGTGCACAGCAATTCCAAAATCGAATCTATTTTCAATGTACCTTTACTAATCTGTTTCTTTTATCAAGCACTGAACCCATGGTTTCATACATGGTAGGCAAGCACTGTACCACTAAGCCACATTCGCAGCTCCCTGATAGTTTGTTAGAGGGAAAAAAAGAGATTTTTCTTCCATTATGCCACTGAGATTTGAGGGCTTATCTCTTACCACAACCCAGCCTGCCTGTGCTGAATGATGCAATAATGTATTGAGAAGATCACATGTTCTTTCTTTTCTCAGTGTCTTCCCTCACCCCTCATAAGGGTCATAGCTAACATGTGGGGACAAAAGATAAGCTAATCAGGGATTTAGACTCAGGGAGAGTTGCCCATTTTATGCCCAGATTAGATAAGAATGATATTATAGAAATGGGAGTGGACAAGAAGGGCAGGAGCTAGTGAAATTGGCTGAAGGGGAAGTTGTCTGTCTAGCATCTTCTTGTCTTTCTGTATTAGTTCCTCTTCTTCCCAGGTACAGGGATCCAGATATTTAGAGAAACTCAATCTTATGACGTACTACCACACAAGGTATGACAGAGAATGTCTTATGGGCAGCTCTGACACAGAAAGGCAGGGGGATGTTTGAATAATATCTTGAGGCCTCAGGAAAAGGGTTCTGGTTTCTTTGACGGGTCTTGGGGGAGGGAGAGTAGCACACAAGAAGTTGGGGGAAATGTCAGGGAGGGTTTTGCTTCTTAGATCTTCTAGTGTCCTTCACCCAAAGCTCCAAGCATGCCACAGAATTGTAATTTGTAGTATCATCTTCCCAAACCTGAACAAATATGTTTATTTGTATGTGGTGTTGAAGGACTTTCTCATGTTGAGTTATCCTTGCATTTTTTTTTTTTTTTTTTTTTTTTTTTTTTTTTTTTTTTTTTTTGGCCTTTTTGAGACAGGGTTTCTCTGTGTAGCCTTGCATTCTTGACATAGCTTTTACACAGTGGCATTGGCATATGCAAAGGTTTTACTTGATATACACTACATTTAAAAGGTCAACATTTTAATTGTTTTTACTGCAAGATTCAAGAGGAGCTGATTTATCCTGTATATTCCTTGACTTATCCTTGTCTGACTTTCAGTCAGGCCATTTGTCATTGGCTGCCTTAGTTTCACTGTCTTCCTGTTCTCTCAAGTGGCTTCTCTAAGATAGTGGTGTCCTATACTGTGTATTCTGAGCAAAAGGGATTGGCTACAGCGAGAGTCTAGAATATTCCTGAAAGGCCAGTGTGCTAAAGTGTTGGCTCCAAATTTTGACACCACTGAGAGATAGGCCAAGCAATGAGAAGTGGAGACACACACAAGGTCTTCAGGTCACTGAGTGTGTGTTCTTGAATGGTATGAGGGTTTTCAAGACCCTTCCTCTCTGTTACTTCATGTGGTCTGGTGAGTGGCTACACCATCATGATCTTCTGTTTTGAGTTATTGTCACACAGGCCTGAGAGCAAAAGCACCAAGGTGTCTGAGCTGGAAACTCTCAAATGTAAGTCTTTCCTTCCTATAAGTTGATCATCTTAAGCATTTATCACAATGACTGAAAGTTAACTTCCCGGGGAAGGCATTTTAATAAGAATGAATTAAGGTGGTTAAAGATGGGTACAGAGGGGCTAGTTAGGCCATTTAAGGACTTGAGGTAAGAGATGGCAAAGGCTTAGGCTAGGAGGCAACAGAGAGGGCAGAACTGAGTTATCTTTTGTTAAGACAGTTATTTTGACAATTTTGTGGATGTACATAATGCATTCTGATGACACCCTCAGCAATTCTTCTTATATTCCTGTCACAAGTCACAAGTCATCCCCTTCTTCCTAAGAAACCCTCTTCCACCTCCATCTACTTTTGTTTTATGATCCATGGAGTTCCACCAGGGTCACCCTGTAGGCACTAGTGTGGAGCTATCTACTGGAACGTGGGCAACTCACCCACTCACCCTCCCCAGTAGTCTTCAACTGTCAATGTCTCTCAGGAGGGTCAGGGAAATTCAAGCTATCTTGATGTGGTACTTATTTTGAGATTACTAATAAGGTATTTGTTTGTTTGTTTGTTTTTAGACAGGGTTTCTCTGTGTAGCCCTGGCTGTCCTGGGAATTACTCTGTAGACCAGGCTGGCCTCAAACTCAGAAATCTGCCTGCCTCTGCCTCCCAAGTGCTGGGATTAAAGGCATGTGCCACCACTGCCTGGCCTAATAAGACATTTTAATTGCTTCTGTAAATGTGAAATGAAGAGAGATTAGAGGTTGGAATTTTCACCTGTGTAGCTAAGTAGAAAATGTTTCCTTAGTATGGGTGGGGAACTGAGATAGAAATCATTTAAGGGCTGTCAGGGGGAAACTGATTCTGTTTTGGATCTACTTCAACAGGAATAGTTATTAAGTTTACAGAGAAGATATGCAGCAAGCAAGTAGGAATAGGACCTTGGGGTAGAATCTAGGGTATATTCAGTGTATTGATGGCACTTCAAGCTATAGAAATAGCCTGGCATGGTGGTGTACACTTATAGAGTGGAGGCAGGAAGATCACAAGTTTGGAGTCAGCCTGAGCTACAGAGTGAGTTGCAGGCTAGCCTGTGCTACATCCTGAGGTACTGAGAGCCCAACTGAAGCAAAGCAAGCAAAACAACAAAACCTATGCCAAAACCAAATAAAAAAAGTCCCTGAACTGAGAGGTAGAAGCGACAAAGTGAGCCCACAGGCTCTGAGCTCACTCTTAGGAACTTCTCAGCTACGTCATAGGTTTCCACTGTTTCTGCTTTGGATTGAATGATTTGTCATTCAGAACACATTGAGTGTGTTCCTTCAGAAACTTGTCAGACATAGTACAGGAGTTGGCAGAACATGGGTGATGCAGGTATAATAAGCAACTCTTTCTGAGGAAGGCTCGGTGAGATCACCAGGAATGCCTACAGGCCTCTTTCCTGAGCCTTCTCCACCAGCAGCGGCTCAGTGGGGAGACTCCAGTCTCCTCTCATGAAAGGTCTCCTAATGCTCTGATGTGGTCTGGGGTACAACCACTTTAGCCGTGATTAAGAGGGCTAGAAAATATCATCCTGAGTGAGGTAACTCAGACCCAAAAGGACATGCATGGTATGTACTCACTAGTAAGTGGACATTACACACACACACACACACACACACACACACACACACACACACACACACACATACACACACACACACAAGTACAGAATACCCAACTCAAAAGAGTCAACAAGCTGAAGTGCCCAAGTGAGGACGCCTGAGTCCCACTTGGGAGGGAAAAGAAAGCAATCACAAGTGGGGAGTGAGGGAGGGACCTGGGAAAGAAAGTAGACCTGGGAGTGAGAAAGGGGAAGAGGGAAACCTGATCTGGTATTGGGTGAGGGAAAAGGACTGAAATCCTGAGGGCCAGCAGAAAGAATGGAAACAGGCAACCTCAGGAGGTAGGAGGTTGGGGGAATCCCTCCAGAATGCACCAGAGACTTGGGAGGTGAGAGACTCTCAGGACTCAAAGGAAGGGACCTTAGATGAAATGCCGGACAGTAAGGAGAGGAAACTTACAGAGACCATCTCCAGCAGGAAGACAGGGCATCAAGTGAGGGAAGGGGTTGCCATCCCACAGTCAAATGGAAATGGAGAAGAGCCTGAGGAAAAGAATTTCCAGCAACAAGCCCAAAGTGGGATCCAGCTCAAGGAAAGGTCCCAAGGCCTGACACTATTACTGAGGCTCTCTCTCTCTCTCTCTCTCTCTCTCTCTCTCTCTCTCTCTCTCTCTCTCTCTCTCTTTCTTTCTTTCCTTTATTCCCCCCGGGTCACCCTCTGACTGCTCCACATCCCATACCTCTCCCCAACCCCCTGTTGGGGAGGAGCGCTCACAAAAAGGGACTTATTTTGACTACCCTCCAAAAGATCCAACAAACAGCTGAAAGAGTCAGATGCTGATATTTGCACCCAACCAATGGACAGAAGCTGCTGACCCCTGTGGTTGAATTAAGAAAAGGCTGGAAGAAGCTGAGGAGGATGACCCTGTAGGAGGACCAGCAATCTCAATTAACCTGGAGCTCCGAGATCTCTCAAACACTGGACCACCAACTAAGCAGCATACACCAGCTGATATGAGGCCCCCAACCCATATACAGCAAATGACTGCCTGATCTAGGTTCAGTCAGAGAAGATGCACTTAACCCTCAAAAGACTGGAGGCCCCAGGGAGTTTAGAGGTCTGGGTGGGTAGGGGTTGGGAGGTGGGGACATCCTTGTGGAGACAGGGGGGTGGGGAGAGGTATGGGATGTGGAACAGTCAGAGGGTGGACCTGGGCGGGGGGAATAAAATCTGGATTGGAAAGAAAGAAAGAAAGAAAGAAAGAAAGAGAGAGAGAGAGAGAGAGAGAGAGAGAGAGAGAGAGAGAGAGAGAGAGAGAGAGAGAGAGAGAGAGAGAGAGAGAGAGAGAAAGAAAGAAAGGAAGGAAGGAAGGAAGAGAGAGAGGGAGGGAAAGAAAGAAGGACAAAAAAAGAGTGCATCTTGTGCTTCAGTGAGAGAGAGAGAGGTGGATTTCAGGATGCTCCTAAGTGTCACATACAAGTTCCAAAAAGGAAGGAAAACCATAAGCCAAGATACATCTTAGGTCCCTGATGTCACACCCCTTTCAGGAAGGGATTGATAATCAAGGACAGCACTCATGATGATCCCCTACTTGTGCTCAGCTTCTTCTTCTCAACACAGCACTCCAGGTGACTGAACAAAAGTAAGAGCAAAGGATTTCTTGTCAGACAGGGAATGGATAGATGTCAGATCTAAGAGTTTGGGTATTTACAAAGCTCAGTGACACGTGCTTAGCGTTTCAACGGGAGCAGGAAAAGATGGTTCCAGGCACGTGGTCAACTGCTTGGGTAGGATGTGACAGATGGCTACAGAGTAGACTAAGTACTTTGAAAACTATTTTTTCAGGAATCTAGTTAGTAGACTCTGTCCATCAAAAGTAAGTGATATTTTCCTGCTCGGACTGAAGAAATTCGTCCTGGAATTACCCATGTCTTAGTTAATTTTCTATTGCTGTGATAAAATGTCATGACCAACAATGGGTTAAATTTTGGCATATGGTTTCAGAGGTTTGGAGTCCATGATAGCAGAGTATGACTCGGTGGTAGGAATAGCTGAAAGCTTACATTTTGATCTACAAGTAGGGTGCTGTGTGTATGTGTGTGTGCATGTATGCATGTGTGCATGTGTTTGTGTCTTTTGAAATTTGAAAGCCTGCCCCCCACCCCACAGTGACACAACTCTTCCAACAAGACCACATCTCCTAATCCTTCCAAGCAGTTCCACTAACTGGGACCAAGTATTCAAACACATAGTCAGCTCAAGGCCATTCTCATTCAAACCACCACAACCCACAATAGGAAAAAATATTCTCAGAGCATAATATTTAAGGAGAATTAGAAAACGTCCACCCCTAACAAAGTAGAGTGAAAGGTGGAAACATTATGAGATACGCAGAGAAGCTTAATCTAGTTTTCGAAGCTAAGCTGTTCTCGACAAGAGTTGCTGTGTTATCATTTAGCCAATCACAGCATCCCATGTTGATAGTGAACTTGGATAATATTTCAAGCTCTTAGACATTATAAACTAAATTAGGCACACATTTTAAAATAGTTTTTACAACAATTATAGGTGTGCTAAGTAATTTCAGCCCCTCCGTTTTTTTTCCTTTTGCTATTTTTATATCAAAAAGGAAATGAATATAAATTCATTAGTGCTGATCAGTTGGAAGAGCCAAGGACTATTTATGAGTAAAATTTGTAAGCTGGAGCAAAGCACAGGAAGAGAGACTAAAATAACCAGTGAGTCTTGGACTTATGATGAGAAATGTTTTTTTTCTGACTCTACAGGATCCGTACCCTCCGAGGGGGCAACTGTAGATGACTAAATGCTAGCAAGTAATGACGTATCTGCATCTTCTGCCATGACCACCATACCCTCATTCTCGATAGCTCATCATTAGTGCTAAACAGGCCCTCTCTTTCCATGTGAGGATCTCTCTGATACCCACATAGTCCTAAATGAATTCAGTGGGAGAACTTACTATGGGCTCATCTGTCATCTTAAATATTTCATGCCAATCTAATCCCACTTTAAGTTAAAAGCATTTTAAGTCCTTATGGGAGGAGAGGAATGCTTCACTTTCTTCTGGGCCATGCCACTTTATAGTCAGATAACTGGAAATTGGATGAAACTTCTGTGGTCACCTAAACCAGGAAATATCCTTAGCGTAATAAAAATCCTTGAGCGAGCTTGAGAAGAGACCGTTCAGCTCTTCTCAGATTGCTTCGAACTGGCTTCCCGATTCAGCCCATCAGAACACCTCTGGTTATTAGGAAGTATGTCTCCACGTCGTACTGAAACATAGCTCTCTGACACATTCACCAATTACATTTAAGTTTTCCCTCTGGGCTTTCAAAGATTCTGTTTGAATCCTTTCCCACCTGAGAGTCCTTTAATGTCCATGACAGCTATTGAAAATCACTAAGCCCTTTTCTTATGGACTAAATATCTTTTTCTTCAGGCCATCAGTGTCTTTGAGCACCATCCTTACTGAGGGCCTTTTGATTTGCTGAGCTGTTTTTTTCAGAGAGTACTCATCTTGATCTTGATAAGTTACTAGATTGGGCTAGGCACCAGGGTACAATAAGACAGAGCTCAAGCTAGGAACTCATCCTGGTGGGGCATATCCTTGGCACTCAACATCTTTAACATTCTAGAACCTTCTACATAGAGCAGTATCATGGTGGCCTCAGTGTCTAACATCACATTGGCTTGGTCTCTGTTTCACCACAACTAGTTTTTCTAGTAATACAGTTACATTATATTTTGGGGGAAGATGGGTAGTTCTTTTGAACAGTATTAGATTCATTTCAAATACAAAGAAAACTAACAAATAAGTGTCATTTTTCACTGATGCTCAATCATTCTCTTGCCCATCCTGTACTTGGCATTTACTTAGTCTCCTCCCATTATTGCAGCCCATTCTGGCTGCTATGGCAAAACTACCACAAACTGCATAGCTTATAAGCAAGAAACATTTACCACTTACAGTTCTGTAGGGAGGTACCACGGACTGGGGTTTCTCGC
>NW_022196891.1:72555795-72586131 GCF_008632895.1 Mastomys coucha | reverse complement strand
AGGCAGGAGGCTGACTTTCCTTGAAGTTTTCGCCTCAAATACCGCCATCATGCAAGTGTGCGTGGCAGGGAGGAATGTTCTAGATCAAGATGCTGGTAGATTCAGTGTCTCTTGAGGTGGCAGGTTTGTCATCAAAAGAGTGGAGTTATGTTTCAGCCCAGCTCTTCCAGATGTGTAACACACCCTCAAAGCCCAGTTTCTCTGTTCCCAATGGAGTCCTAACCTCTCCCTATCTGTCTCTGTGCCACTAGAATCATGGTTTCCTTTACTTTGAATTTCCAGGTTTGTTTTTTTTGCTAAGAACTAGGACACCAAACAGGAGCTGAGAATGCTCCGAGATCCCTTACCTTCGGGGTCACCTGTCTGTCAAGTCAGTGCTGAGCTCTGCCTTCACTTGATGGGAGCCCCAGGATGGCCTGCTGTGGTCATGCTCTGGTGTCCCTCATGGACACCTCCTCTTCTCTCTTGCTGTGTTGTTGTTACCTCCCTGTTGGCACATGCTGAGTGTGACACACTCTCTGATGGACTTAAGGGTCTCAATGGTTATAGACATAGCAGTTCCTGGCATGTTCCCAGAGGAGACAATGGTAGATTTTTAGGCCGCTGTTTCTCTTGTTAGAGACAACATCATCAATGCAGACGGTCTTCCCAAGCACTACCTGCATCCCTTAAAAGCCTGTGCACTTATGGCATGGTCATCAGCATCGAGCTGCTGTGAGGTGATGAAGCCTGTGAGAGGCAAGGAACGCCCAGAAAGAGGTTTGTAAGTCATTGAGGGTATGACCTCAGAAGGAGTCCGGGCCTTCCCTCTTTGATTTGTTTCACCTTTGAGACACGAGTGGCTCTGTGGGCTTCACACTCTCTCTAGGATGTATTCCCCCACCATAGGCCTAAGAGCAAAAGTGTCAACCGATTCTAGACTCGAACCTCTGAAGTCAGGAGCACACCAAGCCTTTAATCTTTCCAAGCTGATGCACATAGACATTTGTGATAGTGATGGAAAGCTGACAAATGCACCTCAGATTAGAGATTTTATTTTCGCAGAAGAACAAAAAGCAAGGCCCAGAATATGAACTATATTGTTCAAAGAACGGAAGATGAGGCTGGTCGAGCTGTTTTCTTGCTGCTCCCATATTTTAAGCAAAGGAGTCGAAGGCAAAGCCTTTGGGAGCATTCCCTAGTGCTGTGTTATGAGGTCTCAATACCCTCTGAGTTGTATCCTGAACATCGCTCAGAGTCTCATTCATATCATGTGCTCAAGTACTGTGCATTAACAGAAAGTGGCCAACATTTTAAAACTGGGTAATTTTGGAATTACTTTAAGTTAGAATTTAAACATCTCAGCAGGAAAGAGAGAGGAGTAGACGCACCATAAGGACAAATCCCTGTTTTAATTTCTCTTTTGTCTGAGGCTAGTGTGGATAATTAGCAGGAAAATGGCCTCAGAGTGGCCAAAGAGACTGCAGGAGTGGAGAATCATTCCACAACGAGTTTATTGTGCTGGAAATAATAGCAAGATGATTGCAAAGGAGCTATTTCTTCAAGATCTAAAACCCCACGCCTTCCCTTCCTTACATCGCTTTTAAATCAATTATCCTGTAAACCGTCAACGGACTGCTGAGAACAGCATCCCCTTTCACATACTTCTCCACTTTCTGCTTGCCCTGCCTCACTGTTTTTACACAGCAAATAGCCTCAGATTAATAATGAGCCCTCTTCTCAAAACCAGAACACTCTCTCCACGTTACCATTTCATTAGCGCCCCGAGCATCCCTCCGTGGCATGGGTGTATGATGGGAAGGGCCTCTGTTCTTCCCCATGATGACACAGACGAAGCCAGTTTGAAGAGCAGGTCAGCTTTCTCTAGGATGGGGGCTGGAAGCTGATCTGCTCAATTCAATAGTGTTGACTGTTGTTCTTCCCATCTGCTCAGAGGTTCACAGTGAACCGCGCTCCTGGTCTCACTCCGTCCTTGAGTTCGTTCATGAGTAATTAGAGGTATACTCCTTGTCAGACAGATCTTCCACGTCAGGGGCTGGAGCAGTGACCAGGAGAAGGACAAGCATCCTCTGTAAGCAAGCTGCAGTCATGTCACAAGAAACAGACTCAACCAGTGTGAGAAACGAACGCATCACCGGGAGGATGGGCTCTTTTATTTAGGGTTAACACAATAGGCCTCCCTGAGAAGGTATCCTTTTTTTTTTTTTTTTTTTTTTTTTTTTTTTGGTTTTTCGAGACAGGGTTTCTCTGAGTAGCCTGGCTGTCCTGGAACTCACTTTGTAGACCAGGCTGGCCTCGAACTCAGAAATCCGAGAAGGTATCCTTTGAGAGAAGAATGGACGATGACACCAACATCTGAGGGAAGAACATTCCAGATAGGAGGAACAGGCAGTGCAAGTGTTCTGTGGCTCCAGAATATGGACTTTATGCTCTTATAAATGTACAAAGAAATGAGACCCTGTGACTGAAGCAGAGCGGCCCAGTGAGCTGGTTAGCTCTGGTCAACTGACACAAATTAGATTCATTTTAACCGAGGAATTGTCTAGCTCAGCTTGGCCTATGGCCACATCTGTGAGGCTTTTTTTTTTTTTTTTTTTTTTGGTAGCAGGACCTAAGCCCACTGAGGGCGTTGTCATCCCTTGGCTGCATAGGAAAAGTAGCTGAGCAAGCCAGCAGAGGCCAGTCATTAAACTGAGCTCCTCCAAGGTCTCTGTTTCAGTTCTTGCCTCCAGGTTCCCGACTTGAGTTTCTGCCTTGACTTCCCTCGAGGATGGACTGTCAGCCAACTATTCCCCTTCCTTCCCCAAATTGGCTCTGCTCACCGTTTTATCACAGCAACAAAAAGGAAGCTAGCATAGCAGGTTGGCGTTCAAGATCCAGAAGTGGCAACAGCGTATCTCTGTATGACCCTACTTGTTGCTGGTGTCTTAAGGACACTCTGTATTTCGACAGGCTTATGTCCTATGGGAGGTGTTAAGACACAATTCACATAGCATGTACAGTTGAAATGGACCCTCTGGCTGCTCTTCATGGGGCCCGTTGATTGGGTTGATGGAAGGTATGGGAGAAAAGGAGCGTGTGTTCTTCCCAAACTTGATTGGACACTCCCTGAAGATCCAAGCTACCTACGGAGTGTGTTCAAACTCTTGGTAGGAAAATAAGAATCTTTCATTAACAGTAAATAAATAAGTAAAAAAATACTTTCAGAATAAAAAATGGATGCCTGCATCAGTGGGTAATAACTCAGGATGCTTAAGCTCCCAATTATTTATAAAAATAGGTACTATTTCTATTATTTCAAAAATGTTAATACAATCGAACTTCTTTCCCTAGGTGAAACCATTGAAGTTAGATTTATTTCCCTAGGTGGAACTATTAAAGTTTGGTGTAAAGAAAAAGCCTTTAAATGTCTTTGGGGGGGTTGATGAGGTTTTAGGAAGGTCTTTTGCCTGATGCTCAGAGGTGCCATGTGGCATATAAAATGCATATAGTACCACATTTAAGAATTTAATTTGTTTAACAAAAACATTACAGTATATATGGTTCATAGAGAAAATAGTAAAAGTAATTAGAATAATGACAGTTGAGAATCATGAGAGTGTTAAAATATAAGATACGGACAGACTTGGTGGTATCTAGGCTATTTGCTGGGGTATAAATCTGAATTATGTGAGTCCTGGAAATTCTGAGGTGATAAATGTAATATTACACACTGACATTACATGTAATATTACAATATTACATACTTGAATCTTCCTCCTTAGTTCTTTCCTGGTAACTGTAACTGTCCTTACAGGCTCCTTTGGGCCATTTCACTTAGGGCAAACTGATGAGCACACCTAGTGCCTCTTTCCACATCTATCTATATCTAAAAACCACATGAGTATTGAGACAGTAGAGAGAGCAAGGAGAAAGAAAGGAAGGGAGGCAGGGGGTTTAAGAGAGAGCAGCTGGTTTCAGCTCCAGTAAGAATACCAAGGAACTATTAGAAGAGACTGGAAACAAAGAGAATTTCACTGAACAATGGAAAGATTTGGGGGAACAGATGGAAAGTAGGGGAAGGAGTCAGACTTGGCTGTGGGTAACCTGGCCTGGGAAAATGATCCTGTAGTATGTAGAACATGGGTACAGGTAGACAAATGTTATTTTGAGTGACATCTGAAAGGGCCTGGGAGGGGGATGCTAGAAACGTGACTGGTACCTACAGATATTAGAATAGCAGTCTTCATGTACTAAGGTTTACCCTGCTTGGACAAGTAGTTACAGAGGGCACTGGCTAGCCAGTTCTGGTGCCACAGGTTTATAATCCCAGCTGCTTGGGAGGCTGAGGCAGGAGAACGTTGAATTTAAGATCTGTTTGGGCTAAACTGAGTTTATGGCCAGCCTGGGTAGACACTGTCTCAAAAGTGAAAACAAAAGGTGCTGGTAGAGAGGGTGGTGGCCGAGGCCCTAGGTTTAGACCCACAAACACACAAATCACACTAGCTAAATCACCTTCTATCCTCAGCCACAGAGGGAGCCTCAGATGCGCAGATTCCTACAACTTCCTAATGTCCCAGAAATCTGGGTACATTTCACGAGGACAAAATTTTTTTTTTCTTTCATGTCCTTCTAACCCTTTGAGGAACTAGTGGCAGGAACCTGAGGAATTTCTGGAGTTCAGGGGTATCAGCAACCCCAGACCTTTTGTGACTCCGTGAACCCCAGTAGAGGACAAGGACTAAAGACAAGTTTCTCTGATCCCAGTAGATTAAACCAGCCAGAAATCATCCGTGGGGCCTTCAATGTCACAGGTAGTGAGATTGTTCGCTTTTGGTAGAGGCCTCTAGATTCCTTCCCGGGTTTTCCAACTTAAGAGGAGCTAGTGAAAGTCAGGGGCAAACAGGATGGGGTGAGGAGGGGGGCTCTGCCGGTGAGTCATTTGGTCCTGGCCATTGCTTTCAATTCTGGGATATTCCAGCATCTCTCTGGGCTGTTACTTAAGCATAAGGATTATCAACCATTTGCTTCCCTAGTTCTGCCGGCAGGGTCGCCAGGAGCACGATGCAGACCTGCCAGCGGCAGGGGGCCTTATCCATTCACCCATTCAACCACCCACCCACCCACCCACCCACCCACTCATTCACCCACCTACCCATCCACCCACCCTCCACCAAGCCCATCCTTCTGCTTAGCTCAGTTTGGCTCTCCAGGCCTGAGGCGGCGCGGGCGGGGCGCGTGGGCTTGCCAGCGCGGGGGAAAGGGCCTGTGCTCCCGAGGGGCTTGCGGGGTCGGGAGGCCGGGGACACCCCAGGGGTGTGGCGGCGGCTGAGCCGAGCCCGTCCGAGCCGGCACCTTCGGGCGTCCCTGTCCCACGTGACTGTCGCCTCCTCCCTCCTCCCAGTCGCGCGCGCACGGGCCAGGCGTCTCGACTCCCGCGCGCGCTCGACTGGTCCCAGTCCCCGGGAGGAGAAGCGGAGGAGGGAACGAGCGAGGCGGCCCGGGGGAGCGGGCGTGAGCGGCGGCTGCCGGGGCCGCCTGTTCACCAAGGCGAGGGTGGCGGTGGCCTGAGCAGCGCGAGTGTGATGAGGCTGCTCTGCCTAGCTGCTCCGCTCGCAGCCAGCTGACAGCGCCTGCTCTCAGCAAGCCCGGAGGGGAGCCGCGGGGCCGTGACCTTGGCCGAGGAGGTAACTGGAGGGAGCGGGAGGGGAGGAGGCGGTGCCACCTGGTGTCCCCGGGACCCCCGGTCGCGCACCCGATCCTCACCCTGCGACGGCGGGAGCCACGGTCCCCAATGAGCGGCGCGCCCGGCCGGGCTGGGGCGCTGCGCACGCCGCGGTCCACGGTGCTGAAACTGCTGCCCGGTGTGGCCAGTGCCTGGATGCGGGGCAAGGCTGCCTGCCATTTGCTGCCGCTGAGAGCAAGGGCCGAGCAGGATGAGCTGGGACCCAGATTTCTCTGCTCTTCTGGCCGATTGCTCGAGGCTTGTGCAGTTAGCTTGCTCTCTGAGGTGAGCCAGGTGATTGCCCAAGGCTTGACTTCCCACCAGCCTTGGGTTGCCTGGACCTAATTGGGATGCTTTCTTCCAAAGATTAGTCAGGATTAGGTCCAGACTTAGTGCACCGAGTGAGGTGGGGGTATAGAGGAGCCATGGGCTGGCAGTGAAAGCAGGTGAAAGCGGAAAAACCTATGCCCAGGCTGTGTGGGTAACCCAAGGAATGGAGAGGAAACGTACCGGAGAAGAACACTTGTGGGGAAGGGGCCTCTGACGCGCCTGCCATGGGAAACTAGCAGGCTACTAGGAGAAAGTGGGCTACTGTGGGTGTTGGCTTTCTGCCCTTCGGGGAGAACCGCATCAAGTGGAGCAGCAAGTATCCAGAGAGAACTGTGGGTATTAGGAAAGTGCCAACCATGGGGTTTTTAAGTGAGTACCTAATACTTTTAAAAAGAGAGAATTCACAAAATGAAGTCCGCAAAAACCTTAGCCAGCTGACTATTTCTAACTGGAAGGTTGTCTGTTGAAACTTCCTGGGGCTACTACAGATGTAAACTCCTTCCGTTTTTCTTTTTTAAAAAAGTCCATGTCTTGTGTTCTCCAGTCATCCCAGGAATGAAAGAATTCTCCCAGTGGTTTGGGTACTGTGAATATGAAGATGAGTGTGTGTGTGTGTGTGTGTGTGTGTGTGTGTGTGTGTGTGTGTGATGTCTGTAACCCTCCAGGTCTCCTACCAGGATCTCACTAGAGGCTTTCTAATCCTTTGCAGGGCAGACTGATCATCCTTGTGTCTGAGCTACCAAGTTCTGGGTGAAATGGCTCAGGGAAATAATTATGGACAGACTAGCAACGGGGTGGCAGACGAATCACCCAACATGCTGGTGTATAGAAAGGTAAGAATTCTTCACTCCCCTAGGAGAAGGGAAACTTCAGCTTAATTTCTTTCTTTTCCTGCCCCCTCTTTTCCTTCCTTCCTTCCCTCCTTCCTTCCTCCCTTCCTTCCTCCCTTCCTTTTGTTTTTTTCTTCCTTCTTTCCCTTTTCTTCTTTCTTTTGCCTGGCTTAGTGTATTTATCACCTTTGTGGACTTCCAGAGCATCGATGGTTAAGGACCATACTAAAAGATGGTCAGATGCTCCTGAGAGACAGGAAGTACATGAGACCTAGCACATTCCTTGCTGATTGTTAGAGTCACCTGTCCTTGGCAACTCTACTGCTTGGCTGTTCAAGTGTACCGCAGTTTGGAAACCAAGTGATGGCTTTGCAGGTATATGGTGAGAACGACTATATCCATGGTGGATGTGTATGCTTTCACGAGTTTGCTCACAGCTAGATGACTCTGGTTTTTTTCGGTCTTAACCTAATTTTTTACTTTGTATTATTTCTGTGATTTTTAACTATAGCATCTATGTTGCAGTGTCATATGCCCATCTGCACAATCCAGATCCCCCTTCTGCAAATATATCTCACAGTTTTCTGTCATGCTTTCAGCAACAAACTTCTAGACATTGAGCTACACTCGGGTTCTGCCTGTGTTTCAGAATGGTTGCTTAGGAAACTTCAAGATGGTTATAATCAACAAGCTTACTAAAATTAAAGATGCAGTATTCTTTATGTAACTTCTGCATTGATTTTTTTTTCCCCCTTTTGTAGTTTTTACCGGTATCATTTTTCTTAAGCATATTACCTGGGGTGTGTCTTGCTTCAGATTTTATTAGTTGACACTGACAATGGCAAGTGGGAATTATATTCTGAGGTCAAGAATGTTATTAAGGGTTTTGATTAGTAGGAGTCTACTGGATCCAGCATGAATGTAGATCTATGAGATATGAGCTGATTTTTGAATACACAGGAAAGGCTATGTGCTTGCCTTAATTGATGCAGAATCCCAACTTTACTTGTGTGGCCCAGAGACATTAGAAAGTAGACAGGAGCCAGGCAGTGGTGGCACACACCTTTAATCCCAGCACTTGGGAGGCAGAGGCAGGTGGATTTCTGAGTTCAGAGGCCAGCCTGGTCTACAGAGTGAGTTGAGTTCCAGGACAGCCAAGGATACACAGAGAAACCCTGTCTTGAAAAATAAACCAAAAAAAAAAAATAGCCAGGAATGGGCTGGAGCAATATTGATATCGCTCTAAACAGATGCATGATGTCAGGACATAATACCAACTGCTTAATCCTATAGTTTGTGAATAAGTGCTATTCTGTACACTTATAAATGGAGCCAGATGTGTCTGAGATGCCGCAGGATGAATGGGAAGAAAAGGAACTAGTTGACTATTTCCATCATTTTATTCAAATAGATGAATTAAGATTATCATGCACTTGAACCTAAGTCATTGCTATTCCATCGGACACTGAATGAAGTAACTGTGTTTTCATATTTTACATACAGAGCTGGTCTAGGAGACAAAAATATTCTGGTGGTATTTAGGTACTTTAAAGTAACTTATAATATTTAATTTTATTTGGTGTGACTTTGAATGTTGTAAAATACAAGATGTGAGAATTAAAAAAATTTATCCTAGGAGTTTATGCAGTACGGAGGGCTGCACTCTCAGAGGGGAAATTATGGTAGCAAGCTACGTTCATTAGATCACACAGCTGTATTCTCTTCCTGTTTGCCGATACACCATTGATGGATGGCTTGGATATCATTATTTGATTACTTGCTGTACTGACTCAGATTGCTAAGTTTGAATTTACTTCATAAATTGTATAGACTCAAATGCTGTTAGTTTTAAATGTAAACCTATAGGTTTCATGGAGATTTTATGGAATCTAACTTTTTGTCCCATGAGACATGGTCTCACTATGTAGCCCTGGATAGGCTTTAACTTGCCACCATTCTCTTGGCTTTTCCTCTCAATAGCATCTCTCTTCCTTCCTTCCTTCCTTCCTTCCTTCCTTCCTTCCTTCCTTCCTTCCTTCTTTCCTTTTTTCTTTCTTTTCTCTTTGTTTATTTCTTTAACATTATATCTGGTTGAGCTTAAGACTGCTTTTGACTTGATTAGCTTTTTTTAAAATTATTTTTTCAGTATAGAATAGAGTTTATTTAGAGCATGGGGAGAGGATTTAAGAGGGTAGTAGAGGCAGAGAGAGGCAGAAAGAGAGAAGTAGAGGGGAAGAGGAGTAGAGGCCAGACACGAGCACATGAAAGAGGGGGAAAGGGAATGGAGGAGTAGGGGGTGAAGAGGTGATGGGACAGAGAGGGAGCAAGGATGGAAGAGCAAGAGTTGATTAGCTTTTTGTTCAGGGGAAAAATTGCCTGGTAACACATGACTGATAAAAAAAAAATCAAGCTTAGTAAGTCTTACACATAATGTGTAATAATAGGTTTAATGCTTATCTATAGTGTCTGTTTTCTTGTATGTGTGTAAGTTTGTGGTGTTTGTGTGTGTGTGTGTGTGTGTCTGTGTGTGTGTGTGTGACATAAGTAATGATTCATAAATAAGGCCAGATGGGTCACAAGCACTTTAACCCATTATCATTCTTTAGCCATTGTATAAAAAGGTCTATATGTGTGTGTGTGCAGGCAACAGAACATCAGGACTCTTGCTTTTGTGGTGCCTTTGCAGCACAGCTGGCTTCCACTTGGTAACGTCTCTGTGGATGCAAGCATTTCATAGGAATCAACTGGAGAAGGGTATAAGGTGAATCTGTACTGGAAAACTTCAACAGCTTACCCTTCCGGAAGGAACAGGCTCTGTGCTACAATGCTAATGAATCAGGAAGTGGACCAAAGGTTTAGCAGAGACCTTCAGTCCCAACAGAGCATTGCTCAATAAAGGCCGAGAGAGGAGAGAGAGAAATTGCTGTTTTATTGACTGGTGCCAATTTTCCACTTCTGCTTCACTGTTGAAGTGCAGTTCTTGAAAGGGTGATCTGAAACAACCTGATTGATGACATTTCTCCCTCATCTCCCGCCTGCTCTGTTCACCACAGTGCTCTCTGCTCAGACCCTCTTGGCTCTGAAGATGTAGATATAGGTATTGTTTCCACTTTGTCTTGATGGGCTATTGATGACTCTAAGAAGCAGGCTGGAGAGAGAGGTGGAACTGGAAACGGTTACCATTGTGGCATAGGCAGAATGCTGCTCTGTGAGAATGTCTTCTGTTTGTTTACTGTGTCTTCCCACTGTGATTACAGATTATAGCAGTTCTGACAATGAAAAAGTACAAGTTGTCTTTTTTTTTTCATGGAAAAGCCTGTGTATGTAAGCGCGCGCGCGCGTGTGTGTGTGTGTGTGTGTGTGTTTGTGTGTGTGTGTGTGTGTGATCAACATATCAACACCGAAGGTTAACTATGGGTTTTTTCTCAGGAGCCTTCCATTTTGTTTTTTGACCTAGAACTTGAAAATTAGGCCAGACTGGCTAGCCAGTGAGCCTCAGGGATCCACCAGCCTCTGTCTTACCAACTTTGGGATTGTGACTGTGGGTCAATATCGTCTGGCTTTTTATGTGAATGCTGAAGCTTGAACTCAGGGTCCTTATGCTTGAGGGGTAAGCACTTTACCCACTGAGCTGTCTCTTCAGGCCCCTCATAGTGGTTTTACAGAAGACAGTCTTCTGTATGTTAAACTATGCCCACCAGACTGAGTAAATGTTGCCATAGTAAAAGCTTTTGGGCATGACAATATTACCTAGTGGCCAGGGATACTTAAAAGTCAGTCTGGGTTGTCTGCAAGTAGCTTTTAGCTTAATAGGAAGGGTCTCTAGAGTTTATTTGGTATTTGAGATCCACTTTTAAAATCATTATGAATGCAATATTTGTCTTATCAATTCCTTGCTTTATAATGTTACCTTTTTTTTTTTAACAAGCAGAAGATTAAATTAGAGTGATATGTTGTCTGATATATTTTAGGACATCTTTCAAAGTTGTAAAAAAAATGATGAAGGTTGAACCCTTTTATTCCCAGGACTTTCTATGCTCCCCCCCCAGATGGGCAGTAACTAGACTGGAGTTGTAAGTAATCCATTTCCATGAGACTGGCCTGGATCCAACTCACCTTGGAGCCGGACTGGTTTCCTGACACATTTGTAGAGGTGGCCTGTCAGAAGTTCAGTTCAGTTCTGGGCTGGTGATTTGAAAACATGGTTCTCTGTTTGGGTGTTCTCTGGGAGAAACATCTACTGTGACCATCAGTGTTTGCAAAAGATGGTCCAGCTAGAACTTGGAGTGCAGGGCGATGTTGTCCAAACATGGTGTCTGGCCATTGCCCTGCTCCCTAGACAGCATACATCACTCCTTTCCTGCCGCTGACATTCCTGCATTGGAAAAACAAAGTTTCTGGAGCACCTTGGGGCCAGTATTTCAAGTTGGCTGTAATACTGGTGCCTCACTAGCAAGAATGCTCAAAATATCCAATAATTTCTGATATTATTGCAGCAGCCGTTTATACTTTAGCTGTCAGAAAGGAAAATGAAAGTCTTTCCCTCTCTCACTGTCACATTGAAAGCAGCACACTTTTGGAAATAGCAAACCTATCAAATTCACTGCGCCGCTCTCCTTTGCCCTCTCCCATGCCTGACTCCTCTTTGCTCTCCTCTCGTCCCCTCTCTTCGTCTTCTCTCTAGAACAGTTTGTCTTCTACTTGTGTCTTTTACTCTTCTATGCAAAACAGGACTTTTAAAGGTCAAAGGATGAAGCTCACTAAATACTGTTTATTTTAGTTATGAAAGAGGAAACAACTCACTCTGAGTCCTTGCTAACTCACTGTATCTGTTGGAGATGAGAACAGGCCCCTACCTTGATTGAGTGCCTATTGTATACAGGCGCTCAGACAATGTGGTTGTGGCAGCAGATCAGTCTTTAAGGGGAAGAATCGTCCAGTCTTTACAAACATGATGTGACAGCTCGTTCTTCTTACCTGAAGGCTTAGTGACAACCAGCCTACCCTTTAGAAGGTTGTCTCTGCTGGCTAGATTCACCTCAGTGTCTTTGGAAGCTTTTTCAGATGTCCTTCGGTCCTGGGAGAGTCGACACTCCTTTGAGACAAGGATGGGCTCCCTTTGTTCTGGGGTTACTGGACCACAGGTAGGGGGCCAGGCTCTTAGTCTTGAGCTGCTGCTACAGTCTGCTTTAACTCATCGAATTTGCCTTCACAAGGTGGTCAGCCTCATCACCTTAGAGGGTGTTGCTGTTTCTAACTCAACCTCCATTGTAAAAAAAAATAATAATAATCTTTGCTGGCTTTTAACTTTAGCTCTCTTGATCTGTCTGGGTTTAGGACATGCCAGCAGAGTGGGGGAGGGGGCGGGGTATGCATGGGTGGCCACAAGACAAAGGTATGTTAGAAAAGGAAGGAGGGCACAAATAAATCCATTGCTCCTGGACCTTTCAGTCTCCAGGCTTTGAATGTAAGGATTCAGATGGGAGTCAAGCAAGAATTTTTCATCACATTTCTGGCACATTCTGCAAAGGGGCATCTTTTCTAATTGAAGTCATCCTTGGGAAGTGCCTTTCTGGACCAGGCGACGTTGTTGACTGTAAAGACAACCAGACCTCCCTGTCCCTCTTCAGTGACATGAATAGTGACAGGAGCCATGAAACAGGGCAGGATCCTCTTTGACATGTCTTCTGGAGGAGATGGGAAGCATTTTATCGGTGATGCTTTAATGATGAATTCTGGCTAATAATTAACAAGCTCAGAGGAAGAAAGGCTTCCTGGTTGAGCTCTTTGCTTGCCTGGGCTGTCTGTGGGGTTGACACGAGGATCTGTGCCTTGAATTTTACCTCCTTCATTTTCCATCTCCAGTGTCTCTGACTCTAATTGATCAGAGGGAAAAAAATGCAGATCCACCAAGAGGAGCCATCCAGGGATTTTATTGCCTTCTAATAGCCTTGCGGTTTCCCCAAGTGATGGGAAGCTGCATATTTTTAGGTGGTGTGGGTGACAGAGTATGATCACTGCAGAGAATACGGAAATATCTCACATCTAGACAGTTTAGTGACCTAATAAATGTTCTGTCTCCTTGAAAACAGACCTGCAGCAAACAAGCAAAGGGGTGCTCCTCGCTTTGTAGCAGCTACAAGGCATTTGAATGTCAGGGCCACAAAGACTTCTATCCCACACAACCGTCAATCTAATTATAAAATAATTGTGAATGACAAAGTGGGTGCTCAGCTCCTGAGGGGAGGAGAAGGCCTGGTTTCTTTATGCCATTTGCTCAAGGCAATATGAGAAGTTTACTTGCTTTCATTTTAATTCCTTTTGTATTGTGTCTAGTTTTGTTAGCAACAATCTGAGAACACCAGAAGTCTGATAGACAGTCACGGACTTGACTCTGGTACCACCAGAAATTGCCCACCTGATCTAGGCTACAAAATACCTTGTCCAAGAAGCCTGCTTAGAAGTGCCAACTGTTAGCTTGTATCTTAGTGTTTTCTTTTGCTGTTAAGAGATACCATGACCATGGTAACCCTTATAAAGGAAAATATTTAATTAAGGGATAGCTTACAGTTCAGGGGTTTAGTCTATTAATGGCATGGCAGGTAGCATGGTGGAGCACAGGCAGTCATGGACTGCAGAAAGGTGCCTAATCACCACTCAACAGGAAGTAGATGCTGTGTTTGCTTTGACCAGCCATTTGGCTCTTGGGTCCTCAGCAGTAATCAGATGAAGAGTTAGTTTTATATTTTCAACCAGTAGATTCATTCTTATCTGACTCTATGTGGAAAGTCTGGGCTGATTAAGACCCAGGACGTGATGTTGCATGGCAGTGCAGACCTTTCCATCAGGATGAGAAGACTCGCGCCATAGTCATACTGTCCAGTCTTGGGGCCACTTGCCACAGCAGGTAACTGAGTCCTCTGAAACTTGGTCAGCATCACTGGAGGCTGAATGGATGCTAAATCATGTTTGTTTTAAATTAATTCTGATTTACCCGTTCATGTGGCTAGTTATGTGATTATTAGATTAGACAGCATGAAGACACAGAATGAAGGGCTCTAGAAAATTTGTGTCACATGCCAAGAAAAGAAATAAGGTTGCAGGGCGGTGGTGGTGCACGTCTATAATCCCAGCACTTGGGAGGCAGAGGCAGGTGAATTTCTGAGCTCGAGGCTAGCCTGGTCTACAGAGTGAGTTCCAGGACAGGAGAGCTATACAGAGAAACCCTGTCTCACAAAAACAAAAACAAAAAACAAACAAACAAAAAAACCCAAAAAACAAACAAAAGAAAAAGAAATAAGTATTTCATTTAGTATGCACAAGGACAACAAGTATCTTTAAAGGAAATCCATGTTCCTGACAAGTCTGTCCCCGTGGCCAGGGGACTCTTAGAAGATCATTTAGTGTTCCATTTTCAGTTATTGCTAGGAGGTTCTAAAGAATGTGTGTCCACATGACCTTGGCTAGTTACATAGAGCTCTCCTTGCTGTCCACTCTGGTTCAGCAGGAAGTCTTTGTCTAGTAGAGAGGAGGTATGTAGATAATTGTGTGTGTGTGTGTGTGTGTGTGTGTGTGTGTGTATGTATATGCATGTACACTATATGTATGCATATGTGCAGTGTGGGAGGTAGAACCCAAGGGCCCTGAACTATGCTGGAGCACTGCCTTTGAGTAATATCCCTGCCATCATTAAGAATGCCACTACTAATATTTCTCATTTTAACTTTTCTGAAACGTTTATTTCCTTAGGAAATCAATATCATCTGTCAATTGTCATAAACATTCCTTACATTTAGTCTTTTCATTTTGTTTGGTTTTGTTTTTGTTTTTGCTAGTTCGTGATTACTTACCGCTTGTCAGGTCATTTACTTGCATTATTTGATGTCCTAAAAATAGAGAAATATTTTGATTATTAGTGCCTTCTTGAGGGTGTAGGTGTTGCCGTCTACCTGGGCTGTCCTTAAGGGCTACACTCTATTCTATTCTACACACACTTATCCTGTTCTTCTCCATACCCACCCATGTAGACTCCGAGTGCCCGAGATCACTCAGGAATTAGTGGCAGTTCTGGTGAGCTCTCTGAGGACGGAGACACCCATTTTTCTATGCTGTGTCCCAGCATCTTGAACAAAGGCACAGACTAGGTGTCTCTGAATATTGCACATAGATGAGTATGAATAAGTACATAGGATGCAAATCAGTCCTAAGCAAGTCCGGAGCCCCTTTACTGAGTTGTCTAGATAAATTAGCAAAGGGCAATTACATCAGAGTCACATTCTTCAGCACAAATTCAGTCGGGCTCCCTTAGCATGGACTATGTGTGTGATGAGATGTTTGAACAATGCAATTGATTTCTAGTGTACCAGTGACTTATGGTACAGCTGCAAAACATAGATCTCAGTCTAGTTACAGTAGGCTGGTCAATGGCAAAAAACCACAAGCCCTCAGCTAGAAGAAAACTTGCTTAGTTTTGGTCATCTGGTGTCTAAATAAATATATATCCACCTCTGTCTCCTGTCTGCAATTCTGGGTGCCTAGTAGAGTAGCCAAATCTAACAGCTCCAGACAGTAGGGGCTTAGGCCCTAAGTGATTCTCAACCTTCCTGTTGTGATCCTATGATGCAGTTCCTTAGATTGTAGTGACTCATAACCACAAGATTATTTTGTTCGTATTTTGTAACTGTAATCTTGCAACTTTTATGTATCATTGTGTAAATATCTGATTTGCAGGATATCTGATGTGTGACTCCCCAAAGGGGTTGCAACCCACAGGCTGAGAATGGCTGGTTTAGAAAAATGAACTGAATTGAATTAAGGGAAAACCCCAGCACTTCAGTGCGATGTATGAGGCACAAATGTACAACTTCTTTCTTACAAGGCTTTGCTTTTCAGGGCTCTCTCTAATCCTGAGAGCTCAGGAGAAAGGAGTGTCTTTAAATTAGCAACATGACAGGGGAGGCCAGTACTCTCACACCGAGAGAATTAACTTCAGTGTTTGCAGACTGCTGGAGCTCAAATAGACTCGCTGTGGATGAAATTGCTTTCATCCTGGACGGAGTTTACTCATCTGTAAAGTGGAGATAAGAGTAATCGGTATTGTTGGGATTACATGGATGTACAGGTTACAAGCTGAGCATGGGGGCTCATGCCTGTAATCCCAGGACTCCGGGAGCTAAGGGAGGAACATGGCTGCAAGCGTGAGGCTGCCATGAGCTCTGCGGTTAAGTTCCAGGTCAGCATGGGTTGTAGAATAAGACCCTATCTACAAACAGACATGTACATACATGCTAAGCTTGGGTGAGTGGGAATCCTTCAGTATATGTAACTATTAAATTTATACTACATAAGAAGTGCCTGGATTTTACTTATAAATGGAAATGATGGCATTTAAAGAGAATTAAAAAAAAAGATTTCTCTTATACATATATTAGGATTTGCTGGTGTACAAGCTTAATATCCTCAGAACCTCAAGAACAGCAGTTCTCACCCTTCCTGGTGTCGTGACCCTTTAATGCACTTCCTCATGTTGCGGCGAACCCCAAACATAAAATTGTTTTCATTGATACTGCATAACTGTAATTTTGCTATTGTTATGGATCATAATATAAACATCTGAGATGCAGAATATTTGATTCTCAACCCCTGTGAAGGGTTTGTTTGATTCCCCAAGGGGTTGTGACCCTCAGGCTGAGAACTGCTGCCCTAGAGAGGTGGGAATGCAGAGGGAGTTACCATACTTGGCTTGGGCTGGCTTTAAAATTTCTCTCCCTCCCACCCTTTCTTCCTTCCTTCCTCCCTCCTTTCCTTCCTTCCTCCTTCCCTCCCTTCCTTCCTCCCTCCTTCCCTCCCTCTCTTCCTTTCTTCCTCCCTCCCTTTTTTCCTTACTTCTTCCCTCCCTCCCTCCTTTCTTGCTTCCCTTCCCCCTTCTTTCTTTGGTATACACATGTGCATATTTGCATGTATGTGTGTGTGCATGTGTGTGCCTATGCATGTACATGGATGCCCATGCATGCGGAGTTCAGGCAGTGATGTCTAGTACTGTCTCTGATCTCTCAATCTTCTATATGGAGGCAGCATCCTGGTACTTAAACCCAGGCCTCATCTATCTCTCTACACTAGCTATTATCTTAGTTTAGAGATTCCTTCTCTCTGCTTCCTAGATTGATGGGATTACAGTTGGGCCTCCATGCCTACCTGGCATTTGTGAGGATGCTGGGCACCTAGAATCTGCTCCTTATGTTTATGCTGGGCAACCTTACCCACCTCAGGCCCGTACTCTTAAGCCATAACTCCTCATTCTTGATCCTTTTGTCCCAAGCCAGCACTGTTGTACTTTGTGTCTCTATGATGTGATTTGTTTTAGGGATTAATACCTCAGAGCCAGTGGCAGTGTGCAGCATCTATTTCTGTCAAGGCTTGTTCACTTTGTGTGTCTTCAGAGATCATCCATACTGTCACACATGCCACATGTCTTCTTTGTTTTTAAGACTGACTCTTGCTTTATACTTGTGTTCAGCATTTCGTTGACAACTTCATCCCTCCAGGGGTTCTTGGGCTCTCTTTGTCTTTAGCTGTTGTAAACAAAGTTGGGTGCAACAAAGTTGGGTGCATCTCCAAAAGTCTCTGCTGTCAATTCTTTGGACAGGCACCTGGCAGTAGGAGCACTGGATGGCACAGAACCTGTCTTTTTTATCACTGTCCCCTCCCATAGGCAGCCTACAAAGGTTCTGGTTCCTCTGCATTCTCGCCCACACTTGTGTTCTGGCCTTTGCTAAGTATTCATTCAAACGGACATGGAGTGGTCGCTTGCTGGGGTTTTGCTGTGCATTTTCCTGACTATGGGCATCTTTTTCTATACTCATTAGCCACTTGTTTATTCCTGGAGAGTCTCAGAGCTTTATTTACAAAACAGACTAAATTGTCCTCGCTTGATCAGGGCTTGGCTCAGAGGATCATGGCTACTTAGGTTTTTGTCTAGCCAAGATTTTGTTTAACCAAGAGTAGATTGCTGAGCTAGACTTTTACTGGGTCATTACAAGCTTTGTAAATACATATTATATATATATATGAGTAATATATATATACATGTATATATATATATACATGTATATATAAATATATATACATGTATATATATATATATAAATTATGTATGCGCACCATGTGTATGCCTGGTGCTGTGAAGATCAGAGGAGGGCTCTGGATTTTCTGGAACTGGAGATATACATGGTTGTGAGCTGCCATGTGGTTGCAGGAAACTGAACCCAGAGTCTCTGTAAGAGCAGTCAGTGCTCTTAACTGCTGAGCCATTGTTCCAGCCCCTCTGTAATTTTTAAATCTGCTTTAAATTTACCTATTAGTTTAGCATCCCCTGAAGAAAGGTAGACTCTCGACTACAGGCTACTTTGTAACATTGCTAACAATTGAATCGAGAATTTATCTCTCCGGTGGTGGCATGCGATGTTAGCTAATATTTTCCTTATGTACTGAACTGTCCATTGTGCCACTGAACATTGGGGGACCGTGTGTTGGGTTTCTTGATGGGGTAGTGTTCTTCCTAGCTGCTGTGCTGATGGTCTGGCCTTCTATGGCTGCCTCTGAGGAGACAGTGATCTGTCTGTCGTTCATTGTTTCTAGCTGCCTCATGAAAGCAGCGGGAGAGTTAAGAAAGATTTCCTGTCTGCTATGGATGGTATGGATTTGCCAGCCACTAGTCCAGTTACTGAAAGTCTCTAATGCTTAGTTTTTGTATCTAAGAACTGAGATCATAACACACTCTGCCTTCAAGAGCTGCTGGGATAGTGAGCAAAGACTTAGCCTGGTGCCGGCATGGGATACAAGCCGTGCTTGCTGCAATGATCAGGGTGCCCACTGACTCTTATTCCTTGCTTTCTTTTATTCTCCCTCTCTTTTTCCACCCTCTCTGCCCCTTTTCTACATTCCTCTTCTTCTGGCTTCTCTATCATTATTCCATCTTATTATTCCAAACAAAACAAAACAAAACACCAAAAAACAATAACAAAAAAACAAAAGCAAAAATCCCCAAACAAACAAACAAACCAAAAAACAAAGACAAACCAAAAACCAAAAACCAAAGCCAACACCAAAGACAAACCAAAACCAAAACCAAAAACCAAACCCTAAATATAAAAGTTAATTTAGCTATCACATGGAACATTTCAGGCAGGTTGTGCAAGTATATGACAAATTATGTTTTAAAAGTATTTTCACACATATAATTGTTTATGAAGTCTCACATCAAAAAGCCTGGGTCTAGGTACAACCACTCCCTTGAATTAGGAGAAAATGACATAATGTGTAATCAAGGAAAAGTGAATTTATTTGTAGTTTTGGTTAAACCTGAAGAGAAAGGGATTCAGTCAGCAATGGTATAAGCTACAGAAAGGATGAAACAAAGTCAGGAAATATTCATGTGTAGATGTAGCTCTAGGACAGTTATTTTTGGAATAGAAGACCAAGTCTGTGGGGATGGACATTTGCAGTTTCAGCTTCACATTTCCTGTCGGGATCCCATTTCCTAAAGACCCTTTTATATGGTCTCATCTCATTATTGCATGAAAATCTGTGAGCTTGCTGTTAGCGATTTCTACTTCACAGATGACATCCATGGGATCTGAGTGACCTACCTGGGATCTGTTGAGAACTGAAGACCCGGAATTCCCAGTGGTTCGTGGACCCCCTTGGACCAAGTCACCTTTTTTTCTCTGAACCTCAGTAGGAGTCAGGTTACAAGTGTTTTCTTCATCATGATGCTGTAAGGATCAAATAGGACACCATAAAAGTCAGATCCAGGCGATTATTGCACATGCTGATGGGATGGCTCTAGTGAGAACATCCTATGGAGTTGAGTTTCAACGGAAAGGTCAAGCCGTAACACAGCTGCTACCCTCCAAGTGGTGGGTACACTCAGATCCCATTTTTCATACTCAACAGTACCAACACATAGGGCACCCCAGTTAAGACAGGCCATGCTTCCTCTATTTCTGTGAAGAGAGCTGTTTCCCCATAAAGGCTCTTGTTTTTGTTTGTTTGTTTGTTTGTTTGTATTTTGGCTCATGATGCTGTGAACTGAACGCAGGATCTATACCTATGACATGCTAGGCAAGTCCTCTGCCACTGAGCCACCGCTGTGCCCTCCCGTCTGCCTTCTGTAAGAAGCATCCCTTTTGCCTTCCATGCTTCCCTTCTTTCTTCCACCTTTCTGCCCCTCCCACACCTCCCCCTTCTTCACACAATCTCCATCAGCCTCACCCTCGATGTCTCAGAATTACTATCTAGTGCTCTATTTCTTTTTTTTTTTTTTTTACTTTTAATTTTTTTTCAGTTTCCTCTCAAAGTTTCAATCGTCTTTTCTTTATTACCTTCTTATTCTTTAGCTTTAGAGGTTTACTTAGAAAGCTCAGCGGCTGACCCCTTTGAGTGATGGTGGCCGCGATGGTTAATCAGTGAAAAACTGTAAATAGCACATGGAAACACAGCCATTCCTGTTCCCGGACCCATGAAATAGCAACTTCTTGGGAGCTTGAATGAACCTGTATTTCTCAATTCTTGAACCTGTATTTCTCAAAGAATTTTACAATACAGACTAGCCCGACTCTCAGAACTATTACAGGGAAGAGGGATTCATTTGAGTTCAATGGACAGAAACATTACTGTTTGTTCATTAGCCCACCCAGTGAAGGGAGATATCAAGCAAGTTTCTTCTTTAATTGTAAAAATTAATCAAAGGCACTTAAGCACTTTGCAACATATTCTTGAATGACTTTTTGTTTGTTTGTTTGTTTGTTTTTGTTTTTGTTTTTCGAGACAGGGTTTCTCTGTACAGCCCTAGCTGTCCTGGAACTCACTCTGTAGACCAGGCTGGTCTCGAACTCAGAAATCCGCCTGTCTCTGCCTCCCAAGTGCTGGGATTAAAGACATGTGCCACTGCTGCCCAGCTTGCAACATATTCTTGTACTAATTTGAAGCACATTGTATGAATTCTTACTGAAGGTCATCTGAGTTGGGGATTGGGATGGCATCCATCAAAAGCAGCCCTTCCATTGGGAGCAGCTTCTCACAGACAAAGCTTTATCTATGGTCTTGAAACTCCTTGATATTCTGGCCATGAAAGTTTATTTGAAACTAATTAATTTACTTGCTCCATATTGATTTGTTTTCCTCAAAGCTCATTGCCACTGTATATATAACATGGTTGTAAATCACTCTATCCCTGCTACTATTTCTTTCCCTCTTCTTCTGTAGTAATAACTCTCTCCATTTTCATCTAATCATGTGGCTGCCATGACAAATATTATATCTCCCAGGCTTCCAGGCAACTAGGCAGGGGCATAGTACATGTTCTGGTCAATGGGATAAGAGTAAATGAGATGCAATACTGAGAGGTGGCCACTTTAAAGAATGGGGACAGTGAGAGAGACTCACTATGGCTCCACAGGAAGACGGTCTCAAAAAGCCAAGGGAAACAAACCAAACCAACAAAGGAAGCTAGAAAGAAAAGAGAAGGTAAAAGGACATTACAAAAAAAAGGAGCCTTCCCCTGCTTTCTCTCCATCCTGTTTTTTCTCTGTTCCTCCTTCTTTTCTGTTCCTTCTTCCTTCCCTCTCTCTCCAGTCCCTGTCTACTATCTCTACCTCTCCTTTATTACTGCTGGGTGGAACTTAGTTATCTTATTCAGGAGGCAGAGTCTGGGAAAGAACTCAAAAAAGAATTAACCAGAGCCTCACTGATTCAAGTGACTTTATTGACTAGACCTGCCTGCGAACACTCTAGGAGAAAATGTATATCTACTTTAAGATAATGCATTTTGGTTTTCTGTCGCTGGCAGCTAAATGGAATTCAAATCAGTTCAAGAACTATGACTTTAAAAAAATACTGTAGCATGATAATAGGTCTCAAGTTTTATTTAATATATTAAATATATATAACTTTAAGAACAATCTGTTTGCTCTCTGGGGATAAATATAGTTTCACTTAAACAATTTATTTGAAAGATTCCATTTTAAATGAATTATGCATTTGATTCAGTTGAACTTAACTAATATTTATTAGATAATTATTATATGCAAGGCAATTTCCCAGAAGTGCCAGGGTATAAAGCAGCAGTAGTGATGAGGATGTGTTGTTGGTCAGAGCATTGTTCAGTCCCAAGGTAGGAGAGCTAACAGTTTCTCTTACTTCTTCTCCCTCTCTCTCTCACATACACATACTCACACTCTCTCACACACACATACAGACACTCACACATACACAAGCATATATATATATATATATATATATATATATGCACACACACAAACATACATGCCCACACATATAAACACATACACTAATACTCTCAAAAAAATCAATGGGGTAATAACTCAATTTCAATTTTTTCATTATTTTCCTACAAAAGTGATGTTATAGAAAGGTTATCATTGCCCATATCAAAAATAAATGCAAATAAAGATATTGCAACTGATTTTTGTCATTCATTGAGTATTTACTTGGTATGATGGAAAGTCTTTAAAAATATATATCTATTCTCTTTCCCTCTTTACTTTTTACATTTTGTTTTTCTGAGACAGGATCTCCCTAGGTAGCTGGGTCTGTTTTAGATTTTGATTCTCCAGCTTCTACTTCCCTAGTGCTTAAACCTTGGGGTGGAGGGTGGAGCACAAAACTCTCAAACATTTCATCAATATTATAATTAGGATGAGTAAGCTAGAGCGTGTGTGTGTGTGTGTGTGTGTGTGTGTGTGTGTGTGTGTGTGTGAGTGTGTGTACGACTGAGGATCTGTTAGCAACTGTCCAAATTGTACATTTTAAATCATGGAGATGAGGCAGCAAGATGGACTTTTACAAAGAAGAGTCAAATAATTCCAATCCTTAGCACCTCTCTCTCTAAAAATCATCAACGTAACGAAGAGAGTCATTCCTACAACAGCACAATACGTGTGCTCCTTTTAGAAGATCCCACATTCTGAAAATAAAATCACACACTAAAAATAACTGGCATTTTATGATAACTAGAAGTAGAATAGATTGCTCAAAACATTTACACCACTCAAAACTCTAAGCCCCAAACAGAACAGTAGTGATCTTATTAGCCAGCCCAACACAGCTATGCAAAACCGTGCCACCTTCCCTAGAAATGAGGTTAAACACAAAGCTATACCTTCACAAAGTAAAGGATAGCTTTTCATAGATGGAAAAGTTATAGAAACGTAACCAAAAGGGACATTCTCACCTGCTGCAGCTTAGGTAAATGCTCCCCCAAAGGTGCATGTGGTGCAGGTGTTAGCATTTTGTCTAAGCTCCACCCCACAGTTACCTGGCAACAGCCAGGTGTGCCTGACTCACTATAATAGGGGCTGCTTGCCCCCTCCTCTCTCTCTTGCCTTCTTGCTCTGGCTCTGTCCTCTCCGCCCTCCCCCCTCTCTCTCCACGTGCTCATGGCCAGCCTCTCTACTTCTCTTCTCTTCTCTTCTCTTCTCTTCTCTTCTCTTCTCTTCTCTTCTCTTCTCTTCTCTTCTCTTCTCTTCTCTTCTCTTCTCTCTTTCCCTCTCTCTCTCTGCCTTTCTCTGTCTCTACTACCCTCTCAACTCCCCTCCCCATGCTCTGAATACACTCTATTCTATACTATATAGTCATGTGGCTGGTCCGTCAGGGGAAAGGGAAGCCTCAGCATGGGCCCTCAGAGGCACCCCCTTTCCCTGCCACCTTACTGCACCCCCACCAAACATATTCCTTCTTTCCTTATCTTTTTATAAAACACAACAGCAGGTTTGCTTGCCAGTCTGTGCCAGCCTTGGAAGATGTTGGAATCTTTACGAAGTAGAACTCCTTGGGTTTAGCATGTATCCTGGGATGAAATATGTGGACCCCATTCTCCTTCCCTTTGTTTATAATGATGTCATTAGGTAAGCAGACTTCTCTGCCATGTGCTCTTACCACAGTTTCCTGTCTTGCTACAAGCTCTGAAACAGAGCACATAGTAGCTGGAGATTAAAACCTTCTGAAATTGTGATTGAAACCATGACCTTTCTTCTTTATAAGTTGTGTATGTCAGGTGTGCTGTCACAGTGACTGAAAGCTGACTCACACAGCCTTAGAATTTACAGATGGAGTGGCCATCCTTAGATTTAGCCGGAAATGATTCTGATGCCTTTCCTACCATCTGGACGTGTGTCTTGTACAGCAGTGTTCCTTCATCTATGCTTTCCTTTTGAGTAGAACAGGAACATCTTTCAGGCATATCAGCTGAAGGCCCACTGTAGCCTACTGTGACTTCACAATTCCTGTGTGGTTCACCTCACTTCTTCTCATTGCACAGACCCTACATCATCTCACATGGTCATCACATCATGATGTCTATGTGTGTGTGTGTGTGTGTGTGTGTGTGTGTTTGTGTGTGTGTGTGTGTGTGGTGGGGCTCGTGAGAATAGTGAGGTATTTTGAGAGTGATCTTATTTCATATAACTTTTATCATGTATATTGTTACAATTCCTGTTTTGTTAGGTATTAGTTACTTCTTACTAATGTTTAATTTATCACTTAATCATAAGCTCAAGTTTATTATCACTTAATCATAAGCTCAAAGCTTGATCATAGCTGTACTCATATAGGAAAAACAAAACTCCATACTAAGCTGGCCTAAGCACACCCTAGGGACTGAGGTGGTTTCGTTGTGGATAACTGGGCACATGCTCAATCAGTATTTTTCAAGTCTTTCCTGGTGCTGTTAGTGCCTTCCAGGATCTGGCTGTCTACCTGGGTGTGTGCTCAGAGACTGTACTTGGGCACACAAGATGTAAAGAATTGATAACTACTGTATAAAATTTCTGGGCTGGACGTTGTCATTCCTGGACTTACCAAATTGTCTGTGGGCTGATTTAGTCTCAGCAGTGTACTCTGTGTCATTTCTCCTTGTTGAGCTGGGCAGACATGCCTAGTTGTGGCAAGAGACAAAGCAAGTGAGTTTGTAATAGGATGATGGAAAGAGATACACAGGTGGAATAGAAAAAGGTCGACAAAGGCAGGTAATGGTTCAAGAATCCATGATATGGAAGGTTTTATTTTGCTTCATTTTTTAGTAATAGACCTCCCCCAAAAGACAACATTAATCCATCACACAATTAGGGGAAATGTTTAGAGAGTTGAGAGAGTATGCCCCATATTACATGGCCTCTGAATAGTGGTGTCAGAATTGCAACTCAAGTCTGTCTAACTCCATGTTCTGTTTCTGTACTCTTCCTCAGATCAGAGCCTGAATATTGAAGCTGTATGTTTGTAGCTAATTGGGTTATCACCTGTGTGTGACCCGGAGTGAGTCTGGAAACCCTCGGAGCCTCTTACTCCTCATGCATGGAGATCTTACTCCTCAGACGTGGAGATGTTTGGAATGTTCTCCCTCAGAGGGTTGTGAGTTACTCACAGAGGCTCTGTGCAAATGTTAAAATACTACACAGGCCACAGGCATTTCATTTCCCTCCCATAGGACTTCCAGCTCTTTATATTAGAAGTGACTGATGACTGTCCATGATGCTAAGATGGCAGGTTGAGACTTTTTATAACCCTAGGAGTTAAAAGGAGAAAAAGAGAGGTTGGGTTGTGGGAAAAGGAGGAAAGATGTTTGATTCTAAAGCCAAATGCATCTGGGTATTAAGAAACAGGAGGAGGAAGCAACGATTACAGCTGCAGACGGCGCAGAAATCCTCCCACAAAGCCGCACAGGTGGTACCCCATTCAATCTCACCTAAATATTTCTGTAAAAGCAGTACTTTTTGCCTGCACCCCTATGCTTTGGAGAGCATCATCCTAGCTTCCAATTCCACCCCCTTCTTCCAAACACAGATTTCTGTGGCAGAATATTTGAGGTGATTAGGAACATGCGGTAGGAGCAGGCATTGTAAGTACTTTCTGTAGGGTAGATGGGATTGTGTGTTAACACCAGGATACTCGGGATGACTTTGGGCTAAGTGCAATCTGATGCTTCCTCTGGGAAGTTGGACACATGATAGTTATTTCTACTGGATCAAGTTCTAAAGTAATCCGCTGTTTTCTCAAAACACTTCATCCTCTCAATTCCTGCTTAAGTTTGGCAACACCAAGACTGTCTGAGAAAGTGGTTTGGGATAAGAATCTTGCTAGCATCTAAAATACACTAAGAAAGAAGTTTCATGATCAAGGTAAAAGCATAGGAAAGAAAAAATAGCAATGTTTGACCCTAAACATGGCTTTAACATTTTTGGTTACCATATACATGTTGCACCAGACAGACAGACAGACAAATGCACTCATATACACAAACACACACATCAGTCATTACACAAGAGCTAGTTGAGTGTTTTTGGTATATACCTTTTCCCATCTCCGCAACTCCCAAGTCAATGATGTAGAAACATAGGAGGGAAATCCATCAGGGGAGCTGTCCAATGCCACAAACCATAGCCAAGCCCCCCAATCACTGCACCCCCACACTGCTTAATGAACACTGGAACATCTTTTGAGTTCTTTACAAACAAGGTCTCTTGGCAATCTATCTTTGTATGTTGGTTGATTGAACAGAAATTTAGTAAAGGTCTCAGACTAAAGAATGCGTGTATGAAGGAAGGGTTAGAATCGTGGCTATGGTTTTACAATGGATACAGCACATTTATTAACTAATATTTTATTAATAAGGCGTTCTGCAAGCCCAGACCGAATGACAGTGCTGCAGTTTGCTGTGAGCATGTTGAGATAATAGAAATCATACTCGCTCTAATCCCAGAAGCACTGGGCATCCACTTAACCCCTTGCAGTGAGAGAACGTGGAACTACTTTGAAGTCCCCACTTCTGGTTCTGCTCGTTATCACTAATGGGTTGACTTGGTGATCTAATTTAATTTTGTGTTTGTGCAAATCCATGTGCAAGATGATCTCCATGGAGTGACAAAATGTAAGGTGTGAATCTGAGTGTTAGGATATGTTTCTGCTACTGTCTGGGATTCTGTTCACCTCTGAAGATAAAGCCGCTTTTTAAAAATGGGGTCAGCTTTGGCTTCCTTTATGGTTTTGATTGCATTTGGTTTGTTTTTCTTTGTAGCATGGAGATCAGAGTAATCACTTTAACTGCCCCATGGATAGTTATTTGGATTGTTTAGACCCTTTAACCGGCAAATCCCAGTGTCCCCGACTACTCACTGCTAGTGGCTCCTAAAATGTCAGGGTCCAATCATGTCCATGGAAATGGATGTTCCCTGTGCTCTGCGGGTGTGCACACAAAATGTGCGTGCATGATGTCACTCACCATTTATTCTTTTGTTCGTCTGAGACAAGGTCTTGCTGTGTAGCTCTGGTTGGCCTGGAACTCACTGTGTAGACTAGGCTGACCTTGGACTCACAGAGATCAGCCTGTGTCTGCCTCCTGAAATTAAAGGCCTGTGGCACCACGCTTGGCTAATGAATTTGAAGTGTTCGTAGCTGGTGATAGGGTTTTCTATAAGACATTCCCTATTTTATTACAATTTCTTCTCTATAAAATGCAGGATGCTACAGCAGTCCAAGAAACTGAAAACTACATAGATGCTAAGAATGCTCCTCCCGACATTCCCACCTTACATGTGTGTGTGTGCGCGCGCATGCGTGTGTGTGTGTGTGTGTGTGTGTGTTTGTGTGTATGTGTATGTGTGTGTGTGTGTGTGTGTTTAGGCCAATCTCAGCTATTGTTCCTCAGCTCCCCACCATCTTGTGTTTTGAAACAGGCTCTCTCACTGGTCTGAAACTCGCCAAGTAGTTTAGGGTTGGCTGGCCAGCAAGCTACAATAATCCCTGAATCCATCTGTCTCTGCCTCCCCAGGGATGGCATTACCATTATATCACCATGCATCCTCCTCCTCCTTTCCTCCTCCCTCTCTCTTCCCCTTTCTTTTAACATGAGTTCTAGGGTCAAACTCAGCTCTTCATATTTTTAAGCCAAACCCTATCCTGACCAAGCTGTCTCCTCAACTCTTAAAAATATGACCTTTTATAACATAAAACATGGGATGAGGACTTTGTGAGTGGGCTGGGTTCTGCTGTTTAGGGTGGGGATGCAGTGCATTCTGTGCGCGCTTCTGCCATGCTGTCCTCAATGTAGACAGTGCCTTCTAAATGCAATCTCCATCTCACCGCAGAAGCAGCTCTTTCCAGCCCCCACCTCCTAAGAGGTGCAGGCTAGCCCAAAAGGTTTGGGGAAGGTAGTGTCATTGGGATTACAGGAGAATTGTACATGCTCCCATGATCTTTATGGCCAGCTTTAGTACTGGGACTCTGCACCTCCGTTTCTCAGTAGAAATGAGGAAGTGAAAATTGGAGTGTGAATCTCATGTTCTCCGCCCTTGTGGTCAGTACAAACCATGACTACTGCTGAAGGGAAAACAACTTTTTAACTTTAATTCTATTTATTTATTTGTTTGTTTGTTTGTTTGTTTTCTTGAGGCAGAGTCTTGCTGTGTAGCTCAGGATAGACACATGACACTTCTTCCCTTGACTTCTGAGCACTGGATTTACAGGTGTGTGCCACCCAGCCTGATGACTTAGTTTTTTAATTAACTACTATTTTGAAACCTTCAGTCCAGAAGGTAAGAACTCTGAAAAGCTTTAGTTTTGCCCATCTACAGCTTACCCTAGATCAACACTGGAACTTCAGTTTGCTCTTTCTTTTGTTTTATGTTGTTAGTGGGTGAGACACTTAGTTCATACATTGCACTAACCTGCCGATGGATGGTAGATTTCTAAGCAAATTCCTTTGTGATTATGACTTTTGGCTTTTGTAAGCGTCACAGAACTGAACTGTGTGTGCATGGCTCTGTTACGATTTAGATTCATGAGAAAGCCATCTAACGTCCACAGAAATGTAATAAAACAATGACCTACTGAGGGATGGTTTTCTGTTAAGAAGAAGAGAAAATGAGAGGGCTGTGGAGATGGCTCAGTGGCTAAGACGTGAAAACCTGTGTTTGGATCCACGAAACCCCTATAAAAGCTGGCTCTGGTGGTATCTGCCTGTAACCCAGTGCTGGGCAGCAGAGATCAGAGGTAGTGGTAGAGGTAGAGGCGGGGGTGTGGGCTTGCTGGTTAGACAGCCTATCTGAAATGTCAACTTCAGGTTCTATCTCAGTTGCTGTCTCAAGAAACAAGATGGAGAAAAAGTTGAGGAAGGTACTTGGACATCCACCTTTGGCTCCCATATGTGTAGACATAAAGATGGGAAATTAAGGTGAAAAAAAAAAAGAAAGAAATAGAATGTCCCAGATGAGACATTGGTTTTGCTATGGTGCAGCTCCATCTGTGAGTCATTTGCATAACCATATCTCACAGAGTGTGCTTTCAAATCAAGACAAGTAGCTTCACTGGCCTCCAGGGGATGAAAGCAGTCAGAAAGCAAACAGAGCTAATGGCAGTGTTGTCAGAGTTGATGGTTTTAGTGGTTCGGAGTTAGAGATTCATCCTAAGTTACAACTTACACTTTTTTCTCCATAAGCTTCGAAACATAACAGTACTTATTTCTTGTGTTAAAAAAAAAATTTTTTTTTGCCTTTGGTGATAATTCAGCCTTATTGTTCGTCATTTGAGGTAAACTCTTCCTCTCTCACAAGAAGCTGTGGAGACGAGGTGGGTAAGGACAGGGTGCTGATCCTCTGGCAAATCAGAGAGCATCCTTAGTGTTCCAAAGATGACATTACACCCCCCCCCCCAACCCGTTGCATTCATGCACATTTGAATGGAGAATCAAAAAGCCTTGTCTTACTGACTATCAGAACTAAAATCTCCAAGCAAGTCCAAGCTGCGGGCCCTGTCTGCTTCTGCATTGGCCCTAGACATACAGATACTAGACAGGAAATGCAGTTAGGCTTTCAGAACGAACTTCCTATCACAGATGCAATTTTTTTTTTTCTAACAGGGAAAAGTTTCATGGCTTTAGATATTTCATGACTTCTGAGGCTATGAATTGCCATGGGAGCCCTTAGGCTCCTCCGTCCACCAGGATCTTGTAGAATTGAATTTATCCCTCCATATCCCCAGGAGCAAGCAGTGATTGGCCACCTCACTGTGTGTTAGTGATGTCCATTAATATAAAATTTGTTTCCTGGCTCTGTTTCCCATGGTTCTGTTTACATTTCTGGGTTTACATAGATAGACTATGTGAATTATTGGATTTACATAGGCTACCTATGTGCTTTTCTTTTATACAAGAACACTCATCCATATTGACATGTCAGTCATGGCTCCCCCAAACTTTCAGCTTTCCAGGATAAATGCTTCTCATTTGTTTGACTGTTTACAGGTCTGTTGTCATCTCATTTGAGTTTTAAGATTTATTTTTACATTTATTTATTTACTTGGTGTGTATATTTGTGTGTATGTACGTGGGCACCCACGTGTCACAGAGACCATGCGCAGATAACAGCTTTTGGTGGTCAGTTTCCTTTTTTTTTTTTTTTTTTT
>NW_022196891.1:72539244-72555785 GCF_008632895.1 Mastomys coucha | reverse complement strand
CTAGGGATTGAATTCAGGTTACCAGGCTTGGCAGCAAATACTTTGATCAGCCAAACCAACTTGATGATCCACTGATCCACAGGTTTAACTCAGGCAGGCCTTGAACTCAGCATCCTCCTACCTACCCCTCTGCCTTTTCAGCATCTCCTGCCAGCAAGCCCCTGCAACCATTCTCATAGACTGGTGCTTGAGAACACACCCCATCTATGAGGCTTATTGCTCTCCTTCTGGTGCAAATACTTTTAAAAGCTACATGGTGTTGTTTGCAGTAAGTATTTATAAATCAAGTTCTTGAACATTTAAAGACGGTAAGCAAAAAACTGGGGCTGGGTCAAGTGGGAGAGTCAGACCAAAAAGGAAACCACAGACAACGTTAGAGGCTCCATTGTTTATTTGGACCAATTAGAGTTAATACTCTCCTATCTGTTCAGCTCCTCCCAGCAGTTTATTTGGTATTTCTTTCATAACACTGATTATTTTCATCTTACATTTCCATACATCTTTGTGCTGGGAATGAAAGATGAATCGCTTTTCAACTCTTTCCCTTCAGGTGTCAGATAGAAGCCCTATGGATGCCTCATCACCTCTGTAAAGCATTGATGATCCAACTTCTCGCTGGCTTAAGAAACTGCTCAGGGCTCTAACCATGAAAAGTGGCTTATTGACTTCTTTTCCTCAGAGCCACTAACTAGGAGAAATCAATGGGTCAGTAAGGAAATAAACTGTCAGATGTCGTTGCTGGATCCCAGATCTTAAAACCTAGTTTCGGAGTACCAACCTCGAATAAGCAGCAAAACAAAGAACAAGGAGAAATATCCATAGCAAGCACGTGGTAGAGAAAATTGCATTCTTTTCCCTATGTGACTTCACTGTGTTCAGCAGTGTGTACACGGGATAGAATTTAATCCTTACTCCATTCGCAGGTTTGTTAAGAAATGTGCCATGGGAGTGGGTTGATGGCCTGTGATGGCCTGGTAGTTAATAGTACTTGCTGTATGGGAGAATGTGGCTTTGAATCACTACCACTCACCTAAAAGTCAGGCATGGCTGCTCAATGTGCCTTCAATCCCAAAGTTGAGAGGGAGTGTTGGCAGAGACAGGATGATTCTAGGGGCTCACTGGCCTGTCATCCTTACTGAAACAGTGGGCATCAGGTTCTATGAGAAACCTTGTCTCAGGGCAATAAGGTGGAGTGAAATAGAAGACAACCTGCATCCCTCCTCTGGCATCTGAATGTACATACCCATGTACCTGCACATGCATATGAACGTATGCATGTGTATCCAACACTGTGTGTGTGTGTGTGTGTGTGTGTGTGTGTGTGTGTGTGTGTGTGTGTAAGGGAGAGAGGGAAAGACAGACACACAACTCTCATACTTAGGCTAACTATGTATGGCACAGCCAGTATTTGAATCCAGATCTTCTTTGTTTTGGCCCTGCTCACTTAACAGTTATATTATTCTACTTTAAATGGAATAGAGTCACAGTAAATATTCACTAGCTTTCTTTCTCCTTCCAATCTTACTGACAATTATGTATTCTATAAAAGCAGAACAAAGAATGGGTAAATGTTTGACCCAAGAAAAGACCCCTTTGCTTTAATTAGATCCTGTAATTTTTTTTTTCCCTAGAGAGGATCTGTAGTTGGCAGCATATATGAAATGGCTCATTAGTTGTCGTTTTTTTTTTTTTAATTTTTTTTGAACATTTTCTGGAGGAAGGAGTTCAAAACAAGAGATAAAAATCTAACAGAAACAAACACACACACAGGAATCATGGAAAAGCAATGAGTGGAGACGGACTGACGGGCCAGTACAACTGTGCCCCATACACATCAACAGGACTTATTTTGCTATGTGGTATGTGAGGCTCTGAATGATGTGTTTCAGATGAAATACAGTGTCAGAAATTAGTGAAGGTCCTCGAGTGGCTTGGCTGGCAGTGCCTTGTGAATCTCTTACCACCGCTTCTCCAGACACTATCACCCTCTGAACAGACCAGAGCTTTCAAAAGCCATTTTGATTAGATCAGTCCCCCAGTTCCATGAGGTCATACTGCGCTTGTGATAAAAAACAAGAACCCAAGCCACAGGTATTTTTCTAGTCGATGACTGTATGAGAGAATCTTCCCCCCTCTGACCCTTTAAATCCTCATTTTTTTTGATTACTTGAACCCAAATACTTCTAAAAATTATAAATAAGTTTAACTGCATGTTATCCTTTTCACCAAGATCCCCAGACTACTGAATCAAACTATTTAAATAAGGAAAGGTTTATATTTCCTCACAGTTTCAGAGATTTCATGGGGGGAGGGGTGGAGCGTGACAGAGAAGTTCAGGCTACCTCAGATCATCCAGGAAGAAGAGAAAGCATGGAATGAGGAAAGGTCCAGGAGAAGATACCCTAGGATACCCCATGACCTACTTCTCACCAACTATACCTCACCCCCTACTCTCGTCTGTGCCAGTAATGCAGTCATACATGGCTCCATCAAGGGGTGAAGCTGTGCATGGGGTCAGAGCTGTGCGACCTAGGCATCTCTGGAAACCCTCTATGACATCCACAGAAGGGTCCGCCACTCCTCTTCAAGATGCTGCTCAAGCCAATCAAGTTGACAATCACGTGTAATCATCATGAGGTACATTTTGTTGACTGTAGCCTTCCGTGGTGTTCCTCTGCTAGGTCAAATATTATGTTAACCTGTCATCCTTAGCCATGTGACATCTGTCTCTTCAAACAGTGCACACCAGAAGAGCCACTGGAGCCCCATTCGAATCAGAACTTGTTATGAAGTTTGTGTTGACCTATTTTGATCTAGATGTTCTGGAGCGCAGCTGGTAAACCCATCACATGTTTTCTGCATCTACATCTGTCCCTCCAGCAGCACACCAGGCATTTTGTGAAATGCCTCCCAGGATTTTACACACATTCCTAGAACTTCAAGGTAGCTGTGACTCTTTTTTTTTTTTTTTTGCAACCTCAGATTACAGTATCCAGTAATGTGGGGTCAGGAGGAAATATTTATTAAATAGTTATTGGCAATAATGCACCTTATTCTCATTGTGGAGAAACAGCCAAAGAACTTGTGTTGTGCTACTACTCAAAGCCGTCTGTGGAATGATAACCATTCACTGTATTATTGTTCAGGGTTTTTTTTTTATGAATTTTCTTGGGAAGAGTCAGAGTTTTCACAGTAAGTGATGGCCTTACCTCTGTGAAGACCCTCAAAGAACTATAACTGTTCATCCAAATTCAAAGACTTTTTTTGTTTTGTTTTTCCAAGACAGGCTTTCTCTGTGTAGCCCTGGCTGTCCTGGAACTCACGCTGTAGACCAGGCTGGCCTCGAACTCAGAAATCTGCCTGTCTCTGCCTCCCAAGTGCTGGGATTAAAGGTGTACGCCACCACTGCCCGACAAATTTGAAGACTTTGGAGCTGAAGAGATAACTCAGCAGTTAAGAGCACTGGCTACTCTTCCAGAGGATCTGAGTTCTGTCCTCAGAGTCCACAAGGCAGCTTACAGCCCTCTGTAACTCTGGTTACTGTGGATCTAATACTCTCTTCTGGTCTCTACAAACAGTGCAGGCATGTACTGCGCAGGTATACTTGAAGACAAAGCACCACCACATAAAATCTTTAAAGCAGAAAAGCCAATGTAAGTGACTGGAAAGGTAGCTCAGTGGTGAAAGATCCTTGTTGCTCTCTCAGAGGACCGGGGTTCAGTTCCCAGAACCTATATGGTGGCTCATCACCATCGACACCTCCAATTCCAAAGCTTCCAAAACCCATTTCTGACTTCAGTGGACACAAGACATGCACATGCTGCACAAACATACATTCAGGAAAACTACCTCCCCCACACTAAGTACATACATACATACATACATACATACATACATACATACACACATACATAAAAATGTTAAAGCTTGGAGATTTTAAAATACTTCAGCAATTCATCCTGGACACTTTCCATTGTTTCTTGATCAAACGTCATTCCTCAAACAGGTTTTTTCTCCTTCCCAGTGACTATCTTTGCATCCGATCAAGGAAATTTTCAGTGTAATTCTGTTGCAGCTGTGAGTCACCAGTGTACCTCAAATGTAGATATTTTCGCCATGGATGCAGGTTCCGTTCATATGATGAAACTATTAACGGATGAATGAAAGCGTACCTCAATGCTGGCTGTTGATTGCTTGCTAGTGGCATTTTATGACTTTTAGTAAAGAAAACATAACAATGCCAAGCACAAATGATTATTTTTACGCCTTTATGTAGGTATTTGCCCATATAGGAAATGAGAAAAAGCATTGCCTTTGAGGAAAGCTGTGTTGGCTCCTATTTCATACTTACCATTGATTTGATATGTGAGTCTTATGTACAGGTGTTTAAGGAAAAAAGAGAAATCCCATTTTCTCTGGCAGACCAGCTGCCTGAGCATCAGTTTTATTTCTAGGGTTTCATGAAAGACATCATCTCTGTAGATTTATTTCTGGGTTGTTCACAAAAGTTAAGGAGAGCCTGTTCTAAAATATTTATAGGAGGGCTCAAGGTTTTGTAAGCTCCGTGCTATAAGAAGGCACAGAAACAGGTGCGGCACACAGGAGCCAGACCTTGGAGATGGCAAGTTTACCTAGGTGTCAGAGGTGAAGATAGATACCTTCAGAGTCAGCTGGAGAGGAGAGGCAAGAGCAGGGTCACAGGTTGAAAGTCAGATGGGTTAATCTAGTCAAACTGCTCATTAGAATATGGGTAAGTGAGTTTGGATTCACACAAAGACCTGCTTTTTTATCTGCCAGGGGACATTTTAATTTCAGGATGCAAGTGGAGCTGGGCTTTCAGTTCTGTAGTTAAGCTGGGAATTATGTTGTGTTCTCAGATGTATGCAAAGTCACAGAGGTCTACAGCTCCACCTCTAATTCACATCTGCCCCGCAAGATTACTTTTTTTGACCTCTGGTCCCTGGTGAGCAAGCCAGTCTTAGAGCATCCATTGGACCATTGTTTCATTTTTACATTTGAAGATATGGAATTTTCTAGAAGCTAAATGACTTGTTCAATGTTGCTTAATTAGAGACAAAGGCAAGACTCTGGGTACAGTCCCTTACTACGAATCAATAAATGTTAACATGAACAGTAGGCATGGTAGATTCCCCCCACCCCACCCCATGTGATCCCAGCACTCAAGAGGTGGAGACAGGAGGATCAGAAACTCAGGAGAGCCTGGATTATATATAGTATGACTCACAGAAAAAAAAAAAACAAAGTAAAACAACAAAAAATGGTTAATATGAATAGGTTATTGTGAAATACTTGGACATGCTATTAAAAACCTCTAAAAGGTTCCCTTGGGCTAGATGTACAGTCTAAGAATTTCTATGACTGTTCTTTTTTAAAATTAATTATTTTTATGTGTTGGTGTTTTGCCTCTCTCTCTCTCTGTGAGTGTGTGTGTGTGTGAGAGAGAGAGGGGGGGGAAGGGGAGAGAGACAGGGCTGGGAATTCAACCTAGGTCCTTTGGAAGAGCAGCCATCTCTGAGCCATCTCTCCAGTCCAGACAATTCTTATTTAATAAAAAAATTTCCCAAAAAGCCACAAAAATCAAAGGTAATTTAATATGAGTGCCAGATGTAAGTTTTGCTAAAAATAAACCCACAATTCTAATTGTCTTAATTTCTACTTTTAAAAATCTGGTCACTCTGCCTCATGGATTGATTGTATTGATGGTCGAAGCCTGAGGAATCCCCCTTTCTCCCCAAAAGTCAAAAATTAAGTTACAAATGTAATTATTTCATTGGGAAAAGCGACATAAAGAAGCCAGATCCACACTTGTTATGTTTGTCTTGTAGGAATTCCAAGGGGCCTTTTAAAATAGATGGATATGTATATTTCCATAGGCTAGGCACTTCCATCTCTGCTAGGCACAGAACCGAACTACCCCTAAGTCAGCTTGGTCTGCAACACCAGTAACCAATGAGTAACAGCCTCCCAGGCAGATGTACCGTGGGAAGCATTCCTCATGGCTGCACTTCCCTCTCTGTAGCAATGACTCACATGATGAAGTTCAAGCAACTCACATACCGATGTCCGTATGCTTAATTGAATTGTGTAGGTTTTCCTTCTTGCCTCTTGGGTACTATTTTAAACATCATCTTATGTCAATATGATTTTTTTTCCTGAGGCTTTTTAGTTCATCTTCTTCAACATGACACTCTAGACCTATCCAGGCGAAATAATTTACAGCTTATTTTTCTTAATTCTTACTTTTAAAATTACAGTGAGTATGTGTATATGTGTGTGCATGTTGTAGGCATATGTATGCCTATGTGTGTATCTACATGTGTGAATGGGGGGGCGGTGTCAGCTGGCTTTTAAATGCATGTGTGGATGTTAAAGGTTGAATTCAGGTTTCTTCCTCTGTGGCTCTCTACCTTAATTTTTGAGACAGCATCTCCCATTAAATCTGGGACTTCCTGGTTTGTCTAGATTGGACTGCTAGCCAGGTCCCAGAGTCACTTGTTTGTGTCTACTCTGCCCCCAGCAGTGGGGGTCAGAGATGAATGCTGCTGAGTGCAATGTGGTTTTGGAGATCTGAACTTAGATTTATTTATGTGGTGCTGGAGATCTGAACTCAGATCCTCATATGTATGCAGCAAGTACTTTTCCCACTGAGCTATTCCCTGAGTCCAAGACTAGGTCTTATGAGGTTCACTTCTGAAGCATATGTTGATAATATTGTGTTTCCCCACAAACACTAGGATATTCAGAAGGTATCTGTGGTCTGTTCCTACAAGAGTATGACAGTGTGGCAGACATTGCAGTTACTTCACTTTGCCCATGGTTGGGTTCTCCTTTTTCTACAACTTCCCTGAGATTTTCTAAGCATCGAGGGTTGATGTGTCTTGGGCTGGAGGGATGACTCAGTCAGGAAAGTACAGGGCTTGCTGCCTGTGCATGAGGACTAAAGTCTGAGTCTTGGTAGCACTGGCCATAGAAAAGCTGGATGGCATATGCCTGACATCCCATTGCTGCAAAGTTTAGACAGGAGGATTTCTGAAGCTTATTAGCCACGAAGGATAGCTGAACTGGCAAGCTCCAGGTCCATATAGAGACCTTGTTACAAAAAATAAAGTGGACAATAAATAAATAAATTAATTAATTAAATTAAATAAAACAAGTGAAACCAGTGAAGTAGATCTCTACCTGACACACAGACCTACACATGTACACACACTCATACATGCAGAAAGATGTACACACATATACATACAATATAAAAACAAATGCATCCTTACAACCAACCTTCTATATTTTAAAAATAAAATGTGGGTGGCTGGAGAGGCTCAGCCGCTCAGTCTTGATGACAGATTTTGGCCCCTGGAACCCACATGGTAGAAGAAGAGAAGTGGCTCCAAGTTGTTCTCTGACCTTCACACGTGGGCTAAGCCCCCTCCCCGTCTAATAAATAATATAAGAAAGAGAAGACAAATTTGTGTTGTCTAGTTTGTTTTTCAGTAGAATAAAACTAGAATAAAATATGTAAATAAAAATTTAGATAAATCTCAGCGGCATTTTTAAAAGTATTGGCTGACCCACCAGCGGCATATACTTGCAAAGTTTGCTGGAGCTGCAGTGGGCAGACCTACTGAGGCCACAGAAAAGTAGATGAGGGAAGTGTGTGCTGATTAATATGCCAGTTAGACAGAGGTCATTTATACAGAGAAGATGCATATGGTCCACCCAATTCTTTCTGGAGACTGAGAAGCAGCGGAGCCGAGTGGGATCCCTTTCCTGCTCACTCCAGATGAACTAGCACAACTGGGATTATTGATGGAGGAGAGGGGAGCAGAGGAGAGGGGAGAGGGACAGGAGGAGGGTAGCCCCAGGGTGGGGATTGTATGCATTTATTTTAAAACATAATCCTATATCAATACATGTTTACTTCTCAGGCCATCCAGTCTGCCTTTAACACTGCCACATGAACTCATTCAGACTAAACAAATGAAATCTTAGGAAGTTTATTTAGGGTACTGTATGCATTATGGCTAGTTGCATTTGCTTTCCATCACTGGGATGTGATTTCTACTGTCCCCCAGTTGCCAAAGCTCTGTGTACCAGTGTTGGCTGGAGGCCCCTCTGACACAAAGCCTAGAGGGAAATGTGAATTTCCTGTGCTTGGAAGAAGTTCATGGCTTTCCTGAGCAAGCTGGTGACTCCTGGGGAAGTTGGCCTTTGCTAGATGGTGTGGCAGAGAGGCTACTTTCTTCGGTTTACCAATAGATCCTGGCCAACCTATATTGATCTCTTTAATAGTGTGGCCTCTTAACTAATGAGTACTTGAGGCAATGGGGAGAAAAAAAAAGAAGAAGAAAAATAATTAAGAGTTCTCCTAAGCTATCCTGTTTTCTCAAAAAAGGTGAGAAAAATAACAGTTTCTAGAAATTCGCATACAGGTGTTCTTGTCCTCCCCAACTCCTGTTCCCCTCCCCTTTCTTCCTCTCCCCTCCCCATCAGTACTTGATAAGCAGTGCGAAGAAAAAGTACCCTGGGAGCCGAATGCACCCTAAAACAGATGAGACAGCTGCACAGCAAATCTCAGCTTGAAAATCCACGCTAGACTCTTTTCTACACATGACGCTATGGGGTCTGCCAAATAGACTCTATACACAGTTCACCAGTGAGCTGAATGGCGTGCACGCATTTCTTTATTGAAAAGAAGTTGCTACTTTCCTATAGAATTGTGAACATGAAGGATTCCTTGAGTCCCTTTAAGTAGCTCCTACTTAAAGGGTTCAGATGGACAATAAAAAAAAAATGCTCCTTTAATGGATTACTCCCTTCATTGTCATCCTGCACTTTCGTATTCGGCTCTGTGTCTACTCTGAATTCAGTCAGCAGCACAGGACTAACTATGTGACTTCTTTGTGACAAGTAGGTACAAGGGTTTCCTGCTCACTTGGATCAATGCAATCCCTTACATTAATTAATTTATAAGAGCTGCCTACTACGTCACATGTCGATGGTTTCACCATGCTGTGCTCAAAAGCACTGACTTTGGGGGAAAGTTCTGTCACACTGACGTAGAGAGCATCTTTGGTTTTGTGTCCCACATATCTGGGATTCTTCTTCTGTCCTCCAAATGAGGTCATGGATGGAGACATGTGGACATCTGTATCTATATCTGTATTCCTAAAGAATGTAGTCATAGTTTTAAGGAGAGTGTGATGTATTATAACCGAATCACAGGATGCTCTGACCACAGAAAATTATCACTCGCAACAGCTCTCTGAGGTACTATCCCCACACCATGAGATACAGGGGCAGATATGAAATAACTTATGAATTTAGAAGATAGGTATGTAGAGGATACCAAATGCTGTAACATATGAAGGATTATTCTGGTTTTCCATAGAACAGTAGAGTAACTATTATTTCTATTTATCTATAATGAATTTCAAACTAGCTAGAGGAGGATCACAGTTCCCAGCACAGAAATGATACATGTTGAGGGGATGGGTGTGTTTATAACCTTGATTTGATCATCATACAGTGTGTGCATGCAACCAGTTTTCATATGATACCAAGTAAAGATATATGAATTCTTTTATCTACCCAAAAGTTGAATGGTTTTTTTATATCTCATTGTTCCAAGGTACTAGCAGTGTTAATATCAGCATTACAAGCTTCTTAAACATGTGAAAATGCTTTGGGTACAGATCAGCCACAAGGCTCTGTACAGTAGGAGTTTTAGAATAATTGTGAACCTGCCAGATAGTGGAATGAGGCTCTTGGTGGGACCTTGGGCAGCTCTGATGGTTTTCTGATGTCTCTTATTGTCTGATGTCACTTATTAAATGTTAGCAGTTGCCCTCTTCATTTTCTTTTTTACTTCCTTTACATCTGTGATTCTCAACTTTTCTAATGCTGTGACCCTTTAATATAGTTAGTTCTTCATGCTGTGGTGACCCCGACCATAAAATCATTTTGTTGCTGTTTCATAACTGCAGTTTTGCTAGTTAGGAATTATAATGTGAAGACGTGATCTGCAGGATGTCTGATATGTGACCCCAAAGGGGTTGCAACCTACACAGGTTGAGGACCACTGCTTTAAAACACTACAGAAACTCATTCTTTTGACATTTTCATCCAAAATTTTAGGATTGGAACTTAATCTTATCCTTTACTAGTTGGGCACAGGCTCAGAGGCTCATCATTGGGCAGCCTGTGGTTGGCGGTCTTGGGAAGAGGATTTACTTCCAGGTCCTGAAATTCAGTCAAGGGGAGAAGGCAGATCATCACCTGGCTGCTCTCCTATCCCTCCTCCATCACCAGGCAGGCAGTGGCCTGGGCCCTGGATGGCGCCTGCTTGGAGAAAGTGAAATCACATGCTTTCTTTTTCTTCTCTAGCTCATTTCCAGGTGAGAAGAGCAGAGTCGCTCGGAGGGTTTGTGATGCACAAAAAATAAATGGTGTTCTAATGATTACATTACATCATCAAAAAGTTCTTTGGAGTTCTGCTTTCTAACCTTGATGCAATGTGCATTTCTGTGTTTTGGAGTAGGTGGAAGGTAGAAACCCTTTTCTTTTCTGGTCCTCGCAGTACTGACTTCCATTCCCCAGAATGTTCTAAGACTGTGACATGAAAAATGCAAAGCCTGGGCAATATTTGCACTTTGACTCTCATGTTTCTCTCTTGTACGAATTTGCAAGCTCCAGTACTTTTATCTCTTCCCTGGGCTATTTTCCTAGAAGACTGTGATGCTCCGGACAATATGACTATGCTACCTGATTTCCAAACTTGCATAGTCAGTCAAAGCTATCGTGCCAGGCATCATTCCATTCAATAAGGACTTTAAACCCTTTGGGGGCTTGCACGGAAAGAAATCTGTGTGTATTCTTAACAGCAAGGGCCGGCTTCACTGCTGTGAACAACACATGTAGCCATAATTGAATTCAAAGTGGCAGTATCCTAAATTCCAGTGTGAACTGAAGAGGTCCAAGTGAGAGAGTCAGATACCAGAGTTGTTTTTGTATTCTTTATACAAGAAAAATGAAAACACAAGTGGCAGGGAGCCTGCCACTTAGAGATGGGAGCATTAAAACAGCCTCTGTGGCATTTATGAGGTAAGTAAAGAAGTGTCTGAAACTTAGATGACCAAGTGTGCCTGTGACCTCATGGTTAGAAGGTCGAGACAGGTGATGTGGAGGGAAAATTAGGCTGGTAAAAGAGGTCACTAAAGGCAGACACGGAGGCAGCAAGAGTGGCAGAGCTAGAGAGAAGAGAGTATTTCTGGGGGGAAAGGTATAGATTTAGCAAGGAGCACACAGCTCTCATCTGTAAAGGAGACATATTCGGACTACTCTCAAAGAACGCGGATTTCTTTTTTTTTATTATTATTTTTATTTTTTGGTTTTTTGAGACAAGGGTTTCTCCCTGGCTATCCTGGAACTCACTCTGTAGACCAGGCTGGCCTCGAACTCAGAAATACACCTGCCTCCCAAGCGCTGGGATTAAAGGCGTGTGCCACCACCGCCCGGCTTTTTTTTTTTTTTTTCGAGACAGGGTTTCTCCGTATAGCCCTGGCTGTCCTGGAACTCACTCTGTAGAACAAGTTGGCCTTGAACTCAGAAATCCGCCCGCCTCTGCCTCCCAAGTGCTGGTATTAAAGGCATGCACCAGCACAAGTTTGGATTTCATACCACAACCAGTGAACAGGAATTACACGCCATGAATCAGGGAAACACTTAGAACTCTGCTTTTGGAAGTTCTCTTGGGTAGTCTGTGTGGAATGGACGATAGAAGTTTATTCCCTATTATAGCTGTTAATTCTAGGTACCCTTTGTGGTCTCAGACCAGGAGAAAAATGTGTAAGTGGTAATTCTCAGACATGACCGAAGCGCCCCACACCTCCCACGTTGGTATGGCTCAGTGTAAATGACAGCGCTCTGTGGCGAGAGGTAATGAGATGAGAAATAAAAGTTGGAAAGAGATGGAAGTTGAAATGATTTGGCTTGTGCTCCTAGGAAGGGTTTCCATCATGGCCTGTAGAGTGTGACTCAGGTGTGCTGGTGGAACTGTGGGGGAGCCAGCATGTTTGGAGTGGGATGTTAGACTCTAATTCTCCTGGGGATACTGGAGTGCTTGGGAACAAAGTGGCTACTTAGGCTTGTAATTTCTTTGGGAGCTAGAAAGGACAGCAGTTTTCATGCTTGAACTGCTGAAGAGTGACTGGTCTCTCACAACACTGGAATCCAAAGGAATATCTCCCGATAACAGTTCAGGCTAAAGATCAACCCAGGGTCTCACACAGTAAGCATGTGCTCTGCCATTGAGATTTAGTCTCCTCCTTAGGGACAGATTCATACGATATCCTTCCCCTTTCAGCTTTCGACTGAGAAACTGATGGTGGAAATAGTAAGAGTGGCCATGTTGAATCTTCATAAGGTCTTCATAAAGCTCCATTCTCCAGGTTTCTATTCTGAGTGGCAGCCTACACTACACTACACTACCTTCCTGCATCCCGATTCACCATTAGTGGTATTGGATTTTGCTGTTTCTTTTGTCCGTTCAAGTCACTGAGGTTTAGCATGCTTTGTTTTATTTTTAAGTGGAGATCTTGCCCTGTTTCCCAGGCTGGCTTTTAATCCCTGTGGATCCTCCTGCTTATGACCCTAAAGTGCACCAATGACAGGCATGCACTAATGTGTGTGGTTCAAATTACCATTGGTCTTTTGCATTGATTAGTTTTGGTCAGGCAGTTGCTTGTATTTTGCTTTACACCGAAGGGACAGGCACAGTTTAGTTTTGTATCTTTAGATTCCAGAAGGTGTGTCTCCATACTCCAGACACCCTTTTTGCTACTGCTACAGAAAGTGCACACTTCAATATGACCCTACCCTGGTCTATTATGACTGTAGATTTCTCTCTGTGTGTATTGGCCTTTCAGTTTGCTGAGGAAAAAGACCCTCTGTTTTTCTCTTTTGTACTTCACACAGATCCAGGCACTCACTGTAAAATAAGTTCATATTTATTGAATAAATACTTTTAATAAAATTGATATACTGAATTATGCAAATAACTGTAAGTCCCTTTCTGGTTTAAAAACACCTACTTGATTTGGCATTCTGGTCAAACAGCCGATCATTTAAGTGAGGGAAAGAAGGTCAGCCATTTGTTTAAATTATAGAAATGTCAAAGTTACTTATTCATTCATTCATCTCTTTATTCAGCAGGCACAGTGCTAAGTCACTTGGGAATAACATACTTTGTGTGGTTATTACAGGGAAGGAGTGCTTGCCATTGATGAATGCTAGAGGGCTCTTTCCAAAGAATGAACATTTGTAATGTACTAGGGATCTTAGAAAAGCTTTTCGTTGAGAGTGTTGAAGGAAAAACTAGAAGTGAATAAGGAGCACAGAGAACCATACTTAAAAGTATCAGCATTCTAGAGGCCCAGAGTAGACATGATGATTCAGGGAATTCAAGTCATTGTCACATGCAGGTAGGGGAAAGGCTGGGAGAACGTCCTTTGGGCATTTAAAGGCACTTGTCAACATGCCTGATGAGCTGACTCCAATTGCTAGGACCCACATGGTAAAAGGAAAAAATGAGTTTCTACAAATTCTACAAATAGTCTCATACACACAAACACACACACACACACACACACACACACACACACACACACACACACGTAAATAAATGTAAAAAAAAATAAAAATAAAAAATGCAAATGAAATTTAAATTTCATTTAAAATGTTTGAGAGACATTTAATTTAACAAGTACTATAAATACAATTATGTATGGTTTCTCTCTTCATCTTTATTTATTTTAGAATGTTTTTTTCCCTATTCCAAGATTAATGCATAACCATGGCAACGTGGACAACAGAAAAACAGTTACATAAAGTCGTGCCCAGAATTCCCCCAGATTCTAGAGCCATTATAATAGTTTGATGTATTTTCTTATGAATCTCTTATGCCATTAACAGATTAGTAAATATTCTAATACATCCTGACATTTTTATCAATATTTGTGTGTATGGTGCATACATACATGTGGGCATATGTGGAGGGTATATAGGTGTGTGTGTGTGTGTGTGTGTGTGTGTGTGTGCGTGTGTGTGTGCGTGTGTGTGTAGGCCTGAGGTTGACCTCAGTGTTTTCCTCATTTGCTCTTCTACCTTAACTTTGAAGTAGGGTCTCTCACTGAACCTGGAGTTTTTCATTTCAGCTAGACGGACTGGCCAGCAAGCCCCCAGGAGCTGTCTGTTTCAGCCCCTGAAGTGCTGGGATTACAGGTGGGTGCTGGTACACCAGGGTTTCCTATGGGTTCTGGGACCTGAAAGCACTTCCTCATGCTTGTACAGCAAGAAATTTACCCAGTAAGCTCCTGTTGCCAGTATTTCGTGTCTCTAGTTTATAACTTACAGAAGGAGAAGAGTCTAAGTCAAGCCACACGTTGGTAAGACGTCATTAAAGGGCTTTTGTCATAGAGAGCAGAGGGAAGCCAGCATGCCAACTACCTGCTACAATCCTCACATTAAATAATGCCATTCAAGGCAGTGAGAGTATGGGGGTGAGAAGGACCCGTGGGGGTGGGGTGGCGGGGTGGTGTGTCAAGGTCCCAAGAGAGCTTCCTCTGAGCTTCCTCTTGCAGCTCTTCTTCTGATGGCCGATGAGTCACCTGAAAACCTGCAGGTGACCTATTCGTCCTCCTTGGGTTGACATTTATAGATCAGCTTTTTATTGGCTTTAGTGAATCACCCCTTCCTACCTTCCTTTCACTGTTTTTGGGATGGAGTATTCAAACTCTCTATCCTGCCTTAGCTTCTGAGCATTGAGATTGTTCATGTGCCATCACATCTGGACTCTATCTGCCCTTTTCTCCAGAAAAAAAAATGTATATTTATTTACATATTATTTAATTTTTGTTTATTATTTCAAGGCAGGCCTCACTCTGTATAGCCTGGAACTTACTGTGTTAACCAGGGTGGCTTGGAACTCAGAGACCCACTTGTCTCTGCTAGCATTAAAGGCATGCACCACAGTGCCAGGCGACTTATCTTTTTTTTTTTTTCTTTTTCCTTTCTGAGACTAGGTCTCCAGTAGCCCAAGCTAGGATCTAGATCTTTATGCTGTTGAGGCTAGCCTTCAACATGTGATCTTCTTGCCTCTACCTTCATGCCCTGTTTACCCTTGTCCATCTGACCACGTTGCCAGCCTCAACCTCCCGGTCCCAGCATTTCCAGTCCATCTTAAAACCACCAGCTATGTGGGGCAAACACCTTCCTCTTCTTTAAGTTGTTCTGTGGCACTCTCAAAATGTAGAGAAATAAACCAAATGACTTCCCCAGTCACAGGAACCACAGGACGCCAGGCGGATGAGCAGCCACCTGTCATCCAGGGTGGGCAGTACCACTTGCCTTAACTGTCTCCTCCAAGGTGCTAAAAACTCAAGTCTGCTAGTGGAGACATCTCTACTTTCTGAAATGGTTCAGATACACTATTTTTCCATACTTTATACTTTATTAGAATAATAAATTATTCAAAATTTAAAAAAAAAGCTTACTTTCATGAAGCCTTTTAAAGATGAAGTAATTGAAAAAAATAATTTGACAAACAAATACTTAATGCATTGCAATGATGAAAAACAAGGGCAAGAGTTGACCAGGTCTAACTGTAAAATAGCGCTCACTCTCCTTGTCAGCCATCATGCTAGTGGGTTAAATGCTGTGTGCTGGTGAGTGCCCGCCTCGGACTAGATGACTTTCAGATGCTATCAGACACGAGAACTGACTCTTTTGAAGAACATTTTTGATGCCCTCACTGAATAAGTTTCACACAGCTTAAAGTGAGATGATAAAGATGATTATCTTGTTGCTATTTTAATTTGGGGGTGGGGAGCTTGGGGAGGTGGAGACAGTGTTTCTGGAGCCTGTGTTGACCTTGTATTTACTTTATGGCCAAGGATGACCTTGAACTCTTGAACCTCTTGTCTTCACTTCCTATAGGGATATGCCAGCACTTCCTGCTTCCAGTTTCTAAGAGTTATTATCAAAGGTTAGATGACTCTGGGAGTATGATGTTTGAATTTTAAAGTAGACAATAATTTTGAGAATTTTTTTTTTTTGATGGTGTTGGGAATGGAACCTTAGGTCTCAGACATATGAGGCTTGTTCCCTTCCTTGGAGTCCAATCCTGACAATAAGATATTTGTGTGGTTCTGACACTGGCAATAATTTTAACCTTTCTCGATATAGATTTCTACGTACCAGTTTGATCAAAATAATTACCTTCAAATGTGAATACCTGAATGGCAGGAAATGTGTCTCAGATATATAGACAAATGCTCTGGACAAGAACTAAATGCTACACCCAGCTCTCAGTTGAGAAGTTAAAGTGAATCAATATCAGAATGGCTAGAGATAATCAGTCTTTCTTTCTTTCTCTCTCTCTCTCTTTCTTTCTTTCTTTTCTTCTTCTTCTCTTCTTCTTCTTCTTCTTCTTCTCTTCTTCTTCTTCTTCTTCTTCTTCTTCTTCT
>NW_022196891.1:72528536-72539189 GCF_008632895.1 Mastomys coucha | reverse complement strand
TCTCTCTCTCTCTCTCTCTCTCTCTCTCTCTCTCTCTCTCTCTCTCTCTCTCCTGTGCAGAAATACACAAGGAAGAAGGGAAAGCCAAGGCTTTGAGGGGGAAGATCACACAACTAGGATGAAACGTATGACTCACCAGTGACTGTCAAATGTTATCTTTTGCTTAAGCAAGGGAATGATGATGTTATTGTCTCTGGAAGATCAGTTCAGAACCTAAAAATCCATATAGCAACGGGTGGTCTTAGGGAACCAAGTCTAATCTCCTGACATCCCAAATGTCAACAATAAAGATGATTATTTTGTGATGTGATGTTTTATACAGGGGAATAGTTTCATACTTGGATATCCACTGGTGGTCTTCCCTCCTCAGACCCTTATCACAGACCTGACTGGTGGGATGTGTGGTCCTTAGGGCCATGGATCCCCAGGGAAATTCTAGGAAGCCTATTTGATGGCTCAAAGTTGGATTTGGGTGACTTGCTGATAGGAACTTTTCTCAGCAATGTAGGGAGACATGCCCCTAAAAGAAGAAGACAGCAAACTAGAAGCAGGTCTTTTTTCAGTGGCGTCAGACCCTCCTAGTAAGTTGCTGGTTAGAGACCAGGCTACAATGAAGCACTGAAGCAATTGATACACAGGAGTCAATTTTTAAATTCTCTAGGAGATCATGTGCTGTGATGACTGTTAAATATAGCAACTATCTAATATTAAATTGTATAAGTTCATTAAATTATATAACAGGAAATAACACTAACATATCCATCACTTTTCCCCTTCCTTCTAGCCTTCCTTTCTCTCTTCTTTCTGTCTTTCCTTTCTTCTTGGATTATGTTTAAGATGTGTCTTTACTATATAGATACTACTGGGTTAAACTGACATTCCTTCTGCCATTGCCTCCTCATTGCTGAGACTACAGATGTGCTCTAATATGCCAATCTTGTACTTTATTAAAAATTGTATTATAATTGGCAGATAAAGATCTACCAGTGAGTGAGCTCAATTCCCTAATCAAATATCCTCTGTGAGGCTCAAAGGTAACAAACAATATTCCAGGAAGACCCAGTGGTACACAGAAGCCTGCTATCAAAGCCTTTAGTTCCCCAGAGCCCAGTGTTCACTAGGAGAGGAAGAGCTCAGAGCAGCTACTGTTGTTTGTGTTTACACAAATAGTGAGGGCAAAGGAGAGGAGCTGATTGAACTATTATGCAGTTGTGTTTTTTCTAGTTTGGAGAAGCACTCCCTAACACAGTTACTCTGACTCTAAAGCTCATTTGCAAACACGAAGTTGTCCCAGGCCAATCGACTTCTTAGGATTCAGTTTGAATGAGATGTGGCTCTTATACTTGGGCATGCAGAGCTTCACTGTTAGAGAGATGAAGGTCACAGTGCACGACAAACTCAGTCCCACAGAAACCCACAAAGAGCCATTTCTCGATTATCTGATGGCGCTTTCACAATTTAGACCTGTGTGATGAGCCACGCCCAGCACTCTTTCAGATTGCCTTCTTTCCAGGACCGTAATTGACCCACAGCAACAACCTTCAGGATGCTTCCTTCTATAAGCCAACTTTTGTGGCTTTCTCAATATGAGAAGTGTATATTATCTGCAAAATACATGACTCTTTGGTATTTGTATTTTTTTTTTAAAAGATTTTATTTATTTTATGTATGTGAGTACACTGATGCTGTCTTCAGACACACCAGAGGAGGGCATCAGATCCCATTACAGATGGTTGGGAGCCACCATGTGGTTGCTGAGAATTGATCTCAGAACCTCTGGAAGGGCAGTCGGTACACTTGACTGCTGAGCCATTGCTCCAGTCCAGTATTTGTATTTCTTAATGAATTAACATTTAAAAATGTAAGAATCCATGACTCATCAAAGAATGATGCCCTGGACTCAAATAGTATGCAAAGGCAGAGTTTTATTCTGCAAAAGTGCAGCATGTTAGGGGTTACCATTTCCCAAGATGGAGACACCCAAGTGAGCTTGCAGGCCCAATTTAAAGACAATTAAGGGAATTCCAGGGAGGAGTAGGTGACCTTTATTTTAATTGGTTGGCTCTCTATTTAGGGACATTCCAGAACCATTGTTGGGGCAGGAGGACTGGAAACTGCTTCTGGGAAAGCCCAGAAAGTGTTGCCCATTGCCTTTGCCTCAGGCCAAGGGTCAGGTCAGCTACTAAATGACCAGGCAGTTTCTGATTGGCTGCCTGAGGCCTAGTGTTTCTCCAATTGCAAGTATCCTCAGCAGGAGATGGCTGGGTTGAATAAACTTAATGATAGGTTTGTTGCCGTGAGTTAATATTTCTAACTTCTTGACTTTCCTCATAAAGAGAAAGATGATAGAGCTAGGGAGAATGGCTCAGTGGGTAGGGCGCTTATTGTATAAATGTAAAGACTAGGGTTTGTCACTGTAGCACCTATGTGCCAGCAGGACAGGTATAGTGGTCCCCTCGGAGTCCCAGCCTTGGAAGGCAGAGGCAAGGAGTCCCTAGAACAAGCTGCTTAGCAAGACTAGTTGAACTGGTGAACTCCAGGTTCAAAATCAATGTGTCAGCAAATGCAGCAGGAAAGGCTCTAAGATGTTCAGTGCCAACCATTGCCCATGTATTCATTCACACATATATGGATACAAACATCCATGTATACCACGCATATACACATGTGAAAAGAAAAGAGAAAACTGGTCTCAAGTATTGACTTTTTTTTTTTTTTTGGTAAGAAAAGTAAAGGTTTTTTTAGGTAAAAAAAACATCTGCTTCTTTTAGGCATGAAGGAAAAGCAAACACAATGTCTGGGAATGATACTTTGTTAACTCATAATATGCAGTTGCTCATGGGGTAACATTAAAACTGCCTGTTGACAGACACAGTTCTTAATTCACTCCGGAATGCTACTTTGTGTGTGTGTGTGTCTGTGAGCACTATTAACCCCGTTCACTGGGGGTCTTACACTAACTCATTCAGGATGACAAACTGATTCTTTTAAAGAATTTAAATTTTAAAAGAATCTAGGCCCTGTTCAGGGAGCCATTATACTGAGGGGGTTGTGGTAATTTGGGAATCTGCAACATGAGATGCAGTTGTAATATGAGATTAATTTGAACATTTGCATTTTGGCTTGCCTCCCATGCCAGAGAATCAAATGTCACAATCTGTATCTTTCCTCATTTCTAAGTACAGCAGGACTCCTTTACAGGAAAAGACACCATGAGAGACAACACTACAGCATAACAGTCTTCTGACTTCCACCACTGATCAACTTGAACACAATCTTCAGGGCAAAAAAAAGTTCTCTCTATGTAAGTTTGAGGGCTTGAGTTTGAATCTCCAGAATCCATAAAAAGCCAGGTGTATAGTATGACTATTTTTAATTAACTATTTTTTGCAATTAAAATATAATTGCATCATTTTTACACTCCCTGTTCTTCCTCCAGCCCCCTTTTATACCCCCTTTTCTCCCTCTCCAATTCTGTCTCTTTTTAAAAATTACTGTTATAACAACCATATATATGTATATAAATATATAAATATGTAAATACAAAGTGTTGAGTTTAGAGTTAGTATATATGATTTTAGAGCTGACCACCTGGTGCTGAATAGCCAGGTAGGGGATACCTCCCCGGGGAAGAGGATTTTCTCTGTTTTAATAGTCTTGGTTGCCAGTATTTCTTGGTCTTGGAGTGGGACCCTGTGTGGTTGGCAGCAGAAACCCTTACCATTCTAGCCTTCCTATGGCGAGATGGGAGGTGGAGAGAGAGAATCCATGGAAGCCTAAGGCCACTTAGCCTGCCATATCCAGTGGAAAAAACAACAGAGAGATCCAGTCTCAGTAAGGTAAAGAGTAATGACAAAAACACCCAAGGTTGTGCTCTGACCACTATCCGAGCCTGAAGTCACACACAGAAAGTCAATTGCATGTACACATGGAGGGGGGAATTAAAAATTATGTTTTATATGGCTGAGAAGGTTGGTTATAGAGCACTTATGGCATGCGTAAGACCTTGTGTCTCAATATCCCCAGTAGCTTCCATAGGACTGTGGTGACTGAGTGACGTTCTTGCTTCCTGACCTCTTGCGTTGCCTATTTTGTCATTTTCTATTTGCATACCTAAGTATTTGCATACCTCCACTATCACCAGAGAGGAGTTACCAAGAAATACGTCAAGGAAACCAAATGCCTTACTTGCTTGTTCCTTGTTTGCTCACATAGCTGTTAATGCCGCAGAGATGATGAGCATAATCCTCAGTTTAGAGTGGGACACACAGAGCAAGAGGGCGAAGGGAGCCTGTGGTCTGCGTAGCTCCCAAGATTCACAAGAGAGACTTGGAAAGAAGGCTCAGTTTGGTAAAGAGCTTTCCATGTGAGCGTAAGGACCTGCATTTGGATTCCAGCAAAGGTCAAAAGGTCAGGGATGCTGGTGTCTGTTGGTGATATCGTGATATCGTCACTGAATCAATGAGCTCTAGGTGGAGTGAGAGACCCTGTCTCAAAAAAATAATGTGTAGTGATGGATGAAGATATCCCCATGTTTATTCAAGGCCCCCAGTCACATGTGTAAAATGTATACTTGCATACAAACTCTCAAAAATTATGTAATCAACACATATACACACATACACGTATATGCACACACACAGAGAAAGAGAGAGAAAGAGAAAGAGAGAAATAGAGAAAGGAATATTTCATAGAGGATGGGGAAAGAGGCCATAATAGTATTCAGTAATACAAAACAGCTAGAAGAGAAGATGTTGAAATGATATCAAAAGGAATGATAGATGTTTGAGATGATGTAACTTATGAAGTGATCATATATATATATATATATATACATGTATGTATCAGAAATTTATTATGAAAATCTTCCCTTAATAACTTCCTGCTTCATTTCCATGATAGACTGTCATCTCTACACGCATTAAACTACAAGGACTGGAGACAGTAGACTCAGTGTCAGTACTCATGGTGGAGGGACTCAACACGCCTGGAGGTTACACTGCCAAAGGCAGCCCAGAGACATGGCAGAGACAACTGGGTTTGGAGTACTTATCTCATGGTCCTGAAAGAAGCCCCAGAGAGTACTTAGTAACTGTTTGTAGCCCAGGTCAGCTGAAATGCTTGGAGCTGAGCTTATTGCCCCTAAAGGGACCTATGGATTCAAGACAGTTTTCCCAATCCCTCTTTTCAGTCATCCTGAAAGAGCAGGTTTTTAGAATGCGGCGCCTCACCAGGTGAATGATTCCCTTCAGTATTAAACACAAAGCTGGTCTGCTTCTGCAGCCATGTGCCCTAGAAGTCAACAAGTTAAAAAAATGCAAATATCTAGAAGGCAGCAGTTGCAAGCAAGTAATTTACAGATTCTAAGCAGGAATCCAATAGAGGATCATGCGTGCAGACTGGAAAGGACTGTGCTAGGAGGCCAGGCTGGCCCTCTGACTCCATTCTGGTCACTCTGTCCTGGGCTGAAAGCTGTTGTAAGCACTTCGTCCCCTTTACCCTGAGCATTCTCCTCGTCTCCCTAGCAACTGCAACAACACTGTTTCTAAGAGGCATCTTTGTCTGGAACAGGCCCTTGAAAAAGAATGAAGATCTTCATCTCCAAAGTCATTCCCGATTTCTCCTCAGCGAGGATGAGTGTACCCATCCATCTATACAAGTCCTTTGCCTATGAAGTCCTGAGCATATAACCAACTGTGTGTGTGTGTGGAGGGGGTGGGAAGAGCTGAAGCATCATCATCACACATTTCCTCAGGCCTCTGATGTCTGGACCCATAGGCCAAGGGTGCTGTGAATCTTTACAGGTCATCCCCCAAATGCTGGGCAGCATGTGGACAGCCACTCCTTTGGAAGCCATCTCATCCATTCTAATATGTATTTGGTTATTAGTTGAACACTTCTGATGTGCCCAGTGCTGGAGACACAGCAGAGGAGCGAACAGAACAGAAGTGGTTCTCATTCCTATGGAATTTCTCTTCCATGTCAGGGACAATCACATATTGATATAGTTAATGAGTGGTGCTCAGTCAGATGTCTGGTTGGTGACAGTACCACATTCTCACCCTCTACTTTTCTGAACTTTAGTGTTTTCAGTGACAGCTGCGTCCTTTAGGGAGTTTGAATGATACCTGAAGTCGTTTTTGTTTTTCATCATTAAGACTATATTTTATTTATTTATTTTGAATGTGACAATTGGTGTGTGTGTGTGTGTGTGTGTGTGTGTGTGTGTGTATGTGTGCATGCTCATGTACACCATGGTAGTATTTGTGCACGCTTTCTCTTTCTACCAGTTCTGGGTTCGGGAGGTCAGACTCAGGTATTCAGAGTTGGTGGCAAGTGATTTTACCCACTGAGCCTTCCTGAAGGCCGTGATATGTGAAGCTCTCAGAGTAGTGTGTTAGATATTGTAGTATCTAACAGTGACTTGATAGAAATAAACTCAAAATACCCATTCACTGTCTTTCCTCAGTAGGAGGTACCAATATGATGGATGCACTCCAAACAGTCTCATGTTTATTTTTAAATTGCACATATTTGCTATTTATCTCTCATTTCAGTTGGCCACACCAAATTTTCATTAGACTCTTCTTCATTGTAGCCTTAGGAATAGGCAATACATTTAGACAGTAACCCCTTAACCACTTAATCACTCTCTGGGGAAGAGCCAAGACAGTGCACTTCCAGGACACACATATAGTATATTTGGATGTTTGCAGGGTCCTCCATGAATGGTTCGTTCAGCAAATTGCAAGGAGCAGGGTGCTTTCCCAGCAAAGATGGGAAAATAATAACCAAGCCAGAGGAGGCAAAAAGGATCTTTTGATAGAAACCTGTTTGAGAAAAACACATTAAATAGGTGGACAAATCCTAATTTGCCTGCTAGGGCTTCTATTTCATTTTTTAAAACAGCTTTTCTCTATTACAGAGCATCTTATTACTTTGTTGTTAATATGCCTAGAAAGGAAATGCTGGAGCAGCCAGTAACCTAACATCTATTTTGCAAGCTAACTGCTAACCTGTTTTGTTCCAAATGAGGTGGTGTGTGTGTATGTGTGTGTGTGTGTGTGTGTGTCATGTGCACATGCTTGCACATACATACGTCTATGTAGTATGTCTGTGTGTTTGTGAGTGTACATGCTCATGTGAGTATGTGACTGTGTGTGTGTGTGTTGACAAGAGGAGTAAAGAGAGAATTAAGATGATAGGGAGGTAGAGAGGGATCCAAGATGTTCTCTTATTTACTTAATTGCTTGGGGGAAACATATCAATCTGTCTTTTCTTCATTTTAGTCTTAGGTTCATGTTTATACACACACAAACATTTCCAGCTGCATTTCTGCTCTCTGAGGACAATGCCTAGGCATAACGCTTACCTTACAGTTATATGTCACCTTGCAGTGATATGTCTGTCACCTTACAGTGATATATCACCTTACAGTAATACATCACCTTACAGTCATATGTCACCTTGCAGTAATGTGTCACCTTACAGTGATCTTACCTTACAGTGATGTGTCACCTTACAGTGATATTTCACCTTGCAGTGATATGTCACCTTGAAGCTACATGTCTTTTTCATGAGCAGAGAAGGTAGGGATGAGGAAGCCTATGAGACCTTTGTACCCCATTTGTCTCTGGGATGATTTTCTTCTTTCTATAAATACATGCTCTGTTTTGCTGTATACAGTCCCAAATGTTCATTATTGACATTAGGTGTGTGGGCAATTTGCAGGCCTGAACTTGGTCTAGCAAGGTAAGATCGAGCCTGGTTCAATGTGATGCAAATTAAGATCTAGCTTTCTGGAAATGCTTCTCCCTCTCTCCCTCCTTACTTCTCTCTCTTTCTTTCAAACTAAATCAAGAGATACTATTTAGAAGTGTTGGGAAAATATGTGTCTGTAAATTATTTCATTAACACTTAGAATGTAGCAGGAAAAACACTTCAAACCTTTCAGGATTCTACCTAAGAAAACATGAAATTCTTTGGATAATTTAAGCAATTGTAGTAATTAGAAGATTTGCACAATTTTGGAAGCCTTTCATATGTCAGAGTGAGGTTTGCTGTCAAATTCGTTCATTAGCTAATAAAACATATTTTCTGGACAAGGCTCTAAGAGATTATAATTATGATATATAGTATTATGGTTTAATTGGCAAAATATGTAAGTTTTACTGATAAAAGTTGTTCTTGATTAGATCTGATACTCCCCCTCCCCGGACTCCCCCACATCACCCATCCTTATAACGGCAAGTGTTATAGTGGAATGTGAAATGCCCTTCATGGGCTCATGTGTTTGAACACCTGGTCTCCATATGGTCCTGCTGTGTTGAGAGGTTGTAAAACGTCTTGCTTGAGGGTTTAGGCTGCTGCTGGTTCCTGCTTGAATTCCCTGCCTCCTGATCACTGAGGGGTGCAAGCCATTCACGCCTCAATGCTCCTGTTGCCAGAGGTGGAACTCGAGACACTGTGCTTTGTGTCCTATGGACCATGATGGAGAACAAACCACTTTGTCTGTAAGCCCTCTCTGTCCAGCATTTTGTCATAGTTGTGAGAAAACCAGCAGATATGTGACTTGAAAACCGAGAGGAGATGCACAGGTCTTTGGAAATGGTTTGTGAGAGGAATGTGTACAACTTTGGAGTTGTGGGATAATCCGTAAAATGTAGTCAGAGCCTGCTGGGCAACTCTGGTGGGTGGTTAGACAGGCCACATGCAGATGTAAATACGAACAGTAAAGGCTACTCAAGAGGTTTCAGAGAGCAACTGTCCTAGGGGCCGTTCATGTTACATTTAGGCAAAGAATCTAGCTATGTTCTGCCCATGACCTTACAATTTGAATGAGGCCAAAATTCAGAAGCAAAGGACTAATTTACTTAGCAGTGGCCATGGCAAGAAAGCGTGCTGATCCTCTCCATTCCGAGTTTGGATGCTTATGATGTACAACTGTAGGCTGACTGAGTGTAATAATTGTGGCGTTTTCATGTAGGAATTTGGTAGCAGAGAAGGCTGTATGTGGAGATGATAGACAGTGAATAAAAATGAATGCTTTCCCTTAAGCTTTTCTGTGAATCTCAACTGCTAAACAAACAAACAAACAAACAAACAACCCCCCCCCCAAAGAAAACCACAAAAAAACCCTGTGTTTAAAAAGCCTAATAAAACTTGGAGGAGGGCACCTAAGTGCCACTGTCATGTGACTAGCTCAGAGTAAAATGAAAGACTCCTCCTGGCGCTCCTGTGTAAACGTACCAGGTTGTTATCTATTGATTTGCAAATGGGAGCATAAATGGGTTTCAGAGTGAAGATTGATGCTTTATTTTGAATGTTTGGAGTGGATTAGATCTCATAGTCTTTCGGTCTCCTGCAAGAATCCTGGATGTGTAGTCATACTTATTTCAAATCACTTCCGAAGTATTCCAGTTGCCATAGCAGCCAAGGCCGATGATGGCATGGATGTAGGAAGTTCTCAGAAATGAGAGCTGACAAGAAGTCTTTGCAATTGTTCGAGGCAGTTAGATTCATGAAGTTCTCTGCATTGATTCTAGCAACTGAGACAGTAGTATTTTTTTGAGCTAAAAACCTGTGGGTATCATGTAAAAGACATGCATGACATGTTCAGTATATGGCAGTTGAACAATATAGGGGCACTGCCCTTGTTTTGCAGAACAGTGTCAGTTAGCAAGCCTGGACATATCCGAGCTTACAGGAGCCACTTAAGTGTTTCCTAAACTCCTGGCTCAGTTTACATATTACCATTTCTTGAGGGACTTCTGCATTGCCTGAGCTTGTCCACAATGGAATTGAAATGAAATTAGATGAGAAACACTTTTCCTCATGTCTATAGCGGTTCCTGTGCCAGCTTGGAGACTTGGATTGCATCTCTTTTTCTTGGGTTGCTGAGTTGGGTGTGCAGTATCCCAAAATGTAATAGGCACATCTCAGTTGGCGTGACTACATCTATTTTTACATTCTTTAATTATCTCTCTCTATCTATCTATCTATCTATCTATCTATCTATCTATCTATCTATCTATCTATCTATCTATCTATCTCTCTATCTCTCTATCCATCTATCTATCTATCTATCTATCTATCTATCTATCTATCTATCTATCTATCTATCTATCTATCTATCTACCTATCCATCCATTCAGCTACCCACCTATCTATCTGCGTGTATGAATGTGATAAGGAACAAGTCAGTAGATAACTTATTTATGGTAGTTGGTTTCCTTCTTCTACTGTGTGGCTTCATTATCACTGCCAGGTTTTGTGACTAGTGCTTTTTTTTTTTAACCCATTGATCCATCTTGCCTGAATAAAAACAACTGACCTCTTTCTCCGGGATGATATAACTTCTTCAGAAGACAAGATGGGAGTTCTGGGGACTTGGAGAGAGCCTTCATGCTCATGTTTCTGCGTGTTAGCAGCCTTGGCTCTACTGTGGGTGTACTGCTCAGCTGTTTACTTAGCTTTTGACCTGTTCAGGAAGAAACAGGCTCTTTCAGGAGGAGTCTTGATGTGTTGCCTTTTTGATCTGTGTTTTTAGACTCAAGCATTTTCTCCAAAGTTCTGTCTTTGTTCTTCCTTCCACCGAGCACCTCTGTTCTGATCAATGGCACAGTGTGCTGAGTGCTCTGACATAGCAAAAGG
>NW_022196891.1:72342530-72528526 GCF_008632895.1 Mastomys coucha | reverse complement strand
GGGTGAGTTAGCAAAGGTCTGCCTAGAGTGTGTGTGGTGGGGCATGTCAATTGTCGACTTACATGTTTTAGTTAGGGTTTTATTGCTGTGGAGCGACACCATGACCACAGAAAGTCTTAGAAAATAAAACATTGAACTGGGGCTGGTTTAAAGTTTCAGAGGTTTAGCCTGTTATTATCATGGCAAGAAACATGGTGGCATTCAGTCAGACACGGTGCTAGAGAAGGAGCTGAGAGTTCTACACCCAGATTGGCAGGCAACAGGAAGTGAATACCACATTGGGCATGGCTTGGGCATCTGAAACCTCAAAGTCTGATACTAGGTGGCACACTTCCTCCAACAAGGCCATACTCTTGAACTACATTTGGATGGACCAGAGTCTCCCAGGAAAAAAAACATGGGCCCCATCACATCCTATGGGGGCCATTTTTATTCAAACTATTGCAGCGTGTCAGTTTGGAGCCTGTGGCTTGATCTGCTCTTCGGTTATTTATGCACAATGCATGTTCTGTCTTCAGAGTCTGCACTCAGAGCAGTGCTCAGACTTGGGAAGGTCACCTCTTACTTTCAACACATTCTGAGTACTCGGTCCTCATTCATGAGTCTTCTCTTAGAGTCTGTTCATCACTGTTCCTCTGACTTCTTTGAAGGGAGTGCTGGCAGCAGGGTCAGTGGGAGCTGAGACTTGAGTCTTCCATGTTGTTCAAATTCCCTTCAATAGATGCGTTTATTGATGGTCTGACTAAGCTCTGAAAAAAAGCTCAAAAAACTATTCATGGGCAGCTTTTGTGTTACCAGCCTATTATCACAGCTGTTCTGGGATGAGGCAGGAAGATTGCAAACTCATGGCCTGCTTGGGCTAGAGAGGAGATTTAAGACCAGCTTGGGCACATAGAGAGAAACTCTGTCTCCAAATAAGAATTAAAAATAAGTAAATAGGAAGGGTTGAGGAGGTAACTTAGTGTTAGGGTACTGGCCTACTCTGTGCAAAGCTGTAGGCTCAATGCCCAATATCACCAAAGCATAGACAAAAAACATCCACGAAACGTTACTAATATCTTACATTGCCATTTATAGTGCTGTCACACCCATGCTTTAATATTTGGCTTATATTTCATGATAATTGAACTTTGGAACAAGTTAGGTGTTCCTTCACCACCTCCTTAGAAATATTCAGATTAAAGCAGGTTTGTGGGCATGTTTCCATTTTGAGGCAGGCTCTTCAGTTTTGGCCTGTTGCTTTTAGGCCTCTGGAGGAGGTTGGATAACAGTTGCCCCAACAATATGGTAGAGCAGGATTACTTACTTCACACCAGGAGAGCACAACAGAAGAGACATGGCAGGGACCTATTGTCCCCTTCAAGGTCACACCCACAATGACCAGAGGACTGCTATTAGTTCTCTTTTCTTAAGGTTCTATCACTTCTTAATAGCACCTACTCAGAGGTGAAGACTTTTAAAACTTGGGCGTTTGGGAAAACATTCAAGGTCTATACTGTGGCAATATAAGACTAGAGCTGTATGCCAACGTCTCCTTATCCACTCTTTGATAATCACCACGGCTTTTCTCTTTCATTCTCCATTATACCTTAACATAGGCACACATGCACGTGCATGCACACACACACACACACACACACACACACACACACACACGTGTGAGCATTCAGGCATTCCACATTGAAGGTGATTATTCTCAGTGGCCTATCTCAGCTAATCCTGTACAAAGGCATAGAAGGAACATGTGGGATCAGGGTTGCTTTTCATCCTGTGACTCTTGAACTACATTTGGATAGACCAGAGTCTCCCAGGAAAACATGGGCTCCATCACAATTCCTGCTTCACTTTAAAGTAAAGTGGTTTTTCACACTCCAAAAGATAAGGATTCTTTTTCAGTTGTAGCCCTTATGGTGAGTGAGTTGGTATGCATGTTTTTTCTTCCTTTACTGGTGGTGTTGAGATCTCAAGTCAGAGTTTGAGAAAATCCTCTGGGATTTTTCATTTTTACTCCTTGTGCTATTTCTAGCCTCCTCCTCCCTCCTGCCTGCTTTTCCATTTTGCCCCAGGCTTTTTGGAGGATGCCTCATTCCTGCTTATTGACTGCTACATTCTTAGTACCAAGTAGAAGACCTGCTGAACTTGTTGCAAGAATGGGCTCCATACTGTATATGGCAGGGCCCTTCGAAAGCTCTTCGGTGGTCACAGATCATCTTGCCATTTGTTGTTGGGTTTCTCTGACACAGGCACTTCCCATTGAGATCAGACTTTACTGGAAGGGGGAGTTACTAAGAAGGGAGTTATTGAGATACGGGTACATAAACTATTTGTATGATGGCTAAGATAATGTTAAAATATCATAGAACTGTGAATAAATCTTTGAACTATTTTTAAAATTGCTTTATTTAGTGTGTGTGTGTGTGTGTGTGTGTGTGTGTGTGTGTGTGCACCTGTTTGAGTCCATGTGTCACAGTGGATGTATGAAGGTCAAGGGACAATTTATGGGGGTCAGTCCTCTCCTTCTACTATATGGGTTCTGGGAAACAAACTGAAGTCATTAGAATTGGCAGTAAGGCAAGCACCTTTTTATGCTGAGCCATCTTGCTGGTCTGAAATCTCTAAGGTTCAAAACTCCTTGGTCTAGGCATATAGCTCAGCAGTAAAGCTCTTACATTTCATGTGTTATCCCTAGGTCCAATCTCAAGTGCTGTTGATAAAATATAAATGAACCTCAATGATACTGACACACCAGGGAAGTGATGAATTCCGTTATGTCTTTATATTAGGTTATGTGACCTTGCCTCATGCTCTTGTCCAAGGTCGATGTTTTGATTACTTTGGAAGAAATGAGCCCAAAATTATTGAGCCAAGGGAAAAATTGGTAAATAACATTGCATGCATGTCACAATCATCACAATATTGTGAAGGCTGGGAGGCCGTGGGGTGGTTAGTTGCCACTGCTCTGACCCAGACATCCACGAAATGCCTGGACGTGTCCTTCCTGTGCTACCGCTGGTCAGTAGTTTTCCTGATCCTCCGTGTTCTATGCCCAGTGCTGAATAACCTGTCTGATAAGGGCCATGGCCAGGTGACTAAGCTTGTGACAGTTCCCTAGTATACCAGTATACAGAGTCTGATTATCAAAAGAATCATGATACACTGATCTTCAGCAGGACTCCTCTCAGGTTTTGTTTGCTGTTTATTTTGGTGTTACAGTAAACCATAATTACATGGAAAACAGACCCCCAAATTACCTTAAACATTGCACCAGCCCTTGGAAATGAATGGATGCATAGCCTTATATGAAAGAAGAAAATGGGGTAAAGAGGTACTTCTCCTCCTCTCTTGCAGGCTGGCCCTTGGAGACTTGCTGAGGCAGAGCCAGACCAGCCATGTTGTCCTTGAAAAAAATCAGTTAGGTGTGAAAGTGCCCTCCTTAATATTAAGCAAAGAGACAGCTTGATAAAGGAGTTTCTAAAACTAGGGCTTTTAAAAAGCCGCTAATTAAAAAACAAATCCAACTGGACTTGATAAATATGTATCTTTTACTCAGGAAGCCAGGAATTAATTTATCTGCCTGCTACCTTTTCTGCATGACAGGGATTGTCATTCCTGTAATTACAGACTATACCTGGAACCCGGCAGTACTCAGACACCTGCATCCAGACTGTGTTCTGCCCAGCCGTGTCTCTGAAGGCACAGTCCCCTTCCCAGGCAGGCGGCAGGCTGGGATGCCATCAGTGCCAGGCAGAGTTGGCCTGTTGGTTGCTGTGGCGACAGCCTTAAACTGTTGGTGCTCAGGAGGTGAACCTCCCCAGGCCCTCTGAAATAGAGTGGTGATATGTTGATTAGAGAAGGGAGTTAAAAACGCCCCGCCCCCGACAGATCCATATCTAATCCCACTACAAAATGATTCCTGATTGCCCTGTTTCTCTTGTTGCTCTTTGGCTTCCTGTTAGGCGTCTCTGGTAGCAGTTCATTTTCATCACTTCCTTGTGCAGCATCTGAGCATCCATGTGACCCCACTTACCAGGTCTTTAGTTTCCCTGTGTGCTGCAGCCCATGTTAATCTGTTTGTCTTTTCCCTGGTGTGCTAGAAGCAAGTTTTCATCCTTCTTATGCAGTGTAGTCATTCAGGCCTTTCTTCTTCCCCTCTGCTGCTCTCTCTCTTTTTTTAATTCTTTTATCTCCTTCTTCTGTCTCTTCTTTGTCTGCATTTTTCTTTCTTCATTACCTGACCCACACTCATATCTGATTGCCAAAATCATGCCTCCGGATCAGGCTTCTCACCCCAAGTAACAGATTCACATCTTCCACTTCCAGTTGAATCTTCTCGGGATATTCTGTGGACACTAAACCTAATGTGTTCACCACAGACTTTACATAGCCCTCCGGTAGTTTGTTTAACAGGGGCGGATCCATGACCAATGGTCCGGGACTCATCTTTCAAGGCCGTCCTTGGCCATTGCCCACCTTTCCCAGACTCTTCACATATACATCAGTTGTTTTCTGTCTGATGTTCACATCCACCTTGTGTCCTCCTTTGTCATGAGAATTCCGGGCCAGTCAGGTGCTGCCTGATACTTGGACTGTCACAGCAGCCATTTAGCTAATGACATAAACTTATAAGAATAGCCTTCAAACACATAGGCTCATCATGGGTGGCCTTTGCTAGTACTTAAAACACACTCCTGACAGAACAAAACTTCTAATTCTAGAAGTGGTTCTAAGTGGGATGGGTGTTCAAGGTCATTTTTCAGTCTGAGTCCAATCTCTCCTTCTAGCCTCACTGTTCTTTGCCTTAACACGCTTTAAACATTTAGCAGAGCTTCCATATGGCCTGACTTAACCCTTGTTAACCCTTTCCCTTCTCTTTTCTATTTGTCTATTTATTTATTTGATGCAGGGTCTGGTTGACTGTTTTGACACAAGGCCTAGTTGGTCTTGTCTTTGCAATCTTCTTGCCTAGACCTTCCAAGGGCTAGGAATACAGGCATGCGACATGATTCGTGCCTCTGCAGGAATTTTCTAACCTAGGAACTGTTACTTGAGAACCTGAGTGCCCATTCACATAGAAGCACTGCCCTGTAATTGCAGTTCATTTCGTTACAAATCATGGTTGTATTGTATTGTAATTTTGCATACACACTTTGTGTGCATACATGTGTTTGTGTGTGTGTGTGTGTGTGTGTGTGTGTGTGTGTGTGTGTATGTGTGTGTGTGTGTGTTACTGTGCATATATAAACCTGGGGTTCTGTGTTTGCAGGATTAAGCACTTTACTCCTGGTTTATAATCTCAGCCCTGGGCAGTGAGTATTTTTTGAAGAGGGAAGTTTCCCTCTGTAGCTTTAAGAATCATTGCCTCTGTACTATCTTTTAAGAGCAATGATTTTGTTCCCTTGTGGTGGGAGGTATTTGAGGTTGATTAAATGTTCTGCCCCGGCAGAGTGGCTTGTTCCACTTGTGGCCTGAGTGCTTGTCAATTCTTCCCAGGTGGAGTGCTGTGAATGGCTCTTAGTCCTATGGCCTCCATGGTTCTGTTGCATTAAATGACCCTTCTTCTGTCCCTACTGTCTCTCTGGTTGACAAAATGAAGAAGTATATGATATGCTAACGATCTCCCATGTCACCTGCTACCAGGCCTCAAAGCTCACGGCACAGAATACTATACCTTTTTGTCTAACTTGTCTCTAGTCTCCAGGAAGTAACTTGTTTCTCTAATTGATTCTGTTCTAGCTTGTTTTTGATATTTCTGGGACCTAATCTCTTTTGAAAACTGTAGAATGGGTCATAGATGCTAAAGAGAGGCTCAGTGGCTGTCTCAGTAGCTGTAGACAAGAGCTCCTTCTAGCTCAGTGGTGGACAGTTGGAAATGTCTGAGCTAGAGGGAGGGTAAGGTTGCCTTCACCCCAACCAAGTTGCTATCATTACATTACCTTAGGCAGTAAACTATATTCTGTTCATTCTGATTTCCCATTTTTGAATTAAACCCCCAAATCAGTGCCTAATGGAAGTCCATCCAGGATTCTGAATCAGTACATCGTCTCCTATGGTGCTTATCTTTTCCTGTATATTTCAACTGAGAGGCCCGATTAAGAGAAATCACGACCCACACATCAAATAGTCCCTACAAGACCTCTAACACTCATCTACAAATGATTCTCTTCCTGAAGCGGAATTGGATCTTCCAGGGAGCTTAGTTCACAGTCTTCCTCATTTGTGTTCTCCAATTGTGAGCACCAACTCTGCTCTGGAAGGGTCTATGTTGCTCTGCCTGATCTGCGCGTGTTTCTACCTTTACCGATCCCAGTTTCTTCAGGACATGAAAGTGCTGTGTTTCCATGGTCTTTTTCTTTGGACATGCTTCCAGTCAGGTAACAACATGTGTAAATGAACTGTGGGAGTTCACTTTGCAGCAGACTGCATGCTTGGTACATTATCTGGGTACTTTACTACTGCAATTACACTTTGGCCAATTGTACACATAATCTCCAATGATTAAGTCATAATAACATACAATAATAACAAAGAGGCTATCAACTTGAGAATGGGATGGGGCAGGAGAAATGTTTGAGGGATAGCTGGGAGGCCTGCAGGAGCTAGAGGGAGGAAAAAGAAGAGGGAAAGAGATGCAATTATATTTTAATTAAAGCTATGTATTTTAAAAAGATAAGCATAAAATAAGTTTCAATGCACAGTGAAAATAAATGAGAAACAAAAAACCCAGAATGTATATGTGTGTATGTGATTGTAAATGTGTAGTTTGTAATCTATGTAACTAGTCAATGAAATATCTAGTGTTATTCCTATTAATAGTTGGGGAAATTGAGGTTTGGAGGACTTATATGAGTTATCTAGAGTTATACAGTGTGACAACTGCTGTTCAAACCCCTGGTCAAGTTGCATGTCCACCTCCATAAATTCTTTGATACCCTTTCAAATAATCTTGCTTTACATGTTTATGCCAAAGTATTTAAGTAGGGTGCAACTAATGGATTCTTATTCTAGGAGAGTTCACCCTCTTATTTAATCAACCTAACTTGAGAGAAGGGCAGACAAAATTTTCTTCCTACTTAGCATTAACAAAGACGAGACACATGATTTTTTTTTTTTTTATTGTGTGCTCTGAGACAGTGGCATAATGAAGAGATGCTTGGACCTCATATAAGCTATGCTAATTTCCTACGTTAATGTTCTGCTTTGGCACACTTTTATCAGAAAAGCCATTCACATATCTTAAACATCCAATCTGTTAGCCAGTGGACCATGCTGGAGGGAAATTTGCACACGTTCTTTGGAATGCCACTTCATTTTCAAATCATCTGAATTTTATATCTTGGCACTGGCTGTTCGGTTGTTCCCTGTTGATCAACTTGCCTGTAGCTGTGCTGGGTGAAACGTGATTTCATGCACACTCCCTAAATGATGAACTTCTCATCTATAAACGCCTGTACATGAGCCCCACTTTCCCATGTGACATTTGAATTAAAACAAAGATTTATATGCATGGAAGAAGCTAACCAGATTCTGCAGAATCTGAAGCAGCAAAAGGCAACATTGCCCTGTCTTCCGAATCAATTTGAATGACTTAACTTTCATCAGGAAAAAGAAGATTCATGATTAGAGGATTAACTCGGAGTTAGAATAAATGATGAATCAAGGGCAATGTGTTTAAATGACTGTAAATAGAGTTAAGTAGAGAAGGGGCAGGTAGAGACTCTTATGTACCCAAGATGTGATGGCTGCTCAGTTGCCAGCATCCTTTACTGGTAGATGGAATTGGTGCTGTGGCTTATTCTGCATATTAAACATCATATAACCCAAAGACAACAGCAGCAGCAATGCATGACCAGGACACTTGCAAAGGAAAAGTAGATTGGTGCAGCGTGTTGTTTTGGTTAGGGCCGGTACCTAGTGTTTCAAGCGTGTGGTGCCTGGGAAGCATCCTTGCGTTAACTATGCTCCACCAGAACTTTCTTCCTGTTGATTGGCTGGAGCACAGGGTCAGAGACATGCTTCTGTAGCCAGAATCTCCAGTGAAGACAGGCTTTGAGCAGATGTCAAGGAGAAGAGTTTTCATGGCTTCCACTCAGGATTTTGCAATTGTAAGGAGTCTTTAGCTCGGAAAAGGTGCCAGACCTCACAGCTTTCTGTGCATGCGTAATGATGTGTAACCTTTGCTTTGTGGTCAATACCTTTCCATCTCCAGGGCCTGGAAGTCTGGGAGACTGTGCCTTCTGTTGCTTCTCTGTTTTATAGCTCAGTCCAGAATTGGATGCGATTGTCAGAGAATCTGCTGAACTGTCTAGACTTTCCACGTTGTCCTAGAACATTTTTTTTTTTTTTGTGGGGAGAGATAACAAGCCTCCTGGGCCCCTACCTAGAGACAAAGGACTCCGAACTAGACACAGGAGAGGGAACTTCAGAGAAAGTGGGGAGACCAGAGACATTTGGGTCTCATAGAACCATGCTAATTCTCTAAGGAGACACTCTGTTTGGTAAGCCTTTGCGCAAGGTCTGAGGTCAAATCCTAAATCTTTCTGTCCGTAGCTGTGTGATCCTTTACTGGCCCTGTGGTGTAACTCTCCTAGCTTAGTTGTCATGTATGCATGACACAGTCTAGTCCCTCCATGTAATAAAATCACAACCACCTGGCCACAGAGCATATATGATCTCTCCGCGGTAATTTGTTCTGTCTTGGCACAACTCTGCAATTGCTCTGGCAGATTTTCTTGGCTATTTTCATAAATTTATCCATCTATAAAGTCTAATTGATAAGAAACCAAGCGCCCTTTACTAGTTAATCGGTGTGCAGCTTTCTAGGTAAGCTTCTCTTTTAAAATAGTTTGATATCAAAAATCTTGACTCTTTTTCTATATTAAAATAAAAAAAATGAAAGAAAACATGCCACTGCATTATGTCTGAACCTGGTACTTATTTCTTTTAGTACAGGGTAGGGGCCTGCTTTCTGACAGTGCACAGGCCTAATCCAGCTCTAGTGTGTATGAGTGGAAATTAAACAATCAGGATGGTTTTCCTTTATTCAAGGTCATTATAGAACACAAGACTTTGTGGGTTACAGGAAAATGACACTGGGGAACCTAGGGACAGAGACTTGAGTGTCACATACTCTGCAATGACATCATTGTCACTTATCTCTCATGCCCAGAGGAGAGTTATACCTTCTGAGATCCATTAGGTTAATGGGTAGAGCCTGTTCCCCTACACTGAGACTCCTGGATGCACTGTGGCTTTCTCATCAGTGTCTGGAGGCTTTTTTTTTTTTTTTTTTTTTTTTTAGACATTGTAGTCAGCTGGACTTTGAGCTTTCAGGACAGGCTATTTCATTATGATGCACAGAAATCCATATAGTTCAGGCTCTTGCTTCACAGGGATTTGTGAAATCCAAACAGTCTTACGAATTGTGGTGGATGTTGTTGCTCACCAACTGGGACACAGAGGCTGTGAGTGACATGTTTATGGAACTGTGGCATCTCTTTAATGACATTGTTCTTCCTTAAGCAACGTGATGGAACCTGGAGGTTTCTGGAAAATTACTGCAGTCAGCTTGGCAGCAGGCAGCCACGGGGGTCTGGCTCCTGCTCAGGAAGCTGCAGAGACCTGAGATAAAGATTCTGGTTTAGGCCAGATGGAGAGCCAGGGAAGGAGGCCAGGAGCTGAGTGAGGCTGATGGCAGGTAAAGCAGGTTTGATGGGATGTCTCAGCACCAAACAAGCAGAAGCAATGTACACTCTGACTTCTTGCTGAGACGACATTCATTGCCCATGTCCTCCTCAGAAGCAGGACACCTACCATTCACTGCTGAGGTTAGCAGAAGAGAAGAAAGACTTCCACTAGTGCCTGGTCTGAAGAGGACGATCCTGCTGTAGTGTTGGTAGACAATGAATGGGAGTGGGAAACAACCAAAAGCTATTCTTTTTTCCTAAGAGAATCTCTGTCCTTGCTTCTGGGCCCTATGTGGAGCTCTTACAACCATCTTGGAAATGCACAGAAATTCTCCCCAGTTCTCTACCATTTTTTTTCCATGTTCGTGACTATAGTGTATAGAGATGGTGTGCCTTTCCACCTTTCATATTGCCTGTAGAGTTCTGTGTAGACAAAGCAGCATATGGTGGACACTGTTAGGGCCCCATTCTAGGGAAGAAATGTAATGTTGGTAGAAGCCCACAGGTGAGTAGTTCAAGTGTATTGTCCTTTTATAGCAATGGCCTTGCTGATTCCTCCTCCTCTTCCTCTTTTCCTTCCTTTTCTTCTTTTTTCCTTTTTTCTCAGGAAGTAAAGAGATTAGAAACAGGAAACAAAATCTGTTTTCTATGGAGCCAGAAGCCATATGTCACCCCAAAGTACAGTATCTGAGCAAAGGTGGGCAAGGGCTAAGAGTTGAGTGTGTGTGGGAGACACTGAATTAAGAAGACAACAAGGGAAAGACAAAAATGAAGCCAACAGGGGCAATTCACAGGCCCCACAGGACTCAGATCTTCAATGTAGACATCAGAGTCTGACAGAAGAAACATAATGGTGGTGAGGAACCATGGTGGCATATATAGACTGCTGCCTGAGGGGTCAGCAGAGGGTCTGGGTTAATGACAAAAGACAACACAGCCAAGTAGAGCTGGGAGCTAAGTGGTGTGGATACTTCTGCGCTCGGTGCCCTTGAAGCTGCTAGAAGAATACTTCACCCCTGTGCCTTACTAAGCCACTCATTAACACCTTGTTCAAGGACACAAAAGGAATTGATAAATTGAGGGTGACTGAGGAGAGAAGCAAGAGTCAAGAATCGGTTCTAGGGAATGGATTGGGAAAAGAAGTCTATAACCAATGTGTGAAAACCGTGTACCTACAAGGCAGAAGGTGATCTATCTTCAAAATACTGTCCTGTGTTATTTTTTGTTTTAAAGAGAGCTGTTAACTTTCATGACAGTTTCAAGTCTACCTACAAGAGATCATGGAAGGGGGTGGGGTGAAATCATGGAATGGAGAACATAAGCTGCCCAGCACAGAGGATTAATAAAGAAAGGATGAAATAATTAAACTTGAAGATAATCAAAGTATTGATAAAATACTTTGTGTGTGTGTGCCAGTCTTGAGAGAAACAAACAAAATAAAGGATGTATAGATTGAATTTCAAAAAGTAATAAATATGGAAGTAGACAAAGTGCATCAATGAACAGATATCTGCTAGTCTTGGTATTTCCAAGACAGTGTCAATTGCATTCCAGACTGGCCTTTAACTTGTCACGTAGCTGACGAAGATCTCTGTTCTCTTGCTTCTACTTCCCAAGTCCTGAAATTATGGGTATGTAGGCACATGAGAGAGTGAACCACAATTTCCCTGCTAACAGAGGTGGCGAGGGTGAGGTGGAGCTGGTGGCTGCAGGTCACCTGTGACAGTGAACAAGAACCAAGGCTCAGACATAGCTTCAGATGCCTTCCACAGGAACATGCTTCCTCTAGCCAGGCCCCACCCACAGCCTCCTAAAACAGGGTCACCGACTGGGGAACATGCCATGTTGGATAGCTCAGATTTAAGGTACAACAAATGGGGAAAAATTCTAAAGATAAAATTCAAGAAAACCTTTCAGTGATCCTAAGATGTATCAACTTAATTCAAGAGCTGAGAAATACTAATACACAGTGATTAAAACAGATATACCCTGATGAATTTACTAGACTTAAACATGGAAAGAAATAATGCTTTGGGTTGTTAATAAGACAAAAAAGATGAGCCTAGCCTTAGGTATTCTCACAGAATGATGTAGATCAAAAAAGAAAAAAAAAGGAGAAATTCAAGCAGTAGAAACTTTCAGAGTCATGATAAAGAAGAATTTGAAGATGGATTTTGAGGGAGAACTGATAAGCTGATATATTACATGCATACCTGAGGAAATGCTTAAAACAAAAAATCGGATGATAGTAAGGATACAGGGGTACTCCTCAGCCAACCTCTCCCTTTTGTTTTATAATTTAAATTTTTGTTTGTATTGTTACATGTGCTGCAGAAGAGCCTAGAAGGAATGAAGCAGGCTTGCTTATTCAAAACATTTGGGACATTTGTTTATTCAAAACATTGTCTGTATAGGAGCATGAAACTAACTCCTGGCTGGATTTGTTTTCTTTCCGGTCTTACTCATTGCTTTCTATTTGATGTGCAAATGGCATGGGCCAGGTAGTAAACTCCAAGTCCTCTGAGAGCCCAACACTGACCATGGTGTTCATTTGCTTTTCTTCTTCAAAATCCTTCTGTCTGAGGGTCCAAGAGAGGATGCTCATGGACAATGACCATCTGGACATTTCATTAAACTGAAGGAAGCAATCAGCTGAGGCAGGGGGAGGATTCATACCAGTGTTTAACAGGCAAAGCCAGCACCTCACTCTTACAACCCATTTAGCCAAACGAAAAAGGGAACTGAGAACCAGACAAGAAAATGATCGTGAGGCACTTCGTTCCGTGCTTCAAGAACTGTGTCTTTTTCCTCTTCTGCTAGACAGCCATCTTGTCTGTGAGCAATTCGACATAGCGGCAGTCAACACTCAGGCTTTATCAAGAGCTAAGTGCAATCCGGGGCAAGAGTTGCCCCATGTTAATTCTGCTGAGGTGAAGACATTCATAGTCTGTGTTGTTCACTGCTCTTTAGTAGAGCACGAGACAAATCAGGCCCCAAAGGTCTTCTGGGCTCTGATTCATTCTGAGCTGATGTTCAGGTCTGACTCAGACTTTAATCATTTCCAGGTTCTTTAGGACTGATCTCATGAAATCTCCATATCTCCACCCCCCATCAACTCAAGAGTTAACAGAATAAAGTTTTAAAATTAGGGAAGTGATAAGTATAATTGAATGTCCTCTGTGCCAGATAAGATCACACTGTCTCAGCCATTAGCAAGGCCCCTTGCAGCTGATACAGCACACACAAGCCAGTATGAAGCACCTACCGTAGATTCATTAAAGGTGTCAAGTGACTAATCCTTGTCTGAATGACAGGCAGATTTTTGCCTCCGATCTTATGTCTTCACTAAACACAATACATCTCTCCTCTACTGGTTTGATTTTTATTCCCTGCTGTCATTCTTTCAGGGATGCTCATACAAGTGATGGTGATAACTGAGCGACACATTGTATCTGGAATGTGTCACAATGATTGCATCCTGGCTGGTTACAAGTTTGCATGCTTGCTTGATTCCTTTGCATTTGTTGTCAAAGTAGACCTCTACGACACATCAATAGCATAGGCGCTCTCTGGCAAGCTTGTGTTCCTAAATACCCTGTTTGTTCTAATGGCTAATTTCCCATTTGAGTACCATTAGTAGATATCGGCAAGCTGATCCTAATTGCTACCACAGAGACCAAGAGACTCTCAAGGGCCACCAATGTTGTCTACCATGGAGAGTTTAAAGGGCCCAGTCAACATCTTGAACTACCTACCATAGAGTGCAGACAGGAAGCCAGCATATTCCCAGTACAACCAAGTATCCTGGTGAGGGTGTGTTATTGCGTGAACATGTAATTTTAGAAATTCGAATGCCTCATTGTACAAGCTATTTCTACCAAGTGTTAAAGTTTCATCAGATTGAAGAAAAAAACTCTTTCTTGACTCGTAACCTGAATTAATGGGTGTTCACTGGACAGTGTTTGGCCAGTGCCCTGTGGAAACACCTTGGCAGGGCTATCAATATTAATGTATAGTTGTGGCCAAATCCAAAGTACCTTCCTAATGATCCGCTTTGTTCTCACAACCAGAGATGAATGTAGGGCAGCTGTACTCAGGGAGGGCTGAAGTCTGTGCTGCCTGGGCAGCCCTGCCTTGCTAAGAGCACTTGATATCACCAGTCTGCTTACAGTACACAGGCTGCTCTGACCCTTGCTTTTCCTCTCTCTCTGTAAAACCAGGCAGCTCTTTAGATGGTATAGGAGCATGTTTACTTGGCCAAAGTTAAACTGAATAATCAGTCCAGCCCGTATAAGGAAATGCCTCCTGTGTGCCCTAGCTGTGATGTTATCCGGGAGCGCACATCGACATGGGAAAGGATACAGATACTTCAGCGTAACTTCTCAGCTTAATGTGAGCAGGGGAAACTAAGGCTTAGGATTTTCCGTTGTCAGTCATGGGATGGGGGACAAATGGTTGGAGGAACTGAAAGGCCCTTCTATAGGCAACAATGAGGCTTTACTAGTATAACTGTGTGCATTTGAGAGCTGGAAAAGTCATGTGCGGTAAACCAGTTCAACCCTCGCATTAAAAGGGTTGTCACTTAATTTCAGTATTTTCTACCTAAGTACATTAGAGTTTGGTTTTTCTTTCTTGGTGAGCATCCTAAGGCTCAGGGGAAATTTTGCTGCACTAATCTCTGTCCTGATCAGTATCAGGTTCTCCAATTAGTACTGTTGTTCTCAAGGAAAAATGGATTGAGTGGGTAACACTCACCAGTGACCATTCCAGATGCTGAAACTGCAGGGGAAGAGGATCTGTTAGATCTTCCACTTCCTACAAGAGACTATTAGCACATCAATGCTGACATTAGATACAGGGCACACACTGCAGGGCATTCTGCCTTTCAAATTCAGGGAGGCTGAACATTAAGACATAATTAATTCAATTCCAGAAGGCCTTTTCTATAGAGTCGCAAAGTGGTACATACTCTTGGTGCAATAGAGAAGAAAGATCTACAATAAACAAATGGGCAAGGGGACTCTAGACACGGAAAATCTACCTACCATGTTTTTTTCAAAGATTATTACCAACTCTACAGAGACACTACACCAAATGGTAGAATTAAAACAAAGACTATCTGATAAGCAAGTTTCCCCCTGATGCATGAAAAAAAAAAAAAAACCAAATTTTAGCTATAATACAGGAGACCATTCAATGCCAGGACTGAGCACAAGAGATAAGGGGAATCCTTCCTAAGCATGGTGGCTTTCATCCCTTCCTCAAAAGCCCTTTGAACATGACAAGTTGGGCAGGAAACAGAGTAATCATGCTTAAGTTACCGGGGCATTTACAGGAAGGAAGGTGGAGACCCTAACGACTAGAGATTGGGAAGTAATGTCAATAAGAGAACATTACCCCCCAAGGCTCTCAGGGCCAGCAATCAGGCCGAGGAGAAAAAAAAGACTCACCAGAGACTTAGAAGAAGGCAGGTGGGCCAAAAAGCAGATAGTGGTTCCCCAGGTTTTCCAGGTGAGCTTGGGCTTGTGGTCGCTAAGCCCAGATCCCTTGCAAAAGGGAAAGCTCTGATCACGCTTTTGGATTTTAAAGCCAACAGTTAGCTAAATCTAATCTAAACTACACCCAGTTTTGATGTATCTCAACAGATCATCCTAGTTCAGCCACAGACAAATCCTTTTGGGCACTGGTGCATTAGTTTTTCCCTATTTTAACACTTGATAATGCCCGGGTAATCAATGAAGACGAAGGCTTCACATGTATCATAGTCACAGAGGTCGTAGATCATGGTTAATTTTAATTTTTGGCCTGTAGTAGTCAGTCATGGTCTGAAGTATGTAGTGGAGCAAATCCTGGATCATACGCAGAAAGCTGAAGAGAGAACGCGGAAGAGACTTCATTGGATCTCTTTCAAGAACACATTCTCCATGACCTGAAGACCCTGATCCACTGCACTCGACCTTCTTCTCCAAAAACATTTATTCTTATTATTTATAATTATGTGTATGTGTGTATCTGCAGGTAAGTATGTGCATACGAGTGCTTGTTGAGGCTAGGGCTACTGGCTCTACTGCAGCTGGAGTGACAGATGGCTGTGAACGGCTTGACCTGACACAAGTGCTGAGAACCAAACCAAGATAATTGTTGAAGAGCAGCAGGTGCTCGGAAGCACTGAGCTGTCTCTGCAGCCTCTCTGCCTGCTTCTTAAAATTCCCGCTTCCTCTCATTAGTTCCCGTTGGGACAAAGCCTCAAACACGTGGGCTTTTGAGAGGTAGTCTAAATCTAAACTATTATGCTATTATTTTAACTTAGCTTTTAATATTATTTAACCTACAATGTTGAGCCACAGTGAAAATTGTGTACCAAGAAATAAGAAATGTAACTTGAAATCTCTCTATCTATCTGAGTGTCTGTCTATCTGTCTGTCATCTATCATCAATAATTTATCAACTATCCACCTATATATCTATCACCATCTATCTATCTTCTACCTAGCTAACTATCACCTATCTAACTCTGCAGAGAGGTAGAAATTAGATAAGAAGATCAAAGAGTTATGTTAGACATGGAAAGTACAATATAAAAGAAGGACTATATTAAATGAGTCTAACAGTAGGCAATAGACTGCATAAGAAAGCATTTGGAAACTTGAGAATGTGAATAGGAATCCCTACAAGTTTGAAGGAAGAGCTCAAAGGTAAGGTAAGCACCTGTTTAGATTGCATGGGACTGTGAGTTTCTGGTCTGACACTACAACAAAGAAACAAACACAGATGAAAAAGACTGAAAAGCTAAAGGCAGGTTACTTGAAAACAGGAAGCAATACAGACTGGATGAATCAACAGTAACATCTGTGTCTATTTGTTAAGAAAGTGAGGAAAAGTATTTGAAGTAATGTTCATGGCGAATTGAAGCCGTCTGAGAAAAGCTGGAGAGAGACTGGATATGCCATCAACGTGGTGGTAGCTCAAGCCTGCATATGTAGCACTTGGGAGACCAAAGCAGGACTTACAGGTCCCAGGCCAGTTTGGATCACAAAGCAAGTTACAGATTAGTCTCTACAACATAGTGAGAATTCATTCGAAAAAAATCCAAGCCTAACCAGGAGAAAACAAAATAGCAACAAAAAGACATATGGGGTTAGGTGGTTTCCTAATTGGGTGTTTCAGTCTATGATGGGTACTGTAACTTGAGTAGAAACCATACTTTTCAAAACTCCTAGCAGCTGCTAGAAAGCATATCTATGCTCAACCTCTTTATATATTTTTTCATAAATATATATGAAAAATATCTTACATTTTTATTTTCATATCTTTACCTCATTGCATATATACATACATATATATATATGATAAAGTTTAATTTAAAATTTTTCACAGTAAGAATCAACAGTGATGCAGTAATATGCTGTATTTAAAGTTTGGTAAATGTGATATCTGTCACAAAATAGATTGTCCTGTTTGAACTTTGACATATCTTAATTGCTGGAGTTTCTGCTTTTGTGCTTTGGACCAGTATTAAGTAAAAGGGGGAATACTTCCACACAAGCACTTTGATACCTATGGGATGTGGAGTGGGTGGTATATACCATAGATGCATTGGATAGCCACACCTCCTGGGGTATTACACGTTCTGTAAGGCTTCATCATGCTATTCAAAGTGGAATGAAATGTGAAATTTGTAAATTTGTCATTCTACAGCTTTTTCGTTGAGTATTTTTGAGATAGTGAAAACTGTTTAAGGACTCCAGGTGCTATTCAGGTTCCCAGGGGCCTAGATGAGGCCCACTCATACTAAGGGAAGGCCATCTAACTTTCTCAGATTATGCTTTTTTATGTTAACCTCTTCCACCATCTCCTCCTATCCCAGAAATGATATTAATTTCTGGGCAGCTTTGCAACCTGGTCAAGTTGACATATAAAATTATCTATATCCATCCTGGAAATGTTGGGCATGTCTTTTCTATATGAAGTCAGTAGGGAGTTCAGGACATACCTGGTGGGAATTGTTTGACTTTACACTTGATTTATTTTTTCTGGCAAAAAACGTTTGAGTTTAGCACATTTCCTCTATTGTTTCTCAAACGACTGTCCTGGTCCAGTCCATCAGGAAGATATCCTTGGGAAGGATCCTCCTAGTTTTAAAGGTTATGAAACCTGTTTATAATTTTGGACTCTTTCAGTTCACATTCAAAAGGAGACATTTTTAGCTGTGTAAGAAAATACACAGGTTCGCTTTCTATGTAGGTCTTGACTCAGATGGAGAATATTTCAGCTGCAGCAGTGATATTTAAAATGGGAGCTATGCAGAAGTTAAAAGAGATCTTATGTCTCGCAGGGAAGCAGGAAGCTTTATTTCCATGCATGCTACTACAAAGTCATTCTGAATGTCAGATCCTCAGTATTCCTCATGACCAGGTGATGACCACCTCTAAGAGAGAAGAGAAGACTAAGCCAGAGCTTCATCCAGTACTTGTTCTCTTTGATCTAAGATACACTCTTCATCAGTGAGTTGTTAGTCTACTTTCTGAGGCTATCAGGAAAGAGAGTATTGCTTCAGTTCCCATGTAATGGGAATATGGGAATATGGCTTAAAGTTTGTTTGTTTAAAAAAGTTGGAGTAGTATTAAGATGAGGTTCTGATATTTTGCAATGCTCAAAGCAAAATGACCACTAGAAGGCCCAAGCTTAGAGATTATTTTTTCATCTCAGACTCATTGGAGTGAATACATTTCTCTCGTTCCTGGTATCTAATTTAAAATATGATTGTAGTTCAGTGAAGTGCATGGGATTAACTTATCATATTAGCTATTTTTCCTCTTTATTGTGATAATATACCTGACAAAAGCAACTTAAAGAAGGAAGACTCTAGTTTGGCCCATAGTTTGAGGGGAAGCCCATCATGGTAAGCAAAACGGCAGGAAGTGTGAGGCAGATGGTCACATTGTATCCACAGTTTGGAAGCTGAAAGAGAGGGATGTTCTTATTGCATGGAGGCTGCCTGTGTTAAAGATGAGTCTTTCTCCTTCAGTTATCCTAATCTAGATCCTCATGGACATGCTTAGAGATCTTGTCTCTGGGGTGACTCTAGATCCAAGTGGACATTCAATATTTACCATCATCCTTGTAGAGACTGACAGCACATGCTAGAGTAACAGAATGTATAGAGTGAATCTCTCTCTCTCTCTGTCTGTCTGTCTGTCTGTCTGTCTGTCTGTCTGTCTGTCTGTCTGTCTACACACACACACACACACACACACACACACACACACACACACACACACACAAAGGGGATTTGTTGAAATGGCTTACAGGCTGCAGTCCAGCTAATCCAACAATGTCTATCTGTGAATGGAAAGTCCAAGAATCCTGGAGTTGCTCAATCCACATGGTTGGATAGCTTAGCTGGTCTTCAGTAGATTCTGCAATCTCAGTGAAGTAGACTCTCATGCCAGTAAAGGAATGGATGTGATAGCAAGACAAGGGCAAGCAGGTAAAGAGCCTAAGTTCCCTCTTCCATGTCCTTATATTAGACTTGCAACCAGAGCTGTGGCCCAGATTAAAGGTCTTCTTGACTCAGGATCCAGATTAAAGGCATGTGTCTTCCTACCTCTAAAGCCTAGACTAGAAGTGGACTCACCCACTCTCAATGAAGCATAAACAAAACAAAACAAAACAAAACAAAAACTCTCACAGGTTTGCCTCCCATTTCTAGATTTTAGTTCTTTCCAGATATAATCAAGTTGACAAACATGAGCAGCCATCACACCAGTGAGACAAAGAAATTTAATTGGAATGGGCATCATAGGAGAGGGAAAGCAACTGTCAACTTAGGATTAGTGGACGATGCAAGAGGCCAAGGTAGGCAAAAACTGAGTGGAGTCAGTGGAGAAGGCAGGGGTGCCATTCCAAGCCACCAAGAGGAGTTGAGGCTTAAGCACAGAAAATGGATGAATTAACTCATTTTGTAACATTCAATGTCTCTGAGTTTATTATTTTTAAATATGCATTTTTATTTGTAATTATGTACATACATGGGTCCATGTGCATGGGTGTGTGCATGTGAGTGCAGGAGCCCATGGAGGCCAGAAGAGGGCATTGAATCCCATGGAACTGAGGTTACTAGCAGTTGTGAGTTACCCTACATAAGTGTTGGGCACAAAACTCAGGTCCTCTGCAAGAGTGGCAATCATTGTTACACTCCAAGTCATTTCTCTAGCTTCTGAGTTTATTTTAGAAAACAACTTTTTTTAATGCTCCTGTGTGCTGTTCAGCTCATTTCACTTATCACTGGTTACTTTGCCAAAAGCCAAGAAGCTCAGAAAGAATGAGCTATATTTAATTCAGCTGTATAAGATTTCACACTTACCAGCCAACTTTCAGTCCACAGTCCTACGTGGCCATGGTGATATACAGTGCCAGGGAATGTACCCCCATGTTGCCCAGGCAACTGTGCAAAATATAGCTTATTTTAAAAATCAATTTGTATATATTTATTCTTTAGTAATTCATACACCTGTACAATGTGCTTTAAGTAGATCAAACCCCCATTCCTCCCACATCTCTTCCAAGGTTCCCCTTCCACCTTTCATGATCTCTTTCATAGCCCACTGAGTCCAGTTCTTGCTGTCTGTTTGACTATGTGAATGGGTGCAGGATCCCATGGATCCTGGAGCACCGGCATCCTAACGGGGGCAACCTCCCTACCCCAGCAGCCTTCAATTGCCAAAGCACCTTAGCCAGAGGTGGTCCTTTGTGAGCCTATTCCCCATATCTCTGCTGGATTTTTTTACTGGCCTGATCTTGTATAGGTCTTACAACCACAGCGTCTTGAGTTCATGAATATGATAGCCCTGTCTTGTCTAGAAGACACTATTTTACAACAGCCCTTCCTAACTGATGTCTGGCCCTTACAATCTTTCTGCTCCCTCTTCTTCAATGTTCCCTGAGCCATCTTGAGAAAGCAGGTATAAGACAGATATCTCATTAAGGGCGAACACACTGTAGCTGCTCATTCTTTGCACTATGATGAGCTGTGGGTCTTGGTACTAAAATCTGTCCAGTATAAAAAGAAGCCTCTCCAAAGAGACTGAAGAGCTGCTCTGAGTGATAGATTTTGAGATAAGTATTTAATTTGTTTTCTTTTCTCTCTCTCTCTCTCTCTCTCTCTCTCTCTCTCTCTCTCTCTCTCTCTCTTTCTTTCTCCTTTTTTTTAAGCCACAGAGTCTAAGGATAAAACCCAGGATGTTCTCTTCAGATAGAGGAGATGTATTTGTGGGGGGTCATAGAGAAATAGATCTCCCACACACTGGACTCATCTTTCTTTTTCAACTTATTTTTAACTTCTTTCTTTTCCATGCTTTCTTAATCTCTTTTTTTTTCTCCCTTCTGTATTCACCGCTTTCTCAATATTACTAGGGACATATGGACATTCAAACTAAGGTATATACTGCTGACCTTTATTCTTGGGAAATGCTTAGTAAATTAGGTGATAGTTAATTTTATTACTATTCTTGCTGTCTACTGAAAGCTACATGATATTATAAACATATGCAGTCACTGAAGATCTGTGGTACCCTGTGAGCCCTTGAGGCCTCAGTTTTCAAATCCAGCACCAATAGATAGACAGACGGACAGACAGAGAGATAGATAGTAATTTAACAGTAGGTCTTGGTTGGGGACTTCATGGGATGGAGAACTTACTTGAATCTATCCTTCTGCCAGGATTATCATCACTTGCTGCCTTCTTCCAGGCATTTACTGTGGGTACCCACCAAGTGTCATCTGTTCATGGTGCCTAAAAATACACCTTTGAATTTGAGCATCTGCCATATTGACAGACTTCCTACCCCATTCACACAAGGGATCTAGGTATGTTTCAGACATATTTTGTTTTGTTATTATGAGTCTTAGACAAGGTGTTATTGTATCCCAGGGTGTCCTCAAATATGCTAAGTAGCTGAGGTTGACCATGAACGTCTACTCTTCCTGACCAACTCCTATCAACTGCTCAAATTATAGAAGTGTGTGACCATACCTGATGTATGTGGTGCTCGGGACTGAACCATGCTAAGCAAGTACACTGTGAACTAAGCTACATCTTCAACCCCTAAACAATTTTTTAAAAACAAAATTCAGATAGGATTTCTTTTTTAAAGGGTAAAAACAGTATTTATATTAACTTTCGAGAATGTGTTAAGAAGTTCATCGAGATTTTTTTTAAAAAAGAGTCCCAAAGGTCTGCCAATTGTTTCATTTTCCTTACACTATTAAAGCTAATGCAGGAATATGAAATAAGTTGCTAAATTAGGAGAGAGAGAGCATGGACAGCCAGTATCACTCTGGATCTGTAGGGTAATGACTAAAAGATGTCTGTAGGTGTTTAATCTCAACAAACAGCAAGATAGGTAGTTAATCATGCAGAGTGACTGTTCAGAATTGAGAGTAAACACAGGGTCTGCCTCAGCTGCTCTTCAGCATACCATGTCGATGCTTGAATAAGGCCTACAAGCCAAGACCAGTGAGGAGTATGAGGAGTTAGGAGTGTGCTAGATAGAGGTGATGAACATTTTCAGAATGTAGAGTTGGAGGAATGGAAACAGCTTTAGCAGACAGAGAGAAAGAGAGCAGAAACTGACCTGCTGCAGCCCACTGATGGCCAGCCCTCCATCAACCACCATGGCTTTTTGGAATTGGAGGCTTCTGGTACCTTCTACAATCAAGATCATATGTGTGGCAAATTATGGGAAAATCTATCCTCATATTCTTCAGCTCCAGATGTATCCTTGCTTTGCCTCTGGGGGAGTTTAAAACGTTGTAACTGGACGTCCAGAACAGGACCCACTTAGTCTTTGCAGGGCCCAGAAGATCATCCGAGGACATCTGACAATGTCTGTAGAGAATTTGAATGGTCACACTTTATAGTGCTCCTGAATTCTACTGGCTGGAAACCAGGGCTCTATTAGATATCTTCCAGTGAATGGAATGGCCTCACAGTGATTTATGTAGCCCAGGATGTACCAGGATCAAGTTACTAGGGCCCAGCTCGGGGGTGGAGATAGAGCAAAGCTGATGTCTATCTGTTGAGCAATGGAGACCATTTCCTTCCAGACAATTCCTGGAATGCCACAGTGTTTGGTGACTCTTTTCCATAAGAGAGAAAAACTCTAGACAGGTGTCTTCAGAGGTAGGAAGGCGGGGAGGGGGAGAGAGAGATAGAGAGACAGAGACACACATATGTAGAGAGACACACAGAGAGAGACTGAGTTCTTATTTCCCCATCATCCAACATCTAGACTCCCCTCCTAAAAGGCCATCAATGTGCACAATGGTCTAGTCAGCTTTACAGTGCAGCTTCATTTCAAATATGAGTAATACGGAGGAATTTTAGAATTGGACATTTCCGAATATCCTCTACAATAAAAGATGCTCCTTCTTTTCAGCTTTTTGTCCAAGATCAAGTACCAAAAGGCGCACACAGTCAAATAAATCAGTGAAGTTTCAGACCTGTAAACAGGAAGTCTAACAGGCCTAAAAATGAGAACGAACCCCAAACCCTGGGAGACATAATAGAAGATGGCGTGTACTCTGTGCCGAGGAGAGGAATCAGAGGAGCTGAAAGAGTGATCTGAATCCTGAAGTGTGTGTTAAAATGTAAGCTGAGGAATTCTAAGATAAAGTTGAACAACTCTTCTGAGGGATACTAAGAGGCAAATAAAGAGGGCAGAGGAGACAAGATAAGAGGGGGTGCTAATGTGACCGCTGGGATTTCCATAGAGGGGACAGCGACGATAAGGGGGAGGCGTGTGAAATCAACAGTGCCATGATAACTGCTTGAACCCAGACATGAGTCCACAGAGGGAAGAGTCTTCTAGGTACTCAGCACTGGAAATTGATGGAGGGGGAGGAAATTCCCAAGTTATAAATATATCTTTAAACATATATGTGACATGGAAACAGAATGGAGACAAGAGGAGGAAGAAGAGGAGGAGGAGGATGACAGAGTAATGGGATAATTATGAGCCAAGTCCAATGACAGACATGGGTTCCTGGATTCTTGTGTTCTAATGAGAGAGATAGAGAGAAGGAAGATAGGAGGAAGGGAGGAGGAGAGGGAGGGAGAAAGGGAGAGAAAGAGAGAAGAGGAGAGAAACTGAGGATTAGAACCTGAGAGCAGGGCAGCACATCAGACGAAGGACCCATGCCCAGGAGGGATGCTCTGGGTTGCTTGTCAAGGACCCAGTGAAACCTGGAGACAAAAGCTGAAGCCCCTGGGTTTTCAACTCCTGCAAGTCTGAGCTCTATTTCTTCAGTCAAAACACAGAACTTGAGCAAGCTCCCCTATTCTAAACTCTAGAATCAAGATCTGGGGTGGAAGATCTCTTCCTTTTAGATAAAGAAAGAGAGTGTTAGGCTTTAGTGTTGTTTAGACATTACCTACTAAGTGTCTCTCCATGCATCTATATATTAAAGAATTGGTTCCCCGTGGTGGTCCTGTTCAAACAAGGTGGGATACTCAAGAGATATTGCCAACTAGATAGACTTCTGGTCACTGGGTGCATGGGGACAACTGTGAGATCCCAGCCCCAACTCCACTAAAGGATGAGCTAAGCTCCTGTACTTTCCCATAGTCCTTCCCCACATAATCCTAATGTAATAACCACTGGTTGAAAGCAATAGAACTGTATTTTCCTGATGGACTAAAACCTCTATTACCATTGCAGAAAGCTAGCACAATTTTGCTGACACATTTAATATCCAAAAGGATAATCCACATGTCTCCCAAACTATTCTTAATTACATTCCTAAAGCTTCTAACCAATGCTTAGCAAGTACTAGGTGTGCTATGAGTGAATATTAACTAAGTAAATGAATAACTGAGTACTTCAAATTTGGATCCTCATCATGAGAAGTGTGGAAGAGTGCAGAAGACCTCACAAGAGCCTTAATAAATACGTTCAGTTCCCTGACTCCTATAGGGTCTGTATGTATAGGTTTAACTAAGTGTGGATTGAAAATGAAACTCACATTTGTATTAATGTGTACAGATGATTCTTTTCATTATTCCCTGAGCAATATATTAACAAGCATATCATTAGCACCAACATTGTATTAGGCATTATAAGTAATTTGGAATTGATTAAAATATAATTGAGGGTCTACATAAACACTGCCAATTTGTATAATGGACTTGATCATAGATTTTGCTGCATGGGGGATCTTGAAACCACTCTCCCATGAGCATGGAGGGGATGATTGCGTTTTCAGTGAAATAGGTCTGATTCCAAAGAGGAAGCAAGAGAAGTGAATGGAGATTCAATCATACTGAGAACTGGATCAGGTTTTTAAATTAAAGGTGAAAGAATGGGAAGGTTTAGCCAATTACAAAGCTGAAAGAATGATGGCAAAAGCCACTTTCAGGAATTAGAAACTGAAGCAGGAGGATGGCCATGACAACAATCAACCCCCCTACCCCCAATCTAGGGGTTAGCAGTTTCACCTAATGAGGCTCTTCCAATTACTTTTAAAATCAGGGAGACTCAGGGTGAGACCAGAACTGTGCCTGGGAACTGGAAAGTAGCATTAAAAATGGCTGACTAGCAGCCTCAGAGATGGAGTGTTAGTCCTGGGAAACAGCAACATGACTGAAATGAGATAAGGGCACAGGGACGGCAAGGAGCTCAGAGGCTCGCCAAGCCCAAGGAGGATTCTGAATTTTTCATGGTTTACAATTCTCCCTGAGTGCCCCTCCGGCTCCTTCCATCATTCAATTCCCTTCCCTGAAAATAAGTCTGTCTGATTTATTGAAAGGCAGGGAAGAGAAAGAAGGAGGTGAATATAAATTGCTCCAGTCAACCTCTCAGACAACTTGGGATCAAGGTGACCTGCTTGCTAATATTTTTACCTCATGATTCAATCTGAGTAATCAGGATTCATTCTGGTTTTGTTTCCCCTGGGTTGAGTGTCCATTGACTCGTTTATATATTTGCTGCAGTCCCTTAACTGGTCCAAGGCTGCCTTAGCTATGTTTGCCTGAGTTATTTAACCATAACTCAGAACTCTCTTCCCAGACTGTCCTTCATCCCTGAACTCTGCATCATGGGCCTGTCTGATCTCCTCGCATGATCTCTGACCGATGCTACCCTTCAGTCCTATGAATGCCACTTACATCACTGCCTTCTCAGCCCAGAGGCCTGGCTTCACAGACAAGAGTCTGTCTCTAGTGTCTTCTCTTCATCCATTGGTGAGGGTGTATTCTCTCGGAGGGTTTTAAGGATAGCCAAGCAGCCCGAAGCTAGCACTGGACAACAGCAGCTCACTGTGTCTTAATAGTCTGAGGGATGAGGACTCCATATTGGTGACTGCTTGTGGAAGTAGAGTGAGTGGCAGGAAGAGAGGAGAGACAGGCTTTTGGATATGACTGAGTTGACTGAATACTTCCATAGTGGCGAGGGCCACCACTCAGGGATGAGCAGGAATTGAGTGTGCCCTTCTTCAAGGAGGAACCTTGGCAAGGAATGGTCCTTGCAGCTGGACCATGTGAGGTTGTCTTGTGTTCCTGGTTTTGTTGTTTGTTTGCCTGCTTTTCATTGATGACGGGGTATGTGTGTGATTGATCCTTGATTTCAAGTCTTCATTCCACAATGCCTTCCTTTATCTCCTGCTGTGCTTGTGTGGGTCACTGCATTTGATGTTCTTTCACTTTTTGTGTCATGGAAAAATATTAACCCACACTTACTGCATTGATCCACTTGCTGTTATAAGACCTACGGCTGGATGGACATGGCAGGATTGTCCACCAGGGAACTGGGATGATGGAGTGCTCTGAGTTCTGTGACTTCTGACTTATCCTTGATGCATTTTCTAGCAAGCAGGTCAGTTTACCTCTTTTTGGCCTCCAGAGTCCACAACATCAGCAGTTTGGGACACACAGGCTCCGTGGGGCTGCTGGTTTGGAGTTGTTTCCCCTTTGTGTCATTAGTCATTGTCATATCCCAATACCTGTAACGTCTTCTGATTAAGGAATGGATCAAAGAGCGGTTTCCATTATAGGTTCATCTGCTGTCGAAGCTTACCTCCTAGGCCAGAGGTTCTCCACCTGTGGGTAATGACCCCTTTGGAGGTCACACATCAGATATCCCACATTTCAGATATTTATGTTATGATTCATAACACTAGCAAATTGCAGTTATGAAGTACCAACCAGATAATTTTATGGTTGGGGTCAATACAACATGAGGAATTATTTTAAAGGGTCCTAGCACTGGGCAGGTTGAGAAGCACTGTCCTAGTCTAAGGGGTATTGAGCACAGGCAGTTCAGACCAGTATAGTTTTTTTCTGTCTTGTGTACCTGATAGGCTTCGGCTAGTAGATTTAATCCTACTACTTTGTATCCTTACAAAGGAAGACAGAGAAGTGCCAGGGACCAGCTCTGTTGTTCTTACCTTCCACACTGCTGCTGTACTTTCTAGAGCCCTTTCAGTAAAAATTACAATTTCCCAGTGGGTCCCCTGCCTGCTAATGTTGAGAGTACCAGGAAAAACCCATGGAGGAGTTGCCAAGTTATACACATAGAAGCCATTAATGCCTTGGTATCTTCCTCCACCCTCCTTTCCTCCTCTTCATCTTTATTTCCTTTTCTTTTTTCTTCTCTCTTCCCTTAAAAACTTTGAAGTCTCTTTGTATAGCCTGGGGTATTTTACAAATTCCTGTTTCAGCATAGCCTGGGGTATTTTACATATCTCAGGCTGTTTCAGCCTCTTGAGTTTTGGGATATCCTATCTCTGGCTTGTTGGTGATATTTTACTTGTTTTTATAGTGCTTGGGATTGAACCTAGCTAGGGAGGCCCTATAATTTCAATACTCGTCCCTTTTATTCTTTATCAATATTTTAAAATAAATGAAATAAGTATTGCGATACATTGGTTTTCCTAGTGAAATATAATTAGAAGGTTAAATAAAATAACCAAACCAAACCAAAACAACAACAAAGACCCAAAGTTACCCATAGCCATGACTGTCTTGGAAAAGTCTCTATTTAGAAACTGGAAAAGACAAGATTAACGGAGGCCTCCTGTGGGAATATCTAGCATGCAAATTAAACTATATGATTTTGTAATTATGCTACAGCTAATCATAGCAACAACTTGAGAAGGGGCCATGATGTTGGACTATTGATTGAGAGGTTAAGTAATCTCCCATTTTGTTCCAAACAAATTTCTGTTCCAGAAAGAGCTGTGTAACTGGAATAGGTGACACAGACTCTCTCAGGAGGGTTGTTGCTGTTGATAGTGTCCATGAGCTGATGGCAGCCGTTTGGTCAAAAGGCATTGCTGCTCTAGATATGATGCTCTCAAGATAAAGTACGAATTTATCTGATCGACAGTAAGATTCTTTATAATTTCTATCTAAGAACCCTAGAATGAGTCCTTACCAGATGAAAAGAGACCCTAAGTATTTTAGGAATGACAACAATATGATGTCAGTCACAGGCCCACATCCGTCCTACAGACTTCGCAGTATTTGGAGTCTCTCCGGAGTGACCCCCTTCCATTCTCGTTGCCAGGCAGAACCAGGAGGAGGCTAGGAGTGCAGTAATCTAAGGGCTCTGACCGTATGTGCAGTAGTCGGCAATTCAGAATCACAGGATGTATCAAAGATGTCTTTTTGTGGATAGCAATTTTATTCCACTTGAAAATTCCTCTTGTCTTTTGACATTTTAGAAACAATTATAATTTTCCTGGCTCATTCACATAGTATTATGTATAATATATATTTATTTTAATTTCAATAAAGAAACCCCTTACTTTTTCCTGTTGCAACAACAACAAAATATTACATAAAAAAATTGGTGTAAGTAGAATTAATTTTTTGGTTTTACTGGCCAATATTATTTTCTGTAAATCTCAGATCACTGGGAAGAGCTTTTTTTCTTTAACTACTAAGTGAATTTTATTTTAATTTATATATATGTGTCTATATTTACTGTTCTCTCTCTGCCTTTGTCTCTCTCCTTTCTTTTTCTCTGTGTCTGTCTGTCTGTCTGTCTGTCTGTCTCTCTCTCTCTCTCCCTCTCTCATTATTCTCATCTAAGGATATGCCCACATTTGGTCTCTCTCTTCCAGTTGCAAGAAGTTAGATCAACGTAGCCAGAAAGGAGTTTGAAAATAATCGAACGTACCAGCCCCTCTTGTTGAGAGGGGCTCCCAGAAACTCAGGTAGGGCTGAATAAAGGTGGGAGGATAAATTCCCAGCTGTGTATTTTCCAAGGTGTGTCAAAGCTGTTGAGTCCCCTGCAAAACAGAGGTCCCAGAGTTGCCTTTTCAAACACCCACTCCCCTATTCATCAGAATTCTTGAAGGCATTGATCCTTTGAGGGCTGGACTAACTTCTTGCACAGGTCTCCTATTGAGGTAGTCATTTAAAGATGACTCCCACCATAGTAAGCTGACTGCTTAGCAATCTGCTGCAACCTATCCAGGAAGTGATAGAGGTCTTAAATAAAAGATGACTCTATGAAGACTTAGTTTGGTTTCTTCTTTGTGTTCTTTCCTAACAAATAGAGATAAGGAGTTCAGAGAATCTGTTCGAAGAAGGTCTACATATGTTTACCAAAACTCAAGGAACAGATATCTGGGAAAGTAATGTTCTACACTTTACTTTTCTTTCTATATCTGAGCTGAATTTTTTTGGGGGGGGATTTTAAAGCACTCACATTTTAAAGCTCTGTAAAACTGTGGTCTGTAAAGCAGAGTGGTCACTTTGAAGTCAGGCATGGCTTTTGTAAGTAATAATAGGTACTTGGTTTACTTAACCTAAATGGCCAGAAGTGGTAAAGCCTAGTGGGTCCTGGGCCAAGGAGAGTGGCAGCCATGTTTGCTGTTCCACAAATATAGAATTACAGGGGGAAATTTTAAATATTGTCTCAATTATTTGAAGTAATCTTTAGAATGGGATGTTATTAATTTGGAGAGAGGGTATTTATTGGCCACAGATTGTTTAGGGGTCCCAATAGTATGGGGAAAAAGAAACTGAGCCCTCTCCTCTCACTCTCAGTAATTTTCATGTTGTATAGTATCCCCACTGCCCAACAATGACATTGTTTGTGGTCTGGTACATCACCAGTATTTAAATATAGAAATTAAGAAGTGACAATGTAGAGTTTAGATGAATCGTCCATTTTCTTTGGCCCTATGGAAAGAAAGGTTACCAAGGTGTTAGCAAAATTCTTTAGTATAGAAAATTTCCTTAGTTCCTTGCATTCCCAAAAAGATCATATGACTAGCCTCCTCCCGCCCCCCACCCCTTGCATTTGCTTTTCTTGTTACATTAGAAGCTTCCCTGATGTTCATAGAATTGCTAGCCTGAATAAGCTCACTTAGCATCTCCCAGGGGTGCCTGCTCTTTAAGGCTGCAAGTGTTCTGGTCTATGTAACCTCTGGCTTTGCTAATGGAACCATGGATTCAGAGCAAGCTGTGGCTAGCTGGGAAGGGAGGCACTTGTTATTACTTCTTTGCTAATCTGCTCAGTTCTAGTTCTTTAAAAGACTAGTATGCATGCTTAAGTACTGAAACTTCATTAGCTCTCACGAACAGCACAAGCAAATTTAATGGTTTAGGAAGGTCATCAACAATTTAAACATAAATGATGAGATTGAAGGAAGTAAAATTCTACCTTAAAATCTCTCAACTGCTTTGTGTATCTGAACCATGAGACCTTTAATGTAGAGTCGCTTTTTCATTTTCCTCCCACCCTCATCACCCGTCCTTATGCTTTATCTACATTATGGCTATGGCTTTCTTTTTTTTTAAAAAAATTTTTTTCCAGAGGAAATGGGATTCACTGCCATCATGGAAGTGCACAATTAATGCCATTCATATCAAGAAAAGGAAGTTGTATAAATCTAAACGAGTGAGAGATGAATGAAAGGATGGAAGAAATCCTAGGCCCAGGCAGTGTGGAAAATATCAGAGAGGGAGGAAGCTTCACAATTGGAATTGTACCCTTATTAAAGAAAAATCAGAACTCCGGGGTTTTATTCTCTCTACTCTCCACCAGAGGCATGGCAAGAAGCGAGCTGTCAGAAAGCCAGGGATGGGCTGGGGACGGAGGCTTTGCTGGATCTGGCAGCACTTTGGTGTTGGGTTTCTTAGCCTATGGGACTATGAATAAATTGATATCTGTTGTATGAGTAGGCTTGTCTGCTCTCTTTTTGTTAAAAACAACCCTAACTATCTAAGACAGCGCTTTAGAGAAATGGAGAAAATTAGCCATAGGTCACTCTAGGAAGTGTTACACAGTTACAATGGATCTTTATTGAGAATTGGTTGTTATATGTTCAATGATAACAGTTGTTTGATATTACTGTGTGCAGAAAGGTTCTTAGGGAATGCCAGATATTGGACAAATATGGTATTCAGAACACAAAGGTAATAATTACTTCTATCTCATTGGCAAAAGAACATACATGTCTATAGATAACTAGGGCTCTCTTAAGGATGAATATATATAAAATTTAGAAGATTGACCGGCCAGATTCTTCACCATAACACAGAAATGGAGACTCAATGGTTTCACATCGCTGAGGTGAACTTACATATCTGCATAGAAGTGCAAACCTGGGTCTCCCAACTGGTCAGTTGGGATCTTCAATGATCTTAGAACTTTACCTGGGTTGGGTGAGTCACATTACTATCTCAACTTCTTGGTTGAGTATGAGTCATTTTTAGGGACTTCTTGGGGGACTTCCAAGGTCTCAAAAGTTTGAGATGAAGGAATGGTTTCAAATTTCTGTTTTAGTTTCATTTATCTTGTTTTATGAATGTTAGCATCTTGCCTGTATGTATGTGTAGGCACCACACGTGTGACTGGTGCCTGCAGAGTCAGAGGGCAACAGATCCCCTAGCGTTGGAGTTACTGGATAGTTGTAGCCACCATGTGAGTTCTGAGAACAGGGAGTCCTCTGTAAGGATGACCAGTGCTCTTACACAGCGAGTCATCCCTCCAGCCACCTTAGAGATGGTTTTTAGGAAACTATATTTTGGGAGTCCCAATCTGAATTTCTAGTGTCTTTGCTGATGGAATCACCCATGTTCTCTTGGTGCATGGCTTAGCAGTGAGCTCCATTTGGGAGCCTTAGTCAAAAAGTACATAAAAGTGGCCACCAGTGTCTCTTCACACCCAGTAGTCCTCTTGGTATCGATATTATGAGGAAGTACTTGGCGTGTCTATGAAGTACCAAGTTCTATACACTTAAATTGGGACTAGGGACGTTCTAAATGCTAATGGTAATTCCCATTCACCCCCTCACCCAAGTAAGATGACTGTTGTTACTGCCCCTTCCGGGTTAGGGCCCACTCATTTTCCTGCCTGCCTTGAGAAGGCCTTTTGTTTGCCTGATACTTCGTATCACAAACTGCTTGTTTCTGGACTCTTGTTTGATCCAGGTTGAACACTATGGGCTCCACTAACTACAACTACCAGTGATATGGGGGCTACGAGATGAGGGCAGTGATATGGGGGTGGTGATATGGGGGTCAGTGATATGGGAGTAAGTTTTAGGGGATGATGAATAGTGATCTCTCTTCTACAAAAGTCAGTTTCTAGAGTGAAATATTATAAAGAGGTTCTCATTCCCCAGCAAAGTTCAAAATACATCAGTTTATATCTCACAAAATCAGACCTATTAACTTAGAACTGGCTTTGCTTTCCGTGTGCTCATTCACATTTATGACCCAGACAAACTGGAAAACAGTCGTTGGTGACTAATAATTATGTCACACACATTACAGAAGGCGCTGTTCACTCGATTACAAGAGGAGTGAGAAGGCAGCAAAGACTCTCTAAGATTTTATGTCTACTCTTGGTGGATTCTACAGTCACTACCTGTCCCCTCAGGCATGTGCTTCTTCATTTCTCAAAGGAGGTGATGCAGCCTGGTCTCTGGGTTCTCACACCCCAAACATCCTTTGCTGTAGGCTTTTCCAACCCCAGAAGGAGCTTAGAATATATTCATTTCATCCGTTGAGAATTAGACACAGCTGATTAGAGCTAGTGACACCTTGTTGGTTGTCCCTCTTATGCGATGAGTATCCAAAACAGCATCATGAGTGGAATATTCTTGGGAAATGTCAGAAATGTTTTCTACCTCTTTCTAGATGGTCAAGTGCCAAACAATGTTGATTTTACTGTATCACTGTGAATGTACAGTTTAGTCAGAGCACATATTGCTCTGGGAAACATGGGCATCTTGAAATTAATTTTAAAAATTGAATAACTAAAATTGTTTGCATCCATAAGTTTTGGAATTAAACTGCATGAGCACAGATGCAAGACTATACCTACCTTCCAGCAATAGATAACGCTTGGCTCTGTAGACTAGAAAGAGAATAAGTAATCACTGTAGAATTCTCTCTTGAGGTTTATTTCTGATTCGGGATACCACAAATTCATAATAGTTTCCCCAAGTATTTGGAGAGTCCAGAATCCTTAGAGAGCAAGTATTACTAATCTTGCAACAAGACAGCAAACCATACAAGCACAGTCAAGGTCTTTTGAACGTCTTTGTAGATTTTAGAATTGTTTTCTTGGTTTCTACCCCAAAGGCCTGCAGAGATTTCAAATGAGATTTTTAAGAATATTCAGATCTTTCAGAGGATAAATAACATACTAATAACATGGCATATTATATTTTATACTATATACATGTATTATTGCTCATATATATATACTCACACATCATATACATATACATACATACATACACACACATATATATGTATATATATACATATATATATATACACGCACATATATATGTCTTAAAATTTTTGAACAAGTATTCCAGGAGTTTTAGGCAAATATGCTTCTAGATTACTGAGTATAATAGAAAGTTGTCCACATTTTTGCTAATTTTCTGAAGAAAATGGATAAATCATGGCATTTTAGCATACATACTTGCAGGTTATATGAATGAACTGACTGATAAACATAATGGTTATTTTAAAGACCATAAACAGGATCATTCTATCTTGCACATTAAGGTATGTGCAAGAACAGTGGCATATTGTTTCAGAATGCAAATGTATGTGATTATAAAAAGGGCTTGCTCTGAACCACAGAAAAACACTAACTCAACTCAAACAATGAAAATAAAATAAAAGCTATTCAGAGAAATCCCACTGTCCTTAGGTCTGACAATGATTTCTTGCATAGATCAGAAAAAGCACAAACTACAAGTAAAAAAAATAAATCTAAAAGTTATATGTAATGAAAGTTAAAAATGTTTATAATCAAAAGCATTTTTCCTGAGCCCATAGAAATAACATTCACCCTGCAGAACACTTTGTGAAAGGAGTGACCAGTCTGAGAATATTCTTGGCCCACACATTCAAATGTATGCCCAATAATGCATTTGTACCTAAACTACATAAAGATCTCTTACAACTCGCATTAAGTAAAACAAAGGCAGAGAGAGTGAGTGCCCTGTGCTATGGTTTAAATGTAGTCTGTTCCCACCAAACTTTAGGAGAAATTTTTGTTAAGAGAACTCTCTCCCTGTAGAAAATGACCACTCTTCCTGCAAATTCTACTGACTTGGGGATCTGGTGAGCCTATTGTGCTTATTTACTGGGCATGGGTGAGGGGGTCTGAAGAAGGGCATAGGCGACTCCCAAGCAGTCCCACCACCAGTCCCACCCCCAGGAAGTCTCACTCCAGTTGGATGATGACCTAGCTGTAGCTGCATAGACAGGATCCTCACTTCAGTTAATCTTCCATACTTTCCTACTCTAGCACTTCCCAAGACAAGGAGACCACATGAAATTAGGGCAGAATGACGTATCAATGGAGATGTAGGGAAAACGGGTCCGACTCCCAATGGTGGGTTCTATGACTCTTACCACCTCTCTCTATTGATGGAAAGTCAGCAGTCAAATAAGTCTTATGCTGTGGGTCTCTCACATATGGTGGTAGAAGTTCTGAGATGATGGTAGCTGCCAGGTTCAAAGAATAGTCTTCTTGGGTTTTTTTTGAATAGGCATTGAGGATTTAAAAGAGTTAAAGTAGTTAGTGAAAGGACTGAAGGAGCTGAAGGGGTTTGCAACTCCATAGGAAGAACAACAATTTCAACCAACCAGACCCCCTAGAATTCTCAGGGACTAAACCATCAACCAAAGAGTGCACATGAAGTGACCCATGGCTCCAGCTGCATATGTAGCCGAGAATGGTCTTGTCAGGCATCAATGGGAGGGGAGGCCCTTGGTCCTGTGAAGGCTTTGATGCCCGCAGTGTAGGGGAATGCTAGGGAGGGGATGTAGGAATGGGTGGGTGGGTGGAAGAACACCCTCATAGAAGTAGGGGGAGGGGGGATGAGATAAGAGAGTTTCAGAAGGGGAAACTGGAAAAAGGGATAATATTTGAAATGTAAATAAATAAAATATTTAAAATTTTATTTAAAATAAGTAGAAGGAAAAAAGTATCTACTTTTTAAAGTATCTTCTTATACTCATGGAACTGTTTGTTTATTTGTCATTGTCTTCTTTTTAATGAAAGTGGGTTCCTCTAAGGTGAGCCTGACATGTCTTCAATATCTCACATGTGTTCTGCCATGAGATGGCTTCCCCTTGCTGCTTCTGATGAAACACAGTAAGATAACTACTAGAAGCCAGATACCAGCTGGCGCTATGCTCCTGAATCTTTTGGGCAATGCACTAAATACTCTCCTATTTTGTGTGTTAAGTACCCAGTCTCAGGTACTCTGTTATGGCAACAGAAAATAGACTAGCATGCAGTTTTTAAGCAGTTAATTTTTAATATGTATAAAAGAAAGAGTACTTATAAGTCAACAAGACAAAGAATAAAACTGTGAAAATATTTAAATGCTGCAGAGTTAATATCAGTGGCATAGATACAAGTAAGCAATAGATCCACATATCTAACCGTGAAGAATTGACGATAGGCAGAGAAAATTCTCCTGTAGAAGGCACACAATCAGCTGGGCGGTGGTGGCGCACGCCTTTAATCCTAGCACTTGGGAGGCAGAGGCAGGCGGATTTCCGAGTTCGAGGCCAGCCTGGTCTACAGAGTGAGTACCGGGACAGCCGGGGCTACAGAGAGAAACCCTGTCTCAAAAAAAAAAAAAAAAAAAAAAAAAAGAAGGCACACAATGAATTTGTGGCTCCATGCAGTGGTAGAATGCTTGGCTGGTCCACGAGTGACTATAACCATGTGCTAATGTTAACAGCAGGCTCAAGGACAAAGTAATGTCTATCTTTGCTGATGTCATCTCCAAGCAAAACAGATATGTGGAAGAGATGATTTTATAAAGGGCAAGATTCAGGTCCAAAGTTAATACTTAGCTTGAATATCAAAATAGTGTTGATATGTGTTTTACCACCTTAGTGACCACTTTATACACTTTTTACACCAGCTTGCATGCTGATGTAAATATTCATGCATGATTATTTAGTGACCCCATTAAAGAAGTTTCTAAGAAGTAAGGTTTCTAGAGAATTTAGTTTCCTCCCCCTTCCCCTTATCCCCACTGAGCTGTGGCATGAACTCAGAGTCTCACACATGCAAAGCAAGCTCTCATCCATTGAATTACATCCCCAGGCTTTAGGGTTTCTTTTTGTTTGTTTGTTTTTTAATTTCATTGATTTCTTTCCCCAACTATTGATCATTTTTACAAAATTTAAAGATTATTTAATAATGGGCCATTAATTGATGATTGAAGCATTATTTACAAAACCCAAACCTTATTCTAGTAAAATATCTTTAAGGATGATCATTGGTCATTGAATTCATTTGTGATCATTGAAAATAGTTCAAATATCACTGAACAATCTGTCCTGAGTCCTTGTAATAATTTTAAAACTGAACTCCATGAAGAAAGCTTCCTTCTTTCTGACTTAGAAATGTCCTGTTTCTTCAGAAAACGTGGGGATTTTTGACTGTCTCTTTTGTCCCAATGCCTCTTCCATTTTCACCTCCCTAAGAACTGCCGTAAATATCAACACAGTTATCAGGATTTCTAAAAATGACGCATGTTTTGTCAAAAACCCTCCTTGTGAGCTCAGAGATTAGAACAGAGATGACTAACAGTTTTAATCTGCTTAGAAATCATCTTGAAGTGACTTTCATGGCAGAATGGACTTAATAATGCTGACTTCCACAAATTCCTTTGAGAATTTCTCAACTGAGCAACAGTTCCTCTTGAGAAGTTGTGATCTTGGACATATCTAATCACTGTAGGAAAACCAGAAAGGAACTTAGGCTCAGCTAGGTTAGGCTGTGACCTTATGGGATCCTCCCTGGTGAACGCAGTCTTTGGAATAGCTTTACCTGAGTTTTTCAAATAGTGTCACAAGTTGTTGTGAGGTGTCCTTCCTTTGCCAACAAAAGGAAAGAAAATTGAGTGATTTTTTAAAGACATTTTTATAACCGTAAGTGAATCCCAATGTGATAATCCTAAGAGTTCAGTTTTTCTAGACTCAATATCTTTCTAGCACTCAGCATGTGGTCTTAAGCCAATCATTCAAATTTCATGACTGCCTTGTTTTCCCCCTTTGAGCTGTAAATAGTTGTTGATTTCATGATGTAGTATAATAAATAGTAGGCATGAAGTTACCCTGAAACTTAAAAATAAGCAATATTAAGTTAAAACAACAACACCAACAACTTATCTAACCCTTCGAGGAATTAGAAATTCTAAATTGCTAGGGATGTGGGATAGTTTTTGACTTAATGCTAGAATTACTTAGTTATTTCATGTTAAAAGTTCAATGTGATACATTGCACGAGGCCTGGTGTGGTATCATCTTTAATAACAGAGCACGTGTAGCTGCACCACATCCTCTTTGTGATCTGAGGTTTTCACTCATTGAATGGAGATGAGAGCAGACCTTTGTCTAACAGGACTGCGTCGTGTGAAATAATGAATGAGAAGACTTTCTGAACGGTAGTGGTCTCTGCGTATAGATGCTTATTATATTAGATGTTTCCCCAACTTAAATAAAACACACAATATGGTAACCTCACATTAAAAATACATGTGAAGAATTCCAGGAAGGCGTTATCAATGTGCTTTCATGTCCTGGGCTGAAATATAGCTGTAAGCATCCATGAAGTTGTGGCTTATGAAGTGATGAATGCTAGCCACACTACAGAAGCATGCATCCTGCCAGTGACCATTCTGAGATTAACTTTGGAGCACATGCACGCAGGAGCCACAGGATTGCTAGTAGATTTGGACTACCATTTTCTGCAAAAACTCTCAACACACCTGTTAGTACAGGGACATAGAATAGCAAAGATTTGAGTTTCTCGGTTTCAAACTGTATGCCGTTGAGATGAGAGTTGGTCGTAGCTTCCTCCAATCTTGTCCTGGAGCTTCACAGACATTCTGCATTTGCCTATTTTTCTTTCACACTTTTTATAATACCCTAACAACAGCTATGAAGGGTCTAAGAGTGTATATACCTCTTTGTGATCATCTTTAGCCTAGCATAGGTCCCTTTAGCCTATCAGAAACTTTGTTTTGGTTACTAACAAAAGTACTCTATGACCCATGGCAGCTAGAGTGACTTTCCTAGATTCATCTGTTGCTGGCTTCTGAGGCCAACATCTTTGCTAAGAAAGCAGTGGTATATACAGAAGGGTCACAAGAAGCTACAGTTTCAAGAGCCTGAGCAAGTCTTAAGGTAGATTAATAAACAGATCCTTGGACATCATTATAAAACTCTCACAAGTGATAACAAAAATCGGAAATCTTTAAGCTGACACCCAAACCATTATTTTCATGCACCAGATACTAATGGGATTGCTGTTGACTTGTCCCCTAGTGACAGAGAAGGCCACACACCAACAAAACTACTTCTAGACAATGTTAAAGGATTTTCATCAGGGTAAAGGGATATGCTGCTAGGAAAAGAGAATGCACATCTATGAGAAGACATGAAATAAGTCTGGTGTGTCAACATATAGAAAAAAAACTACTTTTCCTTCTTATATTACATTCTTTAATACTTAACTGATTGTTTATTCTTTTTTATTAAATATTTTCTTTATTTATATGTCATATGATATCTCCTTTCCTGATTTTGCCTCCAACAAAAAGAAAAAAAAAGAAAAGAAAAAAGAAAAGAAAACCCTGTTCCCTCCCCCCTCTCCCTACTCAACAACCCACCCTCTCTCTCCTGCTTCCTGGCCCTGGCATTCCCCTACACTGGGGCATAGAACCTTCACAGGACCAAGGGAAGGGTGCCTCTCCTCCCATTGATGACCGATTAGGCCATCCTCTGCTATACATATGCTGCTGGAGCCATTAGTCCCACCACGTGTACTCTTTGGTTGGTGGTTGGTTGGTGGTTTAGTCCCTGGGAGCTCTGAGCATACTAGTTAGTTCATATTGTTGTTCGTCCTAGGGAGCTGTAAACCCTTCAGCTCCTTGGGTCCTTTCTCTAGCTCCTTCAATGGGGACCCTGTACTCAGTTCAATGGATGGCTGTGAGCCTCTACTTCTGTATTAGTGGGATACTATCAGAGCCTCTCAGGAGACAACTATATCAGGCTCCTGTCAACCAGCACTTGCTGGCATCCACAATAGTGTCTGGGTTTGATGATTGGATATGGGAAGGATTCCCAGGTGGGGCACTCTCTGGATTGTCCTTCCTTCAGTCTCTGCTCCATAGTTAGTCTCTGTAACTCCTTCCATGGGTATTTTGTTTCCCCTTTTAAAAAGGAATGAAGTATCCATACTTTGGTCTTCCTTCTTCTTGAGTTTCTTGTGGTTTGTGGGTTGTATTTGGGGCACTCTGTGCATCTGGGCTAATATCCACTTATCAGAGAGTGCATACCATGTGTGTTCTTTTGTGATTGGGTTACCTCACTCAGGATGATATTCTCTAGATACATCAATTTCCCTAAGGATTTCATAAATTCATTGTTTTTAATAGCTGAGTAGTACTCCATTGTGTAGATGTACCACATTTTCTGTATCCATTCCTCTGTTGAGGGACATCTGGGTTCTTTCTAGTTTCTGGCTATTATGAATCAGGCTGCTATGAACATAGTCCTTATTACATGTTCCTTATTACATAGTCCTTATTACATATTATTATTATATATTATCATATATTACATAATATTACATATTATTACATATTACTTATTACATATTATTACATATTATTATTACATAGTCCTTAGTACATGTGTCCTTATTACATTTTGGAACATCTTCTGGGTATATGCCCAGGAGTGGTATAGCTGGGTTCTCTGGTAGTACTATGTCCAATTTCTGGAAAACTGATTTCCAGAGTGGTTGTACCAGCTTGCAATCCCACCAGCAAGGAAGGAGTGTTCCTCTTTCTCCACATCCTCCCTAGCATCTACTGTCACCTGAGTTTTTGATCTTAGCCATTCTGACTGGTGTAAGGTGGGAAAAGATCTTTATCAAGATCTGATAGAGGGCTAATATCCAATATATACAAAGAACTCAAACAGCTAGACTCCAGAGAACCAAATAATCCTATTAAAAGTGGGGTACAAAGCTAAACAAAGAATTCTCAACTGAAGAATACCAAATGGCTGAGAAGCACCTAAAGAAATGTTCAACTTCCTTAGCCATCAGGGAAATGATTGTTTATTCTTGAGATGGGTCTCACTCTATAACCACTCTATAACTCTATGGAATCTAATGTGTAGACCAGGCTGTTTCAAACTTGATGCAGCCCCCTGCATTAGCTTCTTAAGTTCAGGGATTACAGATATGTTACTGTACCTGGCTCCCCACTAAGCCACTTAGTGTTAGGGGATTTCTATCATGCACGGAATTGAAGTATTAGGATAAAATAAACTTATATTGCTCTGGGGCTCTTACCTCATTGATGGAAAGATAACATATTCATTTAATTTAGACAGTGATCCATGAAGGGTACACACACATACTACATATATACAAACAAACTTTCTTCTTTGAGCAATTAGAAGATAAAAGTGTACTATTAAAAAGTTAGATGTTGGGCTGTTGGGATGGCTCAGTGGTTAAGGGTACTTCTTGCTTTTGCAGAGGACCTGAGTTTGGTTCCTAGCACTCATATGGTGGCTCACAACTGTTTGCAGCTTCATTTCCCAGGAAGATGATGTTCTCTTCTGGCCTTCATGGGCAACAGACACATTCATGTGGTGTACATTCATACAAGCAGACAAAACACACACACACACACACACACACACACAATCTTAGAAAAACAGAATGTAGCCAACTTCTTTTTCCTTGCATTTTTTTTTTTTTTTTTGTGAAGGAATAAAAGACAAGAAGGTGCAAGGCACAACCTGCACCCTTTCACAGAATGCTTCTGCTGATTTACTTCTTCTCACTAGACTTCACCTTTTAGAAGTTTCTACAAGCTTCCCATAGTTTACAAAGTTATGAGCCCACCAGTGGAAAGGTCAAAGCACTCACGATTCAATGACTTGTGAGCACTGTAAAATGGGAACTGAGACTTCAACAAGTGAGATTTTTGAAGGCAGTTTAGATCAAAGTCCTAACATTGTCCCAAGAACAAAATTTTAAAGTTGCTGTCCTTTGAATTTTCTGTTGGTGATGAGAGATTTAGAATTCTAATGTTTTTTGTTTGCTTTGTTTTGTTTGTTTATTTTTGTTTTTGTTTTGTTTTGTTTTTATTGGAACAATGAGTCTTAGCTGCAGGCTGCTCAAGTTAAATCCCTGTTTGTTGTCTTTCTTCATTGCCACACAAACCACATACATAGTTGTATTTTATAGTTTTTTGGGGGGAAGGGTATTGGTTCTTTGAGACAAGTGTTTCTGTGTATTTCCAGCTGGCCTCATATTCACTGTGTAATGCAGATTCATCTTGAACTACGAGAAAGCTCTCTGTTTTGGCCTCCTAAGTGTTGGACTGACAGTTGTGTGCCAGCATGCCTGAGAAGTAGCCGATGCATTATTTATGGAGTTCCTGTCTCTGTAAAACTGCAGCTCCATATCTTCTTCAGAATGATACCCACTCACCATTAATAGTTCTGGGATTCCTTTGGATTCAGGAAGTTGAGTTTGGTAGTGTTCTAAAAATAAATTGAGCCTTTTGAAGTGAAGTTTCTGACTCCGAGGATGTCTTTATCTTTTCATTCAGCTATATTGAGGTCCTTTATATATGGCAGGCCTGTTTTAAGAATGAGTTTCCATAGGCTGAAGAGATGGTTCTGTGGTTAAGAGCATTGACTGCTCTTCTAGAGGTCCTGAGTTCAATTCCCAGCAACCACATGGTGGCTCACAGTGACTCACAACCATGTGTAATGGGATCTGATGCCTTCTTCTGGTGTGTCTGAAGACAGCTACAGTGTACTCGTATACATAAAATAAATAAATCAAGATGAAGGCAACTGGAACCATCTTGTGAAGCTATTTTTCTATGCACCGAGAGCACTAGTGGAGTGTGTCTGTTGTAGCAGTCCTCTCCTTGTGGCTGCCGTCCTTCTATGGCCTTTTCAAGTGTGCTTGAGAGCCTCGGCCGACCTCCATGCTTGCACCCCAAAAACTGCACTATCTCCCCTCAGTGGCTACTCTGTTCTCTGTATGTCCTCCAGTCTACAAGATTTACAGCATGTTCGGCAACTACAGGTAAGAACAATTAACTTTGGTTCTAGAATATCTGTATTATTATGGAAACAGGTAATTATAATCCTAACTAAACAGAAAGCGCTGGAGTCACACCCAAGCCTTTAAGCTTTACACCTAACTTTATTTAAAGCAGAAACATTCTACATTAAAAACTTAATACTTTATTTTATACTAATTTTTATTTTTTTTATGTTAACAAAGTAATAGTTTGTTTCTTATTGACTTTTCCTACATATTTATTTTTATTTATTAACTTACTATTTTATTTTTGAACTGTATGACTATTTTGTTTTTATTGATTGTTCATATATATATATATATGACAAATGTTTTGATTTCATTTCTCTTTATGATTGAATAAAAACCCATTGTGTTCATGAACCACATTTTCTTTATCCACTCATCTGTTGAGGAACACCCAGAATGATCCATTTCCTAGAGATTTTTGAACAGAGCAAAAATGATTAAGGATGCGCATATATCTCTGCAGTAGAGCATGAACTCCTTTGGGTGTATGCCTAGCAGTGGTATGGCTAGATCATATGTTAGTTTGTTTCTCGTTTATTTCAGAGCTTCCATATTGATTTCCACAGCAGTTAACACTCCACCAGTGGTTAGCAAGGATACCACATCACCCCTAACATTTGCTGTTCTTTGCTTTCCTGATGTTAGACTTTCTGACTGAAGTGTAATGGAGTCTCAACACAGCTTTCATTTATATTGCCTTACTGGCTAAGAGTATCCCACACTTAAAAAAAAATATGGCCACTTATAGTAAACTTAGTACTTTAAGAAATTAATCTCAATAAGAAAAATTATTGAGTTTCATTTGCAGCTTTCTTAGCCCTACAGAGTTCTAATGCATGGTGGGATCTGAAAATATTGGCAGGTAACAGAAATAGAGTTCGTGCAGCGTAAAACTGGACAAATAAAAAGACAGCATATCAAGATATAAGCCAGAAAGTCATTATTTGATTTATCATGGGATTTTTAATATACAAGGTAAATAGTTCTTTAAATATCAGTGCTTTAAAAGCGAATTTACTAAAAACTCATCTTACAGCATTTCAAATTCTTACAGGCTAAAAGAAAGTGAGAGACAAGCATTTCACTCACTGAAGCCTTCCTAACGTTTGAGCTGTTCAGAAATAGATGGTCCCGAACTCCCGACAGGGATGACCTCACCTTTAAAACAGACACTTTTAATCCCATAGCTGGTGACCTATTTTTCTACTGCAGACACCAGTTTGAATCCTTTCAAAGCATGGCTCACATGCAGTTTCACCCACTCAAATGCAGAGAGAGCCATGCTTCCTTCAAACCGAGGCAGGGAAAACAGTCTTTAAATTATATTTTGGTACCAGAATGGATCTCTCCTTTAAATGCAGGCATTGAAAATACATCCATGTCAAAGAAGTCTGATCTGATACCTTTGGGTACAGAGTCTTGCCTTAGGATTACCACCATGTTAACATTCAGTAACAATGCAGCGCTTTATGCATCCTTTTTTTTTTTTTTTTTTTGAAGGATGTGGTCTTGTGTTTCCTAGGCTGATGCTCCTCGCCTGCAGTGATGCTCCTCTCTTAGCCTCTCAGGTATACGGGACTGTACTTTCATGCCACTAGAACAAGCTCTTACCCTTTTGTGAGCTATCAATTTCTGATCCCTGTGATCAACTCTCCAGTTCTCATCCATACCTGATCATGATCGACTCACACATTTTTCTAAGGAATTAATAACCTGTGCCTGCATAGGGAAGCCTACATCCCTATTCAGAAAGGGACTCTTACTCAGAGAGGCACAGAGGCAGGCATTCCACTCCACCACTCTTTACGTCAGCATGCACATATTTATAGCTTTCAACACCTCTACATCCAGGAAAAAGAAATCGTTTCTGTACATTTGCATATTTCGTGGTCCTTCTGGAAAAAAAGAAAGTCTCTGAATACGAGATGGTCTGCTGCCAAGACAGAACCAAGTGTTTACTTCTCTCAGAGAAAATCCTCTGCTGGATGGCCCCCATCCTATGGCGTTGTAATTCTTCCCACTGGAAAGAGGAACTCATCTTTGTTCATGCCCATATACGTGCTTATTGGGCATCTTGGACAGAACTCTATGGTTTTCCCTCTTGACGGAATTTCTCTGACCTCTGTGGACCCACAGCATTAAAGGGCAACCTCAAAGTTGTTCAAGCAGAAACTTAAGTGCTGTCTTCTTTGACTCTTCTGTTTTCTTACAACTTCTTTTCCTTTCATGCAAATCACTATTATCTTATTGTCTTCACTCACAATGTATCCTGGATACATTGTCTTTCATCTACTCCTATGACTCAGTACTAACTGCAATGGACTGACCCATGTAACTGTCTTCTTTGCCTGTATTCTCTAGAAACCAGAGGGAGGGCTGTCTATCTATCTATCTATCTATCTATCTATCTATCTATCTATCTATCTATCATCTATCATCTGTTTGTATGTCTATCTATCCATCTATCCAACTACCCACACACCAATATACCCATTTATGTCCCTATCCACCCACCCATTGACACATCCATCTATCTTTTGGAAACACTGTATTACTATGTAGCCCTGATTGTCTACAACTTACAGTGTAGACCAGACTGACCTTAAAACTCATAGAGATCAGTGTCCTTTGCTTCACAAGTACTAGAATCAAAGAGAAGCACCACTATACCTGACAATTGTGGGTATATTTTAAGCGATGTGCAAATCATATCTTGATAAAAAAACCAAACAGTGGTTTCCTACCCACGTTAACACCAGTTCTTTTCCGTGGCTTGGAAAATCCTACACCATCATCAGTTCTTGGTGACCTATAGGCTATGAAAGACAGGAAATATCAGGATGGAATGATCCTTTTGGAAATGTTCATGCTTCTGTGAGCACTCATCAATGAGCTTCTTCAGTTCAAACACTGAACTCTGATTAAGGATAAAGGTTCGAGCAAGATCATGGTTGGACTGGGGTCTCAGAGAGAATGATGGGAACAAATACAAGAAAAGACTAAGAGGGAAAACGCGAGGCTTTTCTGAGTTCTAAAAAAGACTACTGAACACGAGAGTAAAGGGTTCCAGGGAACGTAGCACCCTACCACCCAAATGTAATCTCAACAAAAGTGGCTATCCCTACTAATGCTGGCAGTTCCCAATACGTCATGGAAGGAAGTGGAGGGCTTGAAGCAGCTGAAGAATTCAAGAGCAGCCAAGGCAGAAAGAAAGATGGAAAGTGGAAATCAAGCTAGGCTGAGAGAGCAGAGAGCTAATGAAACCTTAAAGGGGTGGGAAATGGGTCCCCCTTGACCTCCACAAAAGTTCCAGTGAACTATGTGCCAAGTTGTCAAAGTCCGCATTTCAGACCCCAGGTGAAGAGCTGTAACACTGACCACTTTCAAGAGCTGAGGGTCCTCATACCCAGGCCCTGCACGGGAACTGTAACATCTTCAGCGCTAAGATACTTCAGAGCTTCAGAGCCATGGTACTCCAATCCACAGGGACATTCCAGTTACAGGTTGCTTCTGCTGCTGCTTTGACACGCCTACTCTGCTGCTTGCTGCTGGCAAACACGAGCAGGGCACGGAAGCCCCCAGGGACCAGCATTTAAAGCGTGTTTCCCTGCATGCTCACCACTTTCATTCTCACTGGGGGCCACTGTTCTTCCTCTGTTCCGAGACTCCGAGAATGTGTAGGCATGTACAGTAGAAGACCGTGTTGGCTGCTTTGTATTCTCTCTGACTTCCTCAGCACCTGTATTGACCTCTGGCATCCCTCCCTCGGTGCACTTCTTTGCTGTTTGCTGTGTACATGCTGCATCTTGTCTACCCTGGAGGATCTCCCTGGGAAGCAAGGCGCTCTTAAGCGAAAAGGAATAGAAGGGAATTATCTCCCCGTCTTCTGGGTTAGGTTCCAGAATCTGCCTCAGCAGATGGGGATTTAAATTCACACAGAGAAAACTATTTGTTTCGGGTTATCCACAAGGCGCTTTGTAAATCTGGTCCTATCCAAGCTGGATAGATGGCTCTAAGGAGATCCCTCCCAACCCCCCTTCTGAGGTCTGTTCGTAACCAGACAATTCTAGGGCAGAGCATAAAGCAGCTTTGACATTTCTCCTTCCTTAAATTACACTTGCACAGTGTAGGTAGAGTCTGTAACCTTTAATTTTTTTCTTTACATTTATTTTTATAGGTTGTATAAAAATGTAGTGTGTATATCAGGCTATGCAAGCAGAGGTCAGAGGACAACTTGTGGGAATTATTCTCTTCTTTTACCTTGTATCTTCCAGGGTCGCCAGGCTTGGTGGCAGGCACTTTTCCCTGCTGAGACATCTTATTAACCTCTTCATAGATAATATTTAGGAGCACACTGTGTAAAACCAAGTCTGGCTACTATGATAGAGTAGGCAAGTCAGGCTCCCTGCCTTGTCTTTCCTGGTAGAGCTTCTATCCGGGTATAGCTTCTATCCAATAAAAAATGGTGTTTTTTTTTTAAACATCATTTTTAAAGACCTATTTAAAGGAAAGAAATATTTTAATGGAAAAATTAAATTGCACAGTGAGATTTTAAAATTTATCATCTGTGCATTTCTCCCTGCCAAGAAACATTGGTGGAATCTGTTTCTGTAGCTTATATTGGAGCAAGTAAATAGCATGCACTACTAAAACATACTTGCTCTTAGAGATTCTCTCATGGGAATGCCATGGGGTTGTCAGCTGTGTGGGTGGAGTCCGAAGCTATTGATCCAAGGTCATGTATAGAATACCCTTTGGTGAGCAGGACCAATGAAAACCTGCCTAGAGCTGTCTTCATTATGCTAATCCAAGCAAGGATAAATGTGAGCTGAGACCCTAAATGTTATTCTTTCTCTGTATTATGCCCTCTGACTATAATCTAGTTTTAAATTAAGTGGGAATAAATTCCCATATTATTTTGAATCTTTTAGAAGCATTCCAGAATATAGAAGCTTCTCAGTATGGGGCAAGAGAAGAAGATTGGTTATTAGTTCATGTTTTTCCATATTTTCTTATCTTTTGTTCTGTGTTTTCACAATCACCTTTTCCCTAGAATTTATCTGTGTCCTTAATCCTTCCCCACCACTGGCCATTAGCAAAAACTTGCTGTATGCTTTTATTCTCTTTTCTCCTTTGCCTTTCCCTCCCCCTCCCCTTGTTCCTCGTAGCTTTCCCCCTTTCTCTTCTCACCCACCCTCCTTCTCTCTTTCTTTCTTTCCTGGGCATGGAATTTTGCCCCAAGACTTTATATAATACACTGAAGATCAGATAGATTGCATTTATTTCCTAGAACTCTACAGACCTTGATCTGTGGCAGGTTTTCCCCATAGTTTTCCTGCTCAATCCTATATTCAGATATTAACCCACAGATTCAAAATTGCAATTCCACCCAGGCACACACTGCTCATCTTTTTTTAGTGATGTAGCTTAGGTTTGCTCATTCGCTCCTACAATCCTCAGATACTCTCAAGTCAAGCAACACCCAGCACAATCTTGACTTGTCTTGCAGGTTGGAAATAGATGATGTGTACTCTATAATAAGTTCATAGGTCCTTCTTGTTCATGACCAATGGCGGTATAGAATAGAAATATAAAATCATAGATTATGTGAAGTAACATGAAATAAACTCCATCTTATATAAGTGATACAAACTAACAAACAGTACCATCCATAACAGCTCTAACTGGTTAAATTAGCATGGCTAGCTCTGTACACTATGAAATAAAAAAAAATCACCAGATTGTAAAATTACATATTCTTGTGTACATTTTACATTTTATTAATCTTCACATGAGAACACAAAATAACTGGTTGCTATTATTTGCAACTGGTTTGTCCCAAGTAGTTGCTCGTCAGAAGTTTGTTCCCTTGCATGGTGGTACAGGGAGGAAATGAAACAGACATGGGGCTTGTGTGTTGTCCTAAGGTCAATGCAACATGCCTTCAAAGGGCATCAATATGGTTCTCCTGAGACCCTGGACTGCCCTGAGGGTGAGCTTTGGCTGAGTAAGCCCAGCCTTGGAATCATTCTGTAGCTGTGTGTCTGGTGACGGTGACACAATCTTCCTCTGATCCCTGTGTTCTCTATAAAGTTCTCACTAAAGCTGAAGGTGATCTTGAGCCTCTAGAACTATGTCTCAAATAGACCTCTCTTCTTTAGGAAGCTAGTTGGTGGCATAACCATCTACAGTAATGAAGGGGGAACTGCTCTGCCCATTCTTTTCTAAGTGCTAACAGGGTATACGCTCATGTGCTAACAATTGCTTTGTAATTGTCATGCATTTTATTAGTTACTGATGTCTTATTATATTATCAGTTCAGAATACTGCTACATGGGTGAATTAGACACATTTATTATATGGGGGCAGCCTGTTTCCTCCACTTTGTGAGCAATATTTCAATGGAGAGGCCAATCAACAAGCTTGACTTCATGCAAAATGAAGCTAGAGGATGTTGACTCCTTCTGTTGGTCTGGTCTTGGAACTTTCACGTTTTGAGAAGCAAATAAAACCCATTGTCAATGGTCTTAGAATCCTGCTTTGTTACTGGAAACAGATGATACCATACAACAAGATCTTCAGGGAGGTTAGGGCTTCGGGGCATGGTTCCATCATCATAGGGGACTCAGTTGGTTTGTAACATTCTTTCGACTATCATTAGAAACATGGCTGTTACTTTTCAAGCTTGTCGTCTTGTGGTCTGTAACGGCAGATTTTTAATATGCATCAAGAACAACAACAACATCTATAAAAACAGAAGGCAAAGGAGCAACCAGATAAAACAGAAATAATTCCTTCTCTTTCTGCTTTTCTTCCTCTTGGTAATATTTTCTTCCTCATTTCCTCCACCTCCTCTTTCTCTCCCCTTCCCCTCCTTCTTCCTTCTCTATTCTTTCTTTCCTCCTTTTCCCCGTCTCCCTTCCTCCTCCCCTCCTTTTCCCACTCCCTTTCTTTTTCCCATATTCCCTTTCCCCTAAGCATCTTCAGGAATCCTCCACTCATTCTCTATACTGGATTAAGGGAAATATGGATTGAGGCATTCTCAGCCACAATCCCAAGGAGCTTTTTCTGCCAGTCAGGTAGAATGGGGGGATGGGAATTGCCACTGAGTGAAAAAAAAATCACAATCAGAATATGAAAGAACAGTAGAAATTGCTGCAGTCCATCCATTCATTCCATTGGTCTCAGCAGCATGAGGTCTGTAACTGATATTGCCATGGAAACCAGGCAGGGGTAGAGCTGCTGGCGTATGTGTGTTCCGGGCTTTAAGCCCTCACATTTTAAAAGGTCATTTGCTTACTGCTTACGTTAGTAGTTTCTTCTTCACAATCAATGATGCCCTAACTGACTCCAGGAGTACACCGTGGGAGGTCTGATTGAATGGATTCTGACATCAGCTCTGCCATTCAACATTTGTGTGACCTGGAATTAGCCCTGCCACCTCTCTGTGCCTCGGTGCTGTCATCTGTGGAACTAAACAAGCTGTTTTAGCTGCCGGAATCCGATTGCCACTGTCGCTTCTATAATTTTGTTTTTGCGATATGTTATCATAGTCGATTTCAGGCTTCCGGCTCTCAAATACCCATGAAATTATTAAATAAATTTGCTTTCTTCAGCTCCGTTAAAAATCAAAGAGTTTATTAATGTTAGGATAAGTAAATTAGTGGAGAAATTGTGTTCAGAGACTGAGAGACTTATAAAGGCAAATTTTTACACACACACACACACACACACACACACACACACACACACACAAACAAAGGCTGGCTTTAGTGTCCTGGACATGGATGTGGTGAGAGGCTGGGGACTCACGAAGACTTTTAATCCTCTGTCAGCAAATGTCACCTAAAGACTCACTTTGTATTAAACACAATACTGTGTCCTGACAAGGTGTCCCATTGCATTTATGTATCTCTTTGGATTGTTTGCTAACAGGTAATAGTAACCTAAAGAAGTAACAGAGCAAGGCGAGAACTGTGGGACTTTTAAAATGGAAATCCTAGGAGCAGGGTACGATATGGAGACCTAGGCTTTTTCTAGAGTAACTGCTTTGTGACTGTGTGTCTCTCTCTATTCCCTCTTGGTCAGGGACTCTGGCCAGCTTTACCTAGTAGACCTGATTCTAGCCTGCAAGAAGGAGAAAGGAATATAGGAGGAAAAGAAAGGAGGGACCTTTCAGGCGCTCTTGAGAGAAGGTTTATGCTTACTGCCTATATGTCTGCCTGTAAAAAAGATCTTTTACTTTGCTATGTGCCTATAAAAAAAAAACTAGTGGTTCTCTCTCTTGGACAGAGGATGGGTATCAATAAAAGCTAGAATTCTTTGTATACATGATGGCTCTATTTTCTGGACGCACGCCATTAAAATGTTCTATAGGAAAAAAAAAACAAAAAGAACCTAAACATGAATTTTTATAGAGATTAAGTGTCAGGGGCAGTAAAGAAAAATGTGGAAAGTCTTTTAGGGTGGAGTAATATTTAAATTGAAACTTACTATATTGATTTTAAGCAATAAGCATTACTTTAAAAAGCAGCAGAAGAGAGCAGAGATACCAAGTTACAGAAGAGAATGACACCGGAGCAGGAGGCAAAGATTATGCCGTAGGATTCACTTTAAATCAGCAGAGGAATTCTATGAACAGATACTAGGTTTTGTCTGTAAGCCAGTGACTTATAACAGCAATGGTGCCTCTGTATCACAGCAATGGACAATTCACAAAGAAAATTGCATCAAATACAAGCAAACCCCCAGCTAAGAAGTTATTTTCAACTGATAGCTTCTGGGAGAGAGAAAAATAGTTTTCTTCAATAGAGTGACACTGTGTATATCATCCATACTCCAGGACAGCCACCATGCTCAGGAGTCATCAGGCAACATATATTCTATTAAAATAATTAATTAATTAAATGTGGTGCCCACTTATGAATCACTGCATAGAGGAATGGAGAGGCGGCTCCATAAAGAGCACATACTGCTCTTGCAGAGGTCGTAAGTTTGGCTTCTAGCCCCCACATCAGGCAGCTCATAACTACATGTACCTTTAGCTCCAGGGGAGTCCTCACCCCCTTCTGCACTCTATGGACATCTGTATTCCCATCCACATACCTATATGTAGATACACACATGTATACATAATTTCTAAAAGTATAGAAATAAATATGTTAAAAAACCAAATAGGTGTCTAGATCTGTGAAGCCATTAGGCTCTTCAAGTTATGGTCCACTAGTTTCCTACAAAGGTGTCCAGGTAATTCGAAGAAGATAAGTGTAATGATTTTCTTTCTCAGTAGTACTAAGATAATTAGATAACTAAATATAAGGAGTGAATTTAGATCTATGTCTTATATCTTACACAGTATTAACTCTAAACAGTACCGAGACCTAAGTATAATATCAAGTAATGAAGCATCTAAAAGAAAAAGTAGAATTTTTTCTGATTTTGAATGAGGCAATGGATTCTTAGTTATGATGCCAAAATATCACTATCCACAAAAGAAAACAAATATATTGGACTTTGTGAAAATGGACAACTTCTGCTCTGGTAAAGATACCAATAAGAAAATAGACAAGCCATAACATAAGAGAAAATATTTGTAAGCCACTTATCTGGGAAAGATACATATTCAGAAAATACAAAAGATCTTACAAATTAATAAGATATGAAACCAGATTTGATAGTTCACTAAAGATTACATACAAATAATCATTGAGACAACATTATTTATCAGCAGGAAATTAGACCTTCAAGCCACAGTGCAGTGCCATTTTACACCGCATAGAATACCAACCATCATAAAAACAGTTAGCAGTTTGGGAGGAAGTGAAGACAGTGAAAGAAGTACGTGCACTGTGTATGGGAGTTAAAAATGTCTATTCGTGCAATAGCTTGTCCCAAGTTGCTGATGGTAGAATTTCTCATAATAGTCAAAGACTCAGATAGTCCGAATGTCTATCCAATGATGAATGATGAAAACAAAATGGGTTATACATACATGACAGAAGTTATTCAGTAAGTAACATTATGTAGTGCATCACTGTTGATCAGTTCTACAATGTGGAGCTAATGTCAGAGACATGAGGCTTAGTGAAAGACCCCACTTTAAAGAGTCTATGTCAGAGCGTGTGTTAGTTAGGGTTTCTATCTACTTCAATGAAACATCATGACCAAGGATGGGAAGGAGAGGCTTTATTTGACTCACACTTCCAAATTGCTGTTCTCATTAAAGGAAGTCAGGACAGGAACTCAAACAGGGCAGGAACCTGGAAAGAGGAGCTGATGCAGGTGCCATGAGAGGATGCTGCTTACTGGCTTGCTTCCCCTGGCTTGATCAGCCTGTTCTCTTATAGAATCAGGACCATCACCTCAGTGATGGAACCACCCACAATGGGCTGGGCCCTCCCCACCAATGACTAATTAAGAAAATGCCTTAGAGCTGGATATTATGAGGATCTTTTCTCAATTGAGCTTCCTTCCTTTCAGAAAACTCTAGATTGTATGTCAAGGTGACATAAGAGCACAATACAGGGTTACATTTCTTCTTCCCCTTCCTCTCCTTCTTCTTCTCCTTTTTTTCTTCTTCTCCTTCTCTTTCTTCTTTTCTCCTTCTTCTCCTTCTTCTCCTCCTCCTTCTTTTCCTTCTTCTCCTTCTTTTCCTTCTCCTTTGTCCTTCTCCTCCTCCTCCTCCTCCTCCTCCTCCTCCTCCTCCTTCTTCTTCTTTTTCTTCTTCTTCTCCCCAGGATCTTTTGTGTGCTAGACAAGAACTCCACCACTGAACCACATCTCCAGCTAGCCCTCTTCTCACATTTTAATTTGAGACAGAAGTTGTACTGGTTGGTCTTGAAGTCAAGCTATAGCTCAGGTACACCTTGAACTTGTGATTCCCCTGCATCAGCTTTCCAAATGTCTGGGATAATGTCATTGACTTCTATGCCCTGCCCAGTGTGGTGGTTTGGATAGGAATGACCCCCATAGACTCATATGTTTGAATGCTTGGCCCATAGGGAGTGGCACTATTAGGAGGTATAGCCTTGTTGGAATAGATGTGGCTTTCCTGGAGGAAGCATGTCACTGTGTGGGTAGCTTTGAGGTCTCATACATGCTCAAGCGTAGGCCCAGTTTCCTCATCCTGCCTGTGGATCAAAATAAAGAACCCTCAGTTCCTCCTCTAGTACCATGTCTGCTTGCATACTGCCATGTTTCCTTCTGTGATAATAGACTAAATGTCTGAAATTGTAAGCCAGCCCCAATGAAATGTTTTCCTTTGCAAGAGTTGTCTTGGTCATGGTGTCTCTCAACAGCAATAAAAACCTAACTAAGATATCAAGGATGGCTTGAAATGATTTTTTTTTCTGTGGAATTAGAGGCCTATTCCATTTATTCAAGGAGTAATAATGATGATCCAGTTGAAGGAAGCTGAAGTGATTGTTCATAAAAGATGAGAATAATAAAGCCATTACATTAGGCATTGCTTCATGAAGTTGTGAGGATTAAATATGTTTCAGTAAGGGCTTAGAGAGGCTCCTGGCACAGAGCATTATCCTAGCATTTGTGGTTATTATTATTACAATCAGTATTATGTTTAGCAGCAGTTGCTTTGCAAATGGAATCTTCATTGTCAAGTTAGATAATCACATGAATGTGGTCACACTGGCTCAGTAAGGGAGAAGGGGAGAAAAGGAATCAAAACCTTACCCTAATCAGTGTTCTGTATTGTAGAGCCAGGACAGATTCAGGAAGGAGGTTTAGCCCACTTTTGATCTGATTTCTTTCTTCTGGTTATGGGAGAAAGAAAGCAGATTTGTTACGAAGGCCTTGGTGGTGGACAAGAGAAGAAACTTGTTAATATTCTTAGTTTTTTATATCTTTTAAAAATTTTGTCTCTGTGAATGTTTATTTGCTCTTGACCAGAGCCCCCTCCTGTCTCCCTTGTTAACTCGTTTAGATGACATTCCTTTTAAGTTCTCTAGATTCTTGTCAGACTGTTTCTCCTCCTCTTCTTCTTCTCCTTCTTTTTCTCCTCCTCCCCCTCCCCCCTCCTCCTCCTTTCCCTCCCCTCCTCCTTCTACCCCTCCTTCCCCTCCTCCTTTTCCTCCTTCTCTTCTTCCTCTTCCTCCTCCTCCTCCTCTTCCTTCTCCTTCTTTTGTTGTCAGATATTTCTCAAGTTTCTTTTGGTGAAGCTAAATTGGAAATGACTTTGAGTTTATTAATTTATCCATAAACTATCTAGTATGACTTGGTAAGAAGATGATATAATGACCCTTGAGGCCAGTCAGGGGAGACTCAGCCAGTAATTTTTTCATTTTATAAAATGAAACAGCATCTATTAATTTATCTCTTTCTAGGATGTAAAATGTAACAGTCAATTTGATCAGAATTAATTGTGCCCACTTCATTTCTAATGAAAAATTCATTTATCATGATAACTTCTTTGTAAATATAAAGTGTCTTCTTCGTAATGATTTTCTAGAACTTCAAAGTGCAGAGTCATATTTTGCTTTACATTAACCCTTGGGAAATCATGGATTGAAAAGCCCTGATCAAGTGACTGTTTATAGGTACAGATTCTTAATTAATGTGACATTTAAAAGGGGGTAGGAACAGGTGGTTTGCTTTCCTACACTGACTAAAGAAAGGAATAAGAGAGAAGAATGTAAATTGATCAATATCCAAGATGGGAAATGACAGTGATATACACATTGAGAATCAATCTGCTAGAAAGTTCCGGGTATAAACTGGGCAAAGTTGAAAAACAATTATCAGAACAGACTGTTGATAAGTACAATATCTGCTCAATGGCAATGAAAAATAGGAAGCTTCACAAGGTAGAACAACGGAAACAAAGCTTCAGATTCTGTCCCAAAGAGACTGGTGGGAAGGAGCTGCTTACATCCAGAATAACCCGAGCCATGTTGAACACAGCCTCAGAAAATTGCTACTGCACTCTCGGTAACAGATGTTTAATAAAGAGAGAGGGGAAGTGAGGGGGAGGGGACTGAGGAGAATGAGTGATTCTAAACCCTGTTCTTTTTTTGATATTCTTTGCCCTTGGTTGGAGCATGAGTGAGAACAAGGGTTAAGATGTTTCTCGAAATAGACACCTGTTGTTTGCTGTACAATTGTCCAAACCCTCTGTAAACTGTATATTTTGGAAACTCAGCCCTATATGCTAAAATCTGGCCAGCAGAATATTTCCACACTACAAGGAAGAATCTTTGAACCATAACTCTGTGGTGTCCAGTGAAGCACAGGCATATTTAGAGCCATTCAGAATATGCAGACTAATACAGGCACAGGTATGAAGAAGGACCTACCTTCAGGGGTGGAGACTGCATTTGCAACCTGAACTTTGAAGATGATCTATCATAAGGGTTGGAGCTAACATTCACACTGGACTTCTGAAAAACTAGCCAGAGCTGTAACCACCACTTATGATCCAATTTTAAAAGACTGCCCACTGATGGATCAGCTTCAGGGACCCAAACATGCAAGGGACAAGAGTGTTGAGACTAGATCAAACCAACAAGCATTCATCCACTAAAATCCTTGTCCAGCATCCAGCTTTAACTTCTTCACATTTATTGCTTCTTTTGTTAACACAAGTGTTATTTAGAAACCAACTTCCTCTGCTTACTCTTCTCCCCATCCCTTTCCTTTTGTAGTTATTTTTTCATATTTTTGATAGGTTTTCTCAAAAAACATATCTAGTCTGTTTAGAGGTCTCTATATCTGAGAGTCTAGAGAATTAGGACAACTTTAGATGATCCGATTATATTTCTTCAATAATGATTGTTTGGAGAATATCCTATTTCTGTTGACTGCTGAGGATTGAGGCTGGTGTCATGTACCACAGTCTAGAAGGAGAAAATCACACCTCCACTCTACTATAACTTAGTGTTTTTTTTGAATATTGCAAATACTTCTACTAAAAGAGTAACTACGATTAAAATAAATCAACTAATGACCCAATCCCAGTATACGAGGTTCAATACAAAACCATAAGAAACTTGAAATTGGATGACATGACTCCTCCAAACCATGTTAAGTCCATTGTAATGGCCTGAAGTGAAAATGGATATGATGAAATTACAGACAAAGCATTCCAAAGAATGATGATAAGTATATTCCAAGCGATCAAAGAAGACACAATCTTCTGAATAAATTCTAAGGCACAACAAATAGCTGAATGAAATAAGGCAGCTGATACAGGATATGAAAGTAGAATTCAATAAGGAGATATAGGTGCTGGAAAAAAACTGAAATACTGGAAATGAATAGTTCAATGAGCAAATAAGCCCTATGCAAAGCCCCATCAACAGAATGGATCAAGGGAAGGACAGATTATTAAGGTTTGAAGACAGGGCAGAGGAATTCAATACTTTACTGGCTACAAAGATAAGTTAAGAAAAAAAAAGGACAGAACATTATAGAACTATTCAAAACATAAAATTTATGATGCATGAACATAGAAAAAGAAGGATATTATATTAGAAGAATGGAAACTATTTTTAATAAAATAGCAAAAAACTTTTGATAAATCGAAAGAGATGACTATGCAGATATAGGCACATTTCGAGCACCAAATAGACAAAACCAGAGTAGAACCTTTCAATGTATATTATATTTAAAATACTAATGTCCAGAACTGAGAAGCCATACTGAAAGCTTCAAGAATGAAACACTGAAACATGCAAGAGCAAACATATCAGAATTACATCAGATTTCCCTCCAGAAGTGTTAGTAGATAAGAGGGCTTGAAATGGTGTGTTTCCCAAGACTCTATCCATGAAAATTAGCTGTCATAATTGCAACAGAAAGAAAACCTTTCATGTTAAAAATAAGCTGAACAAATCATGAGAACTAAGCTAGCTCTACATAAACAGTTGAAGCCATCCTACAGACTGAATAGAAAGATAAACTTATTCACCAGGCTACAAAAAAGTGTAAGCCATGCTAGAATGGAAGGTATGACAATGAAAAACAGGGAAAACATCAAACATGAAGTCCTCAAACAAGACAAATTAATGCACACCTTTCAGTAATAACCCTCTTAATGATTTTGATACCCTACTCGAAGATGCAGGGTAGAAGATTTGATTAACAGACAGGATCTAGCTATTTGTTACCTCCATGAAATGTACCTCACCATCAAAGACATAAGATGAATGGATGAGAAAGGCTATTCCAAGCAAATGGATCAAGAAAGAGGCAGTTATTACTGTTCTAGTATCTGACAAAGTAAACACAAAGCTCATAGTATATCAGAAGAGACAGAAAAAAAATCACTTCATACTAACTAAGGACACAATGCATCAAGAGGGCAATAACATTTAAGAATATGTACACCAGTCATGAGTGGAGTTAATTTTATAAATACTAGGTGTGAAGGCACAGATTAACATCAACATAGTAACAGTAAGTCACTTCGGCATTTCCTCCATCACACAAAAACGTGAACGTTTCATTAAGTGGCATCAGAGGTGAACCAGACCCAGCCATGAAAGCAGAATAATCCATTCAAACACTGGGAATACACGTTCTTCCCAGCAAAGCATGGAGCTGCTCTTAAAACAGGCCGTATAATAGGACGCAAGCAAGTTGTAACAAATATCCACAAAAGTTAAAATGACTTCTAATCTTCCAACCACAATTGAATAAAACTAGAAAACACAAAAGAAGACTACAGAAAAGAAATGCAGTTGTGGACATTGAACAACACACTACAGAATAATGAAATCATCACCCAAGGAATCAAAAGGGAAAGAAAAACAAAAATCACAGAATCAGGTGAAAATTAAAACAACACCCCAAATCTCTGGGATACACTGAAGTCCACCTCAAGAGGGAAGCTTGTAGCAACAAATGCTTACATTAAGAAAATTAGAAAGATCTCAGGCTAAACCGCCAACCAAAGAGAATCCATGGAGGGACCCATGGCTTCAGACACACATGTAGCAGAGGATGGTCTTATCTGGCATCAGTGAGGGGCAGGGGGCTTGGTCCTGTGGAGGCTGGATGCTCCAGCGTAGGGGGATGCTAGAGCAGTGAGGCTGGAGTGGCTGAGTGGGTGAAGCACATCCTCATAGAGGCAAAGGAGAGGGGAGAGAAGAGGGGATGGGATGGGTTTTGTGGAGGGGAAACTGGGAAGGGGGATATCATTTGAAATGTAAAGAATAAAATGATGAATAAAAAAATGAACGATCTCAAGTAATCAACCTAGCAGGGACCATTAGGGTCTTGGGGAAGAAAGAAACAAAGGAAACCTAATATCAGTAAATGCAAAGAGGTAACTAAGGTCAGGGTGGAAATTAGTGAAGTGGAAATTTTTAAAAAATGAATTCAAAGAATCAATAAAACAAGGAATTGGTTCTTTGAAAAGACAAGGGACATTGATATAATCTAAGAGTATTGATATACTCTTAGACAAAATAACCAAAATAAAGACAGTGAACTAACCAAATTCATATAATTAGAAATGAAAAGAGAGAAAGCCCAATATATGCCAATATGTCCTTAGGACATACCTTACATCCTTATATTCCACTCAGTGAAGTGGATCAAATTTTAAATAAAATGACATAATTTCTAAACAAATATATAAATAAGAGAAGGTTGAAGATGTAATAAAAGCACTCCCTAATTAAGAAAAGTCCAAGCCCAGAAGCAGTAATATTCCAACTGCCCTGATGAATACAAATGCAAAAATCCTCAATAAAGTACTTGCAAACCAAATTAAAGAGCAGAACTCTGTTAGTCCTTTCCTTACTACTGTGACAAAATATCTTTGAAAATGCAACTTAAGGAGAGATTTATTTTGGCTCATGTTTTGACAGTGTGACTGTTATGGCAGGGAAATCTTGGGGAGCTTCAGGCAGCTCGTTATCTTGCACCTACTTTCAGGAAGCAGAGATAAGTGTCAGCACCCAGCTTGCTTTCCTGTTTTAACCTGGTCTGATACTTCAGCCCATGGAGTATCATCATCCTCATTTACGGTGAGCTTCCCAGATCAATTAAACAAAATCTAGAAATTCCTTCATAGACATCTTCAGAGGTTTGTCTCCTCAGCAAGTCTAGATCCTGTCAAGTTGATGATCAATATTAACCACTCATCATATCAAGAAGACTAATGACATTGATCAAGTTGGCTCTGTTCCAGAAATATGGGGATGATTTAAAATATGTGTATCAATAATTGTAATGGGTCCCATAAATTAATTCAAGAACATAAGCCACGTGATCATCTCTGTAGATGCAGAAAATTTTTGACAAAATTTAACACCTCTTTGTAATAAAATGCCTGAAAATACTCAGAATACAAAGAACATATCTCAGCATATAAGACAAGCCTATAAATGACATTACCCTAAACTCAAAATGAAGAGAAAGCCAACAGAAAGGGGGGGGGGCATTTATCTGACAGAGGACTAACATAGATACATGAAGAACTCAAAACAAACAAGAAAACTAAAAACAAAACAAGACAAAAGAAAAAACTAAACAAGTTATCAAACAACCCAGTGAACAACGGATCTAATGGGATGAACAGATAATTCTGCCAAGATGAAATATGAATGTGCAGTAAGCACACAAAAAACAAGTTCAAATTCACTGGCCACAGGAGAGGGGGAATTGAAACAATATTGAAATTCTCTCTCATCCCAGTGAGAATGAGAATCATCAAGAAAACAAAGAACAATAAATGCTGAAGAGGATGTGGACAGAGGAAACAGATCCCTCACAGATGGCTGGTGAGAAAGTAAACTAGTGTAGTCATTGTGGAAATTAGTATGAAGAATTTTCAAACTCCTAAAAAGTCAAATGGCTACCATGACTCAGCTATTCCTACCTGGACATTTATCCCAAGGACTCCTCACTTAATATGTCACAGAGATATTTGGTGATCAGTGTCTACTGCAGCACTATTTACAGTCACTAACTTGTAGAGCCAACCTAGCTGTCCTACAGGGGAGACACAGATAAAAAAATAAGTTATATTTATACATATTATGAAAATATTTTTCAGCCATAAAGAAGAGCAATATTTTGTCATTTGCAGAAAACTGGATATAACTTGAGATAATCATATTAAACTAATTAAATCAATTGGGGAACAGTACACTCTTTTATGTTGTTTTATTTGTGGTTGCTAGATTTTATCTAGATACATAAAATCATGTATGCATATATAATATGAAAGCAGAAAACAAAATGTCTACGGAACAAAAGGAGACTAAATGGTATGTATATGGGGATATGCTCAAAGTATAGGATGTCCTTATACAAGATAGTACAAAGCCCAAGGAATATACTCAATGATAATTTAAAAGAGAATTATTTGTCCCAAAGTAAAGAGAAGTCACAATATGAATAGATGTTTGCATAACTGATTACTTCACTTTATCTCCCTTGTCTTGAGGATACTGATTTTTTTTTGTGGGTGGTGATTTTTAATTATATGCAGTTCTGATAGAAAATCTTAGGATAACTAATTTCTAAAGAATAGAAATTAAATGAAATCATTTTGAATCCGAGAAACACAGTCCTCATTTTGTTTAATAAATATGCAGACATCGAACAGTTAGGGTTTGACTATGAAAAGAATCTTGCTGGTAGCCCATTGGTGAGAGGATGTGAAATCTTTAGAAAGAAGTGGGTTGCCATGAGCTGGGCCTCATGGGTCATAAGGCAGCCCAGTTGCAGCCTTTGCCTCTCTGCTTACTGACTGCTAACACCATGTAACTGACTACCTCACCATAAGTCACTCCTGCGTCTTCGCCTTCGCCGCCATGATGGAGAGTAGCCGCTCAAAATCGTGAGCCCAAATCCATCCTTCCTCTGTTAACTTGCTTCTTGGGGGTGTCTCATCACAGTGGTGAGGAAATCCATTAATATACAGCCTTGAGCTCAATGAGAGACTAGAGTTATAAGGCTAGAAGACGGCCCTAGAGCATGTGAGCCCTGTGGCAAACTCAATTATTGCTTGCAGAAAAATCAGCTCATGTATATAAGGATGAGTTACTTGTGATGGCTATGAGGTCTTGCATTAATGAGGAATTCCCATGGGAGTCACGATAAAGACTACAGCCATTATGACAGGAATGGAGCAGTCTAGTAAACAAAGAACCTCTGGGATTATAGAGATGCCTCAGTGATTTAAATATCAAGTACTACTCTAAATATCGAAGATCTGCCTTATTTTCCAAGACTCAGGCTGAATAGTTCATAGTCATGTGTAACTCTAGCTCCAGGAGATTCTCTGGCTTCTGGGGTCATCTACACTCCTGTATGACCCTACTCCCTATACACACATAGTTTAAAATATAGTAATAGAGACTTTCTTTTTTAATAAGGAAGGGAAGCTGGCATATGGGTTAATAAATGTTCCTCGTGAACTGATAGGAGCTGATCCTGTGGTAGCCACAATTTGTGGAGGCAAGCAGTCTTTACAACAAGTTCTAGATTCTGGTCCTTGTCTTAGAGTCTCAGTCATGCATCTAGTCTGTCATTCTCTGATTTCCAGGAAGGAGGCCCCACCCACGACTGTTCTGGACATGTAGAACCTTTATTTTCACAGATAAGCCTTATAAAGAAACCCAGAGTTTTACAATCTTCATTGTCAAAATTATTTTGAAACAGTGTTTGGGATCTTCTGGAAATGTCTTTGTCATTCACCCTGTTATGGTCTGAGGGAGTTTCCAGACCAGTCAAGTTCGATTCACATAGTAAACTGATAAAACACATCCTTCCCCAAGGACAAAGAAGGAAGTTGCCTACAGTACCTTTAGAAAAAAAAAAAGCTTTTTAAATATTTTATTAAAGCTTTACTGGTGCAAGCCCATTTCTGTCTCTTCAAATATTTAAAGCGGCTCACTTATCTTGGAAAGGCAACCTCAGAGCTCTTGCTAGCTGTTGGCCACAGACAGATGACAGAGGGGCCCACCTACGGAGGAGGTATACCCTCTAAAGAAGGGCTAACAGACATGAGGAAACTGCAGGTGGGAAGACTCCTCAGAGAGTTACAGCCGAGGCTGCTGGGATCCAAAGGTCTGAGTAGAGGTTGAGAGAGTCCATTGCTGTGCTTGGTTCCTCCTCGTGTGCTTCTGAAATTCCTTTCCCACCGAATGTCCTGGATCCGTGTGCTAAGCTATAGCCACCCCACCCTGTGTGCTAAACTGTAGCCACCCTGTGGGAAGACTCTTCCTTGGAGAGAAAGCAGGGCCTGAACTAGTGTGAGTGGGCCATATGTTCTGCCCTCATCAGTGATTGAGAAATTCAGTGGCAAAAGGATGCAGTATATGGAAGCATTGGACTCTAAGCTCTCAAAATATCTGCCTTTATTTTCCTGTCCCTTTACCTCACTCTCTGCCTGTTTCCTTGTCTCTTTCCCTCCCTCCCTCCATCCCTCCCTCCTTCCTTACCTCCCTCTATGTATCCTTCCCTCCCTCCTTCCCTCAGTGCCTCCCTCTCCCCTTCTTCCCTGCCTTCCTCCCTCCCAGCCTCTATCCCTCGCACCCTGCTTTCCTTTCTCCCTCCCTGCCTAACTCCCTCTCTGTTTCAAAAGGCCCAGTTTAAAATGTAGTTTTAGACTTGTAAAAGTAACAAAACCAACAATTTGTATTTCCCCTTACCCAGCTTTTCCTAATGTCAACATATTATGTAATCTTAGTCCAAAAACAGGAAATCAACACTAATAGGATTCTATTAAATTATAGATCTGATTCAAATGTCACTGGCTTTCCTACTAGTCTCTTTTATTTGAATTTCTCCTATTTAAAGACACACACACACACACACACACACACACACACACACAAGGATTAAGTCAACTTGCTGAAGGATCTATTGGGCTTTAGCTTCCTTTCCACACATGTGGATTTTTTTAAACTGTGTCATTCTGGATCTAATATTTTGGAAAGGTTTTTTTCCAGGGAATCTAAACTCCTCCCACATGAGTTACCTTGCTTATCACATATCAGCATCCCAATCACCTTTCACTCCTGGAGCTGTACCCTCTGATGTATGTACGTGGTCAAGGTGTCCTGATTCTTCAATGCTATTTAGGATTCTGTGATCTAACTGGTTTGGTTTGTCTGTATTTTGGTTTTATCACCTGTTTGATGGGCTCAATGGCTATAATCTTTTGGGAAAAATGAGGTAACATTTTTTGTTTGCAACTTCCTGTGTAATGGGATCCTCTCCACCTGGTACACCTAGCTTTATTGTGCTTACAGTGTCTGTGAGTCCGGAAGTCAGACATGGTATAGTGGGACGGTCTATTTATGCTTTGTGGTTAGTGGTGGCTTTGGAGGGAAAACCAGAAGCATAGTGCTTATAAAGTACTTTGTCAGTTTTCCATATTTTCTACATCTTGGTGGGGTGGGTCAGAGACTTGTCTACAAATCATCACATGGCCTATCTGGTGTTGCAGTGTCAAGACGACTGGCCCCATTCCTTTCAGATGAATATGCATGAGCAAGTATTACAAGACCACCAAATAGAAGTTCATGGCTTTTGTGACATAGGCCAAGCATTCCCAGAGCCCTGCTCCTACCCTACATTCTCTGGTACTGATATACAAGGTAGAGTTTGCTGTAGCTTCATTTCATATTAACACAGAAAAATGACATTTTGTATAAGTAACAGTACTACCTCTGCCCTGGACCTTCAGGCACCATGCTTCTTAGTGTCAGTTTTACCTAGTAGCTTTAACCTACTCCCTCTCATTTTGGTATAACTTATTTTACCTGCGGATGAATTTTTCTCACACTCCTATGGCATTGCTTCAGCCTTCTAAGACCTTAGGTAAGGCTCCTGTGATGGATCTCTATGAGATATAATCTATGGTTGGAGGAGTTTGGGATAGGTGGATACTCTGATCCTCTACAGATCTCTGGTTTGGTTAGAGCACTGCGTATGTGGATCCGTCCCTACATATGGACTTCATTTTGCCATGGGTTGGTCCTTCCTAGAAAAGCATTCCTCAGCATACATTAGTGAATTCTAACAATCCAGATCTTTCTCACCAAAATCAACTAGGCTTTCCATTACAAGTCCATATGATTGTGACCTCTCTGAATGTTGTTACGTTCTGTCAAGAGTGACAGGATCTTCCACAAGAGAAGGCTCAGACTTGGCTTAGTTAATACACAACTCAATTTTTAACCTCAGGTAGTAATTAACTAGGTCAGATTTCCCTATTCAACAAATATCTATCACTTTAGTTTTCTAATAACACTCATTATAATTATAATTAAGGGAGTTGATTCTAGACTATCCTCTATACCTACGTGCTGTGTCAGCTTTGAGGGGATAGTAGTGTACTGAATATACTCTATTTTCCATGAAGAAGAGCTCTTCGCTTGCATACTAATAAGTACTGGGGAAAAAGGCTGAACATCAGAGCAAAGGAGGCTAATATCACAGTTGCGTTGAAACGGACTCTCACCATTCATCCTTGCCACCAAACCCTTTGTTCTTTTCTTTCTCTGTAGCATGTCAGGAACAAGCCTCCGCAGCCAAGGACACTAGCTTTCTTCCCAGCCTCTGTTCAAGTCTGGCATTCTGTGACCATAGGTCATTTATTGCCTTGCACCTATGGAAGGACAGTTTACTGTCTGCAGGAAACATTCTGTGTTTGTCACCTAGAAGGCAAGATAGCTTTTCTTATCCCAAGCCACCATCTTAAATTAACTAATGCTGCTTTCCTTTGCAGATGGGCCTGGGAAGTGAGGCGCTGGCTTCCTTCACTCTTGCTTTGCTCTTGAGCCTGGCAACTGCCCTCTTTGAATGATCTGAGGCTGTCTAGATCATCTGCAAACTTTGCTGGCCTCGCTTGCCCACATTGCGGGCAGTGTTCGAAAGCCAGAAGCTCTCTTGAGCAAGTCTCAAATGTTAGCACCAGTGAATGAACTTTTCTCACGCCTTCGTTGTTGCTGAATGGCACTCTTTCCTCAGTGGCTGCAACAGAGAGCCATCGTGATATGCAAACTGCAACTCGAGAGTTGGCATATAGTTTGTGGTTGATAACTAGCACGGGCTGGACTGTTACCACTGTTGATCACAGTACCTCGCAAGTCAGAAATAACTAACTCGAGAAAGTATTCATACTTCATTCCCTCTGTCAACATGAACTTTAAAATACTAAATAAGTCATCTGCTTCATAAGAGGCTTCCTGGAAATGCAGTCACCAAAAGGCCTGTGATATCTTGCTGAAGGCTTATTCCACATTCCCCATTGAGAGCTACCCATTCATTCTTCTTCCATTCATGCTTTCTGCTTTTCTGACATTATTTGCAGCACCAATACGTTGTGCCGTTTGTTAGGCAGACAACAAATAAGAGTAAGACCACCCTGCCCCTTGTATTTTTGTCACGTTTATGACAGAAGATGCCAAACAAAACCCCAACTGTATGCTGTGTCATTTCTCTGACTTTGTGACAGTGAGGAAGAACCTATAGGCCCTGTGAAAGGAATCTCGAATCTATCTGCTATATAAATACATGGTATGTATTCTGTTTCACCAGCCCTCTGACATTTCACAAAACACCTCTTCCTTGGCATTTGAAAATCTATAAGGAGAGGAGTGGGGCCTATTGACCTTCTATCTGGTGACCATCTTATGCAAAATCACAGTTTCCGAATGTACTTGAACTTTTCAGCAGCTGGGACCTTTACAAATGTGATGATAGAACATAAAAATGCTCAGTTTTTTTTTTCATGCTTACAAATGACACTTTCTCATTAATTTCTTCCAGCCACCCAGCTACTTCTTTCCAAAGCAATTCCAATTATCAAAAGGTGTTTTGTAGGCCAGCAAGATGGCTCCAGGGGTAAAGGTGATTGCTGCCAAGCCTGACAGCCTGAGTTCAATAATTGGAATCGGTATGGTGGAAAGAAAGAACCAACTCTTCCAGATTGTCTTCTGACCTCCACACTTGTACTGGGGCATGAATGTGTACACACACACACATACAAACACACCCATACACCCACATACACATTAAATGTGAAAAGCAACAAAAGGAAGAACAATCTTTTCACACTAATTAGAACTTTCCTTTTGCAACACCCAGTTGCTAGCCCAGATAGAACCACATGGATACCAGTGGAATAAGCTAATTCCTACTTTAGTGTCTCTTATTTGAAGACACTACTGTGTTGTGTTTCTCCAGCCTTTCTCTCTTTCTACTCAGCTAGCTAACTGAACTATCCTTCTGTTCTCCTTGTTGTCTGTCCATTACTTGAGCTGCTAGTCAAAACTGCCAACAATCTAGTTATTTCCCTCTGTGCCTAAATTCCTAATTTATTTTGATTATAACATAATTGTATCATTTCCTCCTTTTTCTCTTTGCTCTAATTTTCCCACATCCTTTCCCTCCAACACCTCACACATTCCCTCACTCCCTCTCAGACTGCATCATTTCTTTCTTTGATTATGAGTATTACATATATATGGCTATATATGTAAACATACAGATATAAACTAATGTGTCTGTTTCATATTGCTTTCATGTACATGATTTCAGGGCTGACCCCTCTGTGCTGGATAAGCAATTAAGGGTTATCCAACAAGAGTCATTTCTTGGGAGAAAATAATTCTCCCTCTCTCAACAGTCATTAGTTGCCCATAGCTTATTTTTTGTTTAGGGATGAAATCCCACAATTTTCTCTGCACTACATTAGCATATCTATTGGTATTGTTATTATTCTGGTCTTTTGTAGATAGTCATATTGTTGAGGCACAGCTTTTCTGTTATTTCTAAAAGGCACAATCTCACAATATATAGATATTCTGGTCCTCTGCTTCTAACAATCCTGCTTCTTCCTCAATGTTCCCTGGACCTTAGGTGCAGAGGTTGTGCTGTAGTTGTATCCACTGCGGCTTGGATCCCCAGGATAAATTTGTTCTCTGCATCATGATGCATTGTGGTTTTCTGTAATAGTCTTGGTCTGCTGCAGGGAAGAGCTTGTTTGATGCAGTGTGAGAGCTCTGCTTACCAGAGGGTACAACGATAAGTTTTAGAATGCATTTGGGAATGTCATTGGTCTAGTAAAGTGTCAGTAGTATGTCCTCCTCTGAGATCCATGATCTTGCTAGCCCCCGGTAGTTGGCTTGATTTCTGTTACTCAACTCCTGTTGAGAGGAACTTAAGTTCACCCAGACAGCTGTTGGTTTTTACCAAAACGCAGCTGCCCTATTGCAGTGTTAAAGATGTCCTGCTGTGTGATCTTTGTGGTTCATATGCATGAGAATGGAATGTGACTGTTGAGTTCTTCTCTTCCTTGGAAGCTTGCACAGTGCCTTCTGATACCATGAAAGCCAGCCCTCTCCAGAAAGATTTTTAGGCTAAATCCACCTTGTATCTTCCAAGTCCTGCATCTAAAATGTGCAGTGTCTTCAACAATAGTTGGAGTCTTCAACCTCCCAGACACAACCAAGGACAACAATTGCCTATTTTGTTTGGAAAGTCAGACTACCAGACTCAGACAAAGATTTCATACCTGGTACTAGGATTTGACTAGATAGTCTATGGTTCTAGTAGGGACCGTTCTGAGGCCAAGTGGCATAACTTCATTTACAATATATTTGTAAAAATAATATATATTGATATATATTATATATATATGTGTGTGTGTTATATAATTTATAATGTATAGTTATATATTTAATACATCTAATCATACATATGTAAATATATACTATAAAATATGTTGTATATGTTTAAGATATATAATTATATATAATTTTTTAGGTAAATATAAGTTGACATGGTCCCTTGAGGTTTTACCAAACATGTTTAGAGCTATTTGTTTCCCCCTTCCTCCTTCTAACTTTTGTATTGATGTCCCTCCCTTCTCCTTCCCCCAAATTTGTATCATTTTCTTTATACCTTGGCTCTGGAGACAGAGTAAAATATAGGGATCTGGCCAATGATTCCATAGTGATATTCTTATCTTAATCTAAATATTTTCTTTAGGATAATGGGAGATGTTAGAGCTGAGAGTCCTGAGCCTAAACACTACCCATCAGCCTTGTGACCCAGAACAATTCATTCTACTTGGCCACTTAAGCTTTGGTGCTCAGCAGAGGATCATGCTGTTTGTGAAGCAGCTTTGTTGGGAGGCTTGATAGAGCTATGAAGAGCATGCATGTGACACTGGCTGTACTCAGTACAATAACAAATTCTGACTTGGTAAGATATGTATCATGCTGGTCATTCACATAGAAAGTTTCTTTCTGTAGACCACTGATGATTTTTCTTCTGCTTTCATCACTGATGATGATGTTAGTTTTTTTTTTTTTGTTTTGTTTTGTTTTGTTTTTTTGTTTTTCGAGACAGGGTTTCTCTGTGTAGCCTTGGCTGTCCTGGAACTCACTCTGTAAACCAGGCTGGCCTCAAACTCAGAAATCTGCCTACCTCTGCCTCCCAAGTGCACCACCAGCCACCAGCTTTCTTTGTTAGTTTTTATGTCTTGTCTCCGTCATCCTTTTGATCGATGGTTCTCCAATAGATCTATATGTTAAAGTCACCTGGAAACTATTTAGAAAATTCAGTGTCCAGGCTGCCCTTTAAAACTTGATCAAACTATCAATTTTATGGGTGACATTCCATTTCTTTGGCATTTGGCAAAATCTGAGAATTCTTCCTCTAGAGCCTATGCTTTTAAAGGGGATGCCAATGCTGTCTCATTCAACCCATTAGTCACATTATGTAAAGGAAATAAGACTGAGCATGCAGAGCCCAGTGGTCAAGCAGTTCCTAGCATGCAAATGCATACCGAAGTTAGTGGCTACAACCAACCAACCCACAAATTTCAATAGCTTCCCACAAATTAATTCAAGGGCAGTTTATTTGGTATTCAGGTCAAATCCAGTGTGGTTATTCCTGGTTGCCAGGTGGGATTTGAATACAAACTCTTTCCATTTTATGTTGCTAATTCTCATGTTTTCTTCCTGAACAATTATTGTAGTAGTCAGCATTTTCAGAGAAATAGAATAGTTCAGTCTTCCTGGAGTACACAATGTGTGTGTATGTGTGTGTATGTATGTGGAGAGAGGGAGAGAGAGAGAAAGAGAGAGAGAGAGACAGAGAGACAGAGAGAGAGACAGAGACAGAGAAGCAGAGACAGAGAGACAGAGAGAGACAGAGACATTCAGAGAGGGACAAAGACACAGAGAGGGAGAGAGAGGGGTACAGACAGAATACTCTTGTGGCAAGATAGGATGAAAGCTTAGAAACGCAGAGTAAAGCTGAGAGTATAATTCAAATCCAAAGTTCTCTTGCCCTAGAATTTTTCCTGTTTTTGAGGAAACGAGTTTTTATTCTTTTTGCATGCATCCTGCTCACATTCCATAGAACAATCTGCTTTACCTAAAGCCTACTTTTTTTAGGTAAGAGCCGATCAAATCCAAAAAATCACCACCAGAGAAACATCCTGGATGGTGTTTGAGCTGGATGTGGAAATGTAGTCTGGCTAAGCTGACCCATGAAATTAACCACTAGTGACATGACTGGGTAGTTCATTATGAGTGCCTGTATATGGGCTTTGTATCTTTTCTCATATTCCCAGCAGATACCACCTCTGCCCAGTAAGGGACAGTCACTATAAACCATACTTATGTATGGGCCTGGGAGAAGAAGTAATGGGCTGTGGAGCATCTACTCAGGTCATGCCTGCTTCAGGGACTCTTCCCCTCCCATCTATCCCTTGCCATACACAAGAAGTTTTTTGATATCAGGGCTTCAAGCCAATCTAGCTCTTGTTATATTTTACTTTAGCTTGAGCTTCTTTTTTCTTTTTATTAAAGATTTGTTCATTTATTATATGTGAGTACACTGTATCTGTCTTCAGATACCCCAGAAGAGGGCACCAGATCTCATTACAGTTGGTTGTGAGCCATCATGTAGTTGCTGGGCTTTGAACTCATGACCTTCAGAACAGCAGTCAGTGCTCTTAACTGCTGAGTCATCTCTCTAGCGTGAGCTTATTTTTTTTTTCTTATTATTGAAATGGAACCACAATCCTGAATGTGCTCATAAAGGACATTGGCAGTTTTAATCATATTAAAGACTGTAATGCTATGTGGTGAAGAGCCTCCCATCTCCAGGCTAAAGACATACTGGAATTAGAAACAGTACTCAATTTATAGCATCAGAGCTTAGAGTCATGTTTCCAGTGAAGGAGTGGAAAGGAGAGAAAGGCTACTTTCTCTATGAGACAGGCTTTTTTTTTTTTTTTCCATGATTGAGCATTAGAAACTCTCAGGAAGGGATGAGGGTACTCCCCAATGCTAAAGCTCTTGTCACATACCCACACACTCACACTCCTTGGTAGAAAGAAAGAAAGAAAGAAAGAGAGAGAGAGAGAGAGAGAGAGAGAGAGAGAGAGAGAGAGAGAGAGAGAGGAAGACAGAATAAAAAGAGAAAGAGAACAGAAGAAAGAAAGAAAAGAATTATTTGGAAAACCTCATGAACACTCTTTGCATGGAAACCCACCCCATACATTGTTATTTGTTTGATCTCTAGTGAAATTTTTTGATGTTGTTTTTCTTTTTATTATGATGGGGAAAAAAAAAGATTGTCAGGCAAACGTACCCAGTGATAAGTTCCATGCCTCTAATATCTTAAGGAGAATGTACTGGGGTTAGAGCTGCTTCTTTTGGGAGGCAGTTGCTTCCTTTAAAAATACTTATTCACAGAATTAAATTCTAGAGTTGCAAATTTGTTTGGATATGTATTTAAATATCGCATGGTCTTTAAAAGCGAGCAGGAGAGCAGAGGGGCAGCTGACGACGCAGCAGTTAGGAGATAAAGATGCAGATGACTCACTGCCTAAACCTGGTTCTTATTTACAGTGGAGTTGGAGATTAACCAGTACACTAGCATTGAATTTAAAGGCTTCCTGAACTATCACACACATCACATAAAGGGGATATGAACTGTCATATAAACAGCAATTTCATGTCTAGGTGACTTTTATGATGAAGCCTAAAGCAAGCATTCTTTGAGCATCCTTTGACCTTCTTTGGAATCATGCCTCAAATGGGTAGTTTTGAGATTTAACTAAATTAAAAATAAAATACAAAGCATTTTCCCCACAATTTAATTTGTTATATATTCACTAAGCTTTTAAAGTAGGGGCACGTGGCGTATAGATGAGTACAGTAGATGAAGGGCTAGCAAAAGACCATTGTCCTTTCTATTTGAAACATTTGGACCTCACTCATCCTCTGCCTTTGCTGTTTTATTAACGAGTATCCATGGTAGAGGTCATGGGGTCGTACCATGCTGTTGATGCCCGATTGTTACTGATGGGGACTGGTCCTGAACCAAGGGTTCTGAGAGCACTTGATAGGGAACTGCCACTTCACCTTCCCAGACTGTGACTCAAACAGATGACCCCTAGAAGGCTATACCTATAGAATTATCACAAAACACGGGAGGCTCGTGTCACCGTCCTCACATCTGCTGAGTATAAGTTGTAGCTGGAGATACATGGATGAAACATAGCAAGGAGCCCTCTCACTGGAGGAGACCTGGGAGATGCACTTGTGTGGTGAGTTATATCCCTGCCCTGAGTTTATTAAAAGAGGTCTCAAGAATGGTTCCCTAGTCTAATAGCAACAGGAGCCTCAGATGCTTTAAGCCTTAGTCCCATGTTTCTCAACCTTCCTAATGCTGTGACCCTTTGATACAATTCCTCATAGTCCGGTGACCCCAACCATAAAATTATTTCATTGCTTCCTCATAACTATAATTTCATTACTATTATGAATTGTAACATAAATATCTGATATTCAGGATGTCTGTGACCACTGCGGGTTGAGAACCACTGCCTCCTTTGTCCCTCCAGGTGATCTTGAACCTGGTTCAATCTATAGCCATTGCTTCAAGAAAGTTTGGCACACCTGTGTTAAAAGCTTTGTTTTTCCCAACCTGTGGTGCTATTGGAAAGTGGGGCGGGGCCTAGTGGGAAGAGGGTAAGTCATTGGGATGTGCCCTTTAAAGGGGATGCAATTCTGGCCCTTTCCTGTCTCTTCCCTTTCTGTCTACAACATAAACATGTACCTTCTTCCACAGGCTCCCACTGTGAGATATGCTATAGCCATAGACCCAAGCAACAAGGATAAGTCACCATGGTCTAACGTCTTTTCTTCCTCTGAAGGTGGGAACTGTTAGAACAGCAGAAATCTGGCCAACATAGATAACTATGGTGGTTGGTCAGACTCTGGGCATTGGAAAATTGCCTGAAAGTATATCCTGTTGTGAAGAGCTGGTCACTGCCGTTTTTTTGCTGTTAGCTTCTTGTGCCAAGTTTAGAATGGTCTCCAGTGGCCTGGTCTGACAGGGGTCTGGGTTGAGCAAAAGGTGGCTATTTTAGGCTTAAGGCATGCATGGTTAAATCAATAACTGGTGCCAGTCATGCAATTGTTTAGCCCTCTAGGTTTAATTGAAACCTTTGCTTTTGCAGAGAAACATCTGAAAAGATAAAATGAAAGTTTAGAAAGTGTTTGTGAGTGGCTTTTTTTTTTTTCTTGGCACTGTGTTTTCCCCATTACAGTAGAGTCTCTTGTTGCCCCTGTTATAAGCCCTTTGGAGTCCTTTGGGATTTAATTGGAGGGGAAGGGTGTTGGCAGAGGGAACTGGTGTGACAAGGTCACAATGGCCATCTCTCTTTGAACCTTTCGTCCTGGATTGTTCAGGACTCACTGCTTTAAGTGACCTGAACTCTACTTGGCTGCTGGGGCTACTGCAAAGAAAATCCCACCGCTTCACAGCAGGCATTTATTTTCACACCATGTTAGAGGCAGGAAGCCTGTGATCAACAAGCTGGAATGTGCATTTTTTTCTGGTGAGGGCTGCCTGCCTGTCCTCACATGGCCTCTCCTCCCGCCTGTGGAAAACTGAAGACAACTCAAGCTCTCTGGAGTGTCTCCTTATTAGGCCACCAGTCTTGTGGGACCAGGGCTTTGCCCTCTGACTTCCTTTATCTTTAATTACTCCCTTAGAGCCTTGCTTGCAACTGGAGCCACCCTGGGGGTAATGACTGTAGGTAGGGGTCACAAATACTCATTCTGTAATTCCATCTCAGTGAAATGTCTCATGGGCAGTTGAGAGTAATTACACTGTCAAATAATAACTGAAAGCTGAGCAGTAGCCATCAGGATGGCTGGATTCAGGTTGAAATATAGTCATCAGGACTCTGCCATCAGGTTTCACTCTTCAGGTGTCCGTGGGGACAAGAAGCATTGGATCCCTGGAGCCAGAGTTACAAGTGACTGAGCCCTCCTACATGGGTACTGGGAACTAAAGTTAGGTCCTCTGCAAGAACAGTGCATTCTCTTAATCACCAAGCATCTCTTCAGCTCCCCACCCCTGTTATCATTTTTAAGGGTGACCAAATGGCCACATCCGTTTTATGCACCTATACTAATCACCTGCCTCTGTGAAAACTTTACCTTCAGAATGATTTAATCTGAACTCCCAGGATCTTGTCTCTTTATAATTGAGTCACGTGTTCCTTCTGGAATCAGTTACCTTGATCAGAAGCCAGCAATGTAGACTTGGGCTTTGTGGCTATACAATAAAGCTTGTACATGTCAGACAGACTGAACAGAGCATCAACCTAGGATAAGGACATGATACATACTGTGTGTCCTTCACTGGGAGGACTTTTCTCAGAAAACTACATCCTTCATCCTCCAAATATGATTGCCCAATGAGAGGGCACTTTCTAGTTGGTGGGGACATGTTTCTAAAACCTAACTGGTTTAAATATCATATAAAGACTTGATTACTGAAAAACAATTAAAAACGGTAAGGCTTTATCAAATCATGTATCTTTTGAGTTTATGAGATTAAACTGAGATTTTGCTTTCTCCTTTTCCTTCTTTTACTATTTGCTAAAGTTCTTATTCTCCACATGAGGTGTACCATACCATTACTGGTTTAAAAAGTATAGTTCCTTGACATTCTATTCCAAATCTCAGTTTCTATATTTGTAGACAATGACTTTTTCTTCCCCACCAAGCTTATACAGAGATGAAAGTTAGAGATCTTCTCAGAGTTCTGTTTCTCTTACATTGGCTTCCCTGATCTTAGCTTCATAAATGATATGACAATTCATCCTGGATATATAGTCTATAAATATCTACAGAAGTGAGTCACAAATAAAACAATTGAAGAGTAAAGAGCTTCCTAATGACCTCAGGGTCATGTGACCTGACGCACTATTCATGGAATCCTTGACATGGAGGAGCAGACTGTTAAAAAAAAAATCGATGAATAATTTAAAAAATTTTCAAATCGGTCTCAAACAGGAATGCACAGATTAAAGTTTATATTCAATGAATAGGTTTTTTTGTTTTGTTTTGTTTTATGTTGTGTTGTTTTAATGAAACACTCCTAGGCATATTTGCCGAAGTCCAAAGGCTAGAAGGAAATCTCACTGTCAGTCAGAAGGGAAGAAACATCTGTTGGATCAGAATGCACAGGAAGATGACACTGGATTGGTGGGAACTTTCTCATGGTGAAAACATACTGTCAATCTCAAATTCCACATTACAAAAATGATGATATAATTCTAAAAATGAAGGCTAACAGGGAATGCTTCCAGAGAATTAAACACAGAGAATTTAGCTCTATAGTAGTAGAAATGTTCAAATAGAGTTCTGCCTAAAGGGAAATTCTACCAGATGGAAACAGATCTACTAGGGATAAAAGACACATAAAGGACACTTGTTAGTATGTAGTTTAAATTTTTTTTGATTTATCAAATACAGTTTTTTTTCAAAATGCCAAATATTAGTTGCTGAAAATAACAAACATTGTGACATATTCATGCCTAAATATAATAATTGGATTATTTTACCTCCCTGTCCTTTTTTTTTTTCTTTTTTTTTTTCCTGTCCTTTTGTATACCTATTTACTGGCCCCTTTACTTAAAGACTTTTTCTTTATTTTTTTTTAATTATTTAAAATCAAAGGACTGTTCACACCTAAGTTAATGACAATGCATTGTAAAATGGAATATAGTGTGAGTAGCTCTTATATCAAATAATTAAATATTATATACTAGTTGTTGTAAGAATATATGTGTGTGTGTGTGTGTGTGCTTCTCACTAATTTAGCCATGTAGAAAAGAGTATGAGAATTTCTTGAAAAATTAAAAATATCTAACAAATGTACTATCAAATATATGAAAAGTAAAGGAAGTCATTATGTTGAAGTTTGCATGTATGGTCATTACAGCCCTGTTCCCCATAGCTAAGAAATGGGACAATGTGTCTACCACTGAGTGGAGTGATTGATAAAGAGAATGTGGTCCATACATAGAATGGAATAGTTTTCAGCTATGAAAGCATCCTGTCCGTCATGGAAACATGGATGGAGCTGGCAGCCCTTTCTGAAATAAGTCAGGCACAGACAAGCAAGTACCTTGTGATTTTACTCACGCCTGGGATGCCGAAAAGCTGATCTTTTACAAGGTTAGAATAGAATGCTGGTCACTTCATTCTGTAGAGAGTAAGGGGGTAATAAGGAGGCATTAACCAAGGAATTCTAGTTATGGTTAGATAGGTGTAAAAGTCTTGTTGCGTACAGTAGGATGACTACAGGTAATAGTAATATATTTCTATTATACATTCAGAAGCATGAGCCTTTAGAGCTTCTACCATATCGAAGTGACAAATAGTTGAGATATAATTCGATTTGAGCATCATGTAATACATAGTTCAAAAAATTATGTGGGGTCTTGCTAACACATGCCATTTTTATCCTTTCACGTAAGAGTAAAAAATATTCTATTAGGGAATACATATTACAATTATTACTGCAACAATAAAAGTCTATCACAAAAAGGAATACCTAGGAACTAGGAGTGCAGTTCAGATGTTACAGTGTGGGCCTAAAAGGCATCAAGCCCTGGATTTGATCCCCAGACAGATGTAATGGTACACATCCCCAATCATAGTGCTTTGGAGAGGGAGGAAGGATCGAGCTCAAGGTCACCCTCAGCTACAATAGCAAATGTGAGACTAACTTTGTGCATATGTGACTCTGTCTCAATAATAACAACAAAAATAAAGCAGACGAATGAAAAGGATCCTGCTATCGGACGCTGACTGACGCTGAGCAGGGAGGTAGGATGCGGAATAGTTCTGACAAAGGTTTATGCTGATGGCTAACTCTCTTGTTCTCTCTGCTCCATGTTCCTATGAGTCCTGTCGGCCTGATTCAGCCAAGATTAAAGATGATCTGCATTCAGAATTTGCTCTGATTTGTATGCAATAAGCATCAAGCAAAGATTGGAGCAGCAGGCCTTTCAGCTGCCTTGCCACTGCTGAATCTTAACACCCAAGGATGAGCTTGTAAACAAGACATTATCTGTCAATGGGTCCTCAGCCTTTGGAAACATTTTAATAGACAAATGATACAATACACCACATATGCTCTGAATCAGCACCATCTCCGCATAGTCCAAAGCATTTGTTTGGACATTATGCTCAGGTGCATCTCCCCAGAAAGCTGGTGACAACTCAGGATATTTGTCAAGACAGACAGCCGCAGTAGCCACCGTGCAAATGCCACCAACTCGCAGATGATCCTTTTTTTTTTTGGTTACCAATTACCAATTTTCATAGGCTTCAGAGAAACAGTGAGAATCACTTCCCAGAGCAGCAGACAGCCGTTTTTTGATGATGCAGGACAGGTCTGGGTTGTGTCGCATAGAGCTGTCCTGTGACAGCTATTGCTTGTGGGTAGGTCATCTATCAAGACAACATGTAGCCAGGGCAGCACTGGTGAGCAAGATACTGTGAGCAAACTGGAGACACTTGTAGAGTCTCGGAAACAAGGAGTGAGTGATAAAATTCTGCTTCGGCTTTCTCCCTAATAACCAAGAGCACGTGTCTTGGGGTCTTGCTTTCTCTTATTCTTTTCAGCTAGATGTAGCCTTGTTCTGCACTGCAGTAGTATGCTCTGTATGCTCTGTATGTATGTATGTATGCTCTGTATGTATGTATGTATGTATGTATGTATGTATGTATGTATATATGTATGTAATGTATTTCAGCAGTTCAGTGCAAACTCAGGGCACAGTGTGTCGTGTTCTGATACCCCTGATGCTCTGAACTCCCCTTCTACTGGCCCACACTGTCTGCTCTGGCCATTCTTCTGAAGAACCATCTTTCTCGCTTCCCACTTCTCTAAAAAAGTCATCCAGGCCACTTCCCTCAGGCTTTATTTTGTCCACATCAGAGGACATGAAAACCTCAGTCCCGTCTGATATAAAGGAATGAGAGATGGTTTACTCTCTGTTTTCTTCTGTTTCTGTGGTCTTGTTCACTCTTCTCAAGCAGTAGCTAAAGCCATGTTAATATTTTAGACAATCGCGTTACCATATAAGTTTGATTTGTACATCCGTGTACCCTCATTTCTTCAGCTGTTGAATGTGGCTGCCAATAATATGGCCCATGAGCCTTTGAAGGCTCTATGAGTTAACAATGCATTTACACAAGGGAATGATACATATTTGTAATCTCAACACCCAGGAGGTGGAGGCCAGAGAATCATGAGCTTCAGACCAGCCTAGGTTACATGGCAAGAACCTGTGTCAAACAAAATAAATTGAAACAAAACAAAGCCAAGTAAGCAACATATTTATTTATTTATTTATTTATTTATTTATTTATTTATTTATTTATTAGTTTTGTTTATTCATTTTATATCCTGGTCACTGTCCCTCTCTCAGCCACCTCCTCTCACAGTCCTTCCCTCCATCTACCCTCCCCTTCTCCTCTGAGCAGGTGGGGGCTCCCTGGATGTCCAGGCACATCGTGTCTCTCCAGGGCAAGGTGCATCCTCCCCCACTGAGGCCAGACACACCAGCCCAGCTAGAAGAATATATCCCACAGACAGGCAACAGCATTTGGGATAGACTCTGCTCAAGTTGTTCAGGTCCCACATGAAGACCAAGCTACATATGTGTGGGGAAGCCTAGGTCCAGCCCGGCAACACCTATTTTAAACAATCAGAATGAGACTCAGGATAGTGTAAGTGCTCAACGAATGTTTGCAGTTATCACCGTCACCACCATGACTACCGTGATGCACAGGGTTCTTTGTCCTGATGGCGGTTCACAACTCCTCATGTCTTTCTCTTGAGTTTTGTTTCCATTTTGAGAGTAGGTTTGGGTTATCAAACACCTTGTTAAACTCTCACCGTGGCACATATCCTCCTGTCCCTCTGGAGTTGTATAATTGCACTCAGGAAAGCGTGTCACCTGTGTGCTCCAGCCTGTCATGACCCTGCTCAGTATCACGGTAGACAATCCCTTGAATATGCCCACAGTAGACAATTTAACATTTAGGTTGGCACTACCTGAATAATTCATTCCAGAGAGCCAAGAAGTTCCCAAGAGTCCACCACCAACCAATCTGCCCACCCGGATCCCCAGGGAAGAGAGATTCTGAGTGTGGAGGTGCCATCGGCAAGGTCTTTGCCTTAAAATTCAGACTCCCCTGGCCCACAGTGACCTCTGTGTATCTTCTCAGCGTCAGATAAGAGCTTAAAACAAGCAAGGACTCTCTTGACTCCAGACTCTCTGGATGCTAGTTTCAGTTTTTCATCTCTCAGGGTTTCTAACTGTTTGCCAGTCCACACAAGCAGATTCAAAAGAACGTGAAGTAACTCCGTTACTCAGGGCCTGAGGTGGGAGCATCCCAAGTTCAAGATCTGCTGTGAAGGCAGCTTAGGCAACAACTCAAATGTAAAACATAACAGTGGGGCCTAGGCTGCAACTCACGGACAGAGTGCTTATCTAGAATACACAAAGAAGGAACTGATTGGTTCTCCAACAGTTTTTGCTAAGGTTAGAAACCTTTACCTTTTTTTTTTTTTTTTTTGTCATGGTGGAGGTAGCTGGAGAACAGAGCTGACTAGAAAGGCTGAGAAGTTAAATTAGACAAACTCTGGGAGGTGCCTCTTGTCAATGGAATGAGGATTCTGAGGCTGAGCTAGGAGGAGGGCCACTCTGGTGGATGGAACACACACAGTGTAACTGTATGGCAGGCTGAGTAAGACCCATTTTTCCATTTTCTTTTTATTTATTTATTTATTTAATTTATTTTTTATTTGATAGTTTCTTTATTTACATTTCAAATGAAATCCCCTTTCCCGCTTTCCCCTCTGGGAAAAAAAAAACCTATTCCCTTCCCTGCTCTCCCTGCTCACCAACCTACCCTCTCCCTGCTCACCAATCTACCCTCTCCCACTTCCTGGCCTTGGTATTATCCTACACTGGGGCATAGAACCTTCACAAGACCAAGGGCCTCTCCCCCCACTGATGATAGATTAGGCCATCCTCTGCTACATATGCTGCTGGAGCCATGAGCCCCACCATGTGTACTCTTTGGTTGGTGGTTTAGTCCCTGGGAGCTCTGAGGGTACTAGTTAGTTCATATTGTTGTTCGTGCTAAGGGGCTGCAAACCCTTTGGCTCCTTGGGATTTTTCTCCAGCTCCTTCATTGGGGACCCTGTGCTCAGTACAATTTTCTTTTCTAGTTAGAATCCTAGTTAAGTTCTACAATGCCTCCTGAACCATGGGTACCACAAGTCCCTCCTGGTCTTGCATCCCTATGACTGAGTCAGATTTGGATGTGAATGTGAGGTACATGGCATAGGACTGAAGCTGAACAGGAAGGGTTACATCATATGATCAGTGAAAGAATTTCTTCTATTTTTTTTTTTGAGTGGAAAAAAAAAAGAGTTTTGACTCTCTTCAAAACAAGGAAATCAAAATGTATCAGTTTTCATTTTATTCTTGAACATTCGTTAAGCCAGTGTTCCTTACCCCACCTCCAGTGGCAGTAGCTCAAGTGAACTTTCCATTTGGATGTTGTCTATGGATGACTGCTTCTGAATGTGTCCAAGGCCTTCAGGAATGAAGAATTTAAAGAAAAGTATCTGTAACATTTTCAACTGGAAATACCAATTTCTTCTTTGTTGCTTTGGTTAATGAACCATTTTGAGCAAGCCATCCTAACTCTCTTCGATATTACCTTTTTAATTTCATTCCCAGCAGTTGCCACAGCCTGCGTGGATCTTATCTGCTCATGCACTGGTTTGTTCTGCATCGCCCTCAGCTATTGATGGGCAGCTCAAAGACAGGAAGGAACCCTGTCTGTCTCATACTTCAGTGCTTTGAAAATGTAGGTGCTTAGTAAATATTCAGACTGAATAATCAGGCTTGGTAGTTGTTTCAAGGACATCTGTGTGTAAAGTATATATTTTAATGTCTTAATAAGCATATATTTATATTTTCATATTTACTTGAAAGTATGTGTGTATATCTCTGTGTGAGTAGATATAGGTGTGAATGAAGGTACCAATGGATTATAGAAGTGGGGATCAGATCCCTTGGATCTGGAGTTCCAGGCAGTTATGAACTGCTCAATATAGGTTTTGAAAACGAACTCTGATCTTAACTCTTGAGCATTATCTGAAAGGAGGGAACCTTAATTGAGAAAATGCCTCCATAAGATCTGACTATAAGGCTTTTTTTTTTCTTAATTAGTTATTGTCAGGGAGGGCTCAGCCCATTGTGGTGGTTTCATCCCTGGGCTGATGGCCCTGGGTTCTATTAGAATGTAGCTGAGCCATGGGAAGCCAGCTACTCAGCGGCACTTCTTTATAGCTTTTTACATCAGTTTCTGCCCCCAGGTTCCTGCCCTGTTTGAATTCTTGTCCTCGCTACTTTCAATGGTGAACAGCCATATGGAAGTATAAGCCAAATAGATCCCTCTCTCCCCAACTTGGTCTTTGGTTATGGTGTTTCGTTGCATCGATAGAAACCCTAAGAGAGTAGGTGCAAAAGAGAGTGGCAAGGAGTGAGGTGGGACACGCAGATGGGGGTTCCATGAAGTATGCGTTTGGGACACAGGGTAAGAAGTTTCTTATAACTGAGAGCGAAGGGAAGCCGGCACGCACCCATGGAGGAAGGAATGAAGCCATCTTGATTGGGGTTGGTTAGGTTTTGTGCATCCAGGTTAGTGACTTTCAGATTCCCTGGATTCAGACTGGGAGTCATTGGCCTGTTACTCTCTCATCACTTGGATCTCTAAAATAGTTTAGGCTTCTTCAGAGGGAGAAATAACAGCTGTCAAGATGCTACCAACACTGGTTTCCCCTATTAGCTATTAATTGAAGAACCAGAAAAAATAACTTGATAGCGATGGCTGAAATGACTCTGGGATCCTGCTACCAATTCATAAATTTCGTTATAAACCCTAGATCAAAATCACTCTACTGACTCAACAGATGACTGCGGGTTGCCCTGCGTACTGCTCTGTGTATATAACAATGTTTATGTGATGCTGTATTTTCATGTACAGTATTGTATGCCCAATGGTTATGATAAGCAGGTACTTGTGCAGGTTTTCTTAAAGCTGAGGTAAACCTATAAAGAAGGACGTGATCATTTCAGCTTACAGTTGGGAAGGTTTAGTTGTAACTACTCAGCTCTGTTGTTTTAGGACATGGTAAGGAAGAACGAGACAGGAAGGGTTTGGAGAGGTGAAGCTCTTCATCTTCTGCTATCCTGAATGCCTTTGGAAGACAGGGAAAGACATTCCTCATAACTGACAGTGATGGGAAACCAGCAAGCACACACTGAGCAAGGTGGAGACTCGAGCATGCAAGGCAAGAGCACACTCATAATGACCTACATACTTGCACTGGGTCCCACCTCCTAAAGTTCTCAACACCATTGAATATCAGCATTCTCTGGGAACCAGGCTTTCAGTGTGTGTAATTTTGGTCCATGATAGCAATATTTTAATGTGGATTTTATCACAAGGTATTTAAAGTCATCCAATGGAGTATTTCGTCTCTGATACTCTAATTATATCATCTAGCTTGCGGCTCTCTCTTTTTTTTTGTAACTCTCCAAAAAAAGGCCCATTCAAAGCATTAGTGGGAGCTCCGGCGGTTGCAATTATTACCATTGCTTTTAAGTATTCATTCCGTTTCTGTAAGGGAACAAGAAGGGAATAAACAAAGCGACAGTTGAGAAAATACTCTCTTCCCCTTCATTGATACATCTAGCTGATTTTTAAAGAGAGCACTCTACATTAGAATCGTTTGTTTGCTAAATGTTTCTGTTCTAAATTGGCAGACATCACAGTTATTAACTTTATAGAGAGAAGGTAAAACACACTACAGTTATTTGATTTTTTTTAAAGTAACTCACTTCTTTATTCACTAAGAAGATTATACACTACTCATACAATGTTTGTTATAAATTCATGATAGGTTTTGAAAAATTGGAGAACCACACCTACTTACACTCATCTTTGTGGCTAGCAAGATAAAATAATACTCAAGACTATGAGGAAGAAATATATCCTCTTTGGCCTCTTTTTCTCCAACGTCCTCTGGGATCCCTTTTTGTAGAATTGTTTACTCCCCTTTTGTGTGTGTGTTTTAGTTCTTTTTTTATGCTATTTCTAAAGCACATCTGTTTCCATCCCTCCTTCTATTCCATGATTGTCTGAGTATTTTTTACCATCTTAGGCTATTTGAACAATTTTACTTCCATAGTCTCTAGTACTACAAATGAGAAAACTCCCCATATATTGATTTTGGGTAATATTTATCATTGACTTTATTTATTGTTGGTTATTTGGAGGGCAGTGGAACCTCCTCTTCAGTTTAATACCTTGGATTCTTTTGGAAAGGTAGTTGTTGATGGTTTCCAATGACCTTATTCATCTAGAGCGCATGTGCTGTGAGCTTTTGTTTCCTATAACCAGACTTCAAAGAATTATCAGTTCCTTGAGGATTAAGAGTATTTTTATTTTTACCACCATTGTGTCTTTATTGCCTCTAAATAAACCATCCAGGACTAAGTAGATCGACAGAAATAGAGGGAATACATAAGTATGTATAAATATCTATTCAGTATAAACATAAATAAGTAAATAAATACATATGTTTATTCATTTGAAAAGAAACAGAATGTTAGGCCACTATTAAGTTACCACCCTGAATTGGAGAAGATGAGGTTCTTGGACTTTAAGCCACAGTTTTACTTTGATTGACATAAGAAGAAACATGTCTATGGAAAGAATGTTGTAGGCAACTTCTTCAGTTCACAGAATCTGAGGGAGAGGAAAGTACAGAGCAGTCCTGGAAACAGGTACCAAAGAGCTTCTTATAGACAAGGAAGCCAGATGTCCTGGTGACCTCTTTAGGGAGAAAGGCTATGCAGGGTAGAAGGATGTCCTGGATTTGATAGAGCTGTATCAAGATAATCTTCCAGACTGTAATCAACTGCCCAGGGGTGAGAGACAGCAGTTGAGGATAAACCCTCTGGCCAGGTTCCTCCTTGTTACAGTAAACTTGTTTTTGTCTCAGTGGTGAGCTTCTTTTCAACTGCTTAAATCTGCTTCCAATGTCATGTTGTCGTCGTCTGTGCTTGGAAGGTTCACAGCAGCAGCAATATGGTTGTGCTTTTTTTTTGTACTAGTAATTATAAGATCTGCAAGTACATTTTTCAATGAACCTTAATATGCCTGTATATACCATCTACCTTTATTAACTGACAAATTGTGTGTCACGAGACACACAAGTAGGTGTACTTGAGTGTGTGTACACACACAGATGTGGGCACATGTGCGATATATCTAGTGCGTATGACATAGGCAAGTGTGTGTTTGCAGGGTTAAGAGTGTGTGGACTTATTCTCAACTCCCTAAAAGTTTGCAGAATTCTGAGGAAGAAACCTGTAAGCAACTGACTCCATAAATTATTTAGCACAACATTAAAAAATTGACATTGGAATTGCAGAGTGCTGGGTTGATTTCCTGGCTTTCATAGAGCAGGAAAGACCTGAGATGAATCACTTAGTCAGAACTTGCCCATAAATCTCCAAAATATAACGTTGCCATGGGGATTATATTATCAAGGATGGAAAGAATGATGGTGTGTATGCTTGTTAGAATGCTTGACACAGAGTGGTTTTAGTTTTTAGTTTTTAGGTTCTTATTTATGTATGCTTTTAGAGTTGTTGGCTCTTAAGTGAAGAAATAATTTATTCTGCTTGTGAGGATTAGAGAAGGAATTTAAACTTCCTTGAAGGATGTGGGCCATTTTAGTGACTATACAAGAGACAGGGAGTCAGATGGGAAAGACTGGAGTGATGGACTTGAAGATACAGAGAGTTCTAATAAGGCAACTGAGTAATTTGTGTGCAGGTATGTTGCGGTGAAGCCTCTGGAAAGGATTCTATTGTGCAGGCTCATGAGTTTCTTTCTCAGGCTGCAACCCATGTCAGACCAGCATCATAGGGACAGTTACCATCTGGCAAAGTCACAGTAGTGCTAGAATTAACGAGATTTGGCAGTTATGAATCTGACTACTTCAAAATTTGTTAGATGGGTAACTGGGAGATATAAACAAAATAGGAAGTACGGTGTAGGGAGAAAGATTTGGCTGGAAAGATGAGCTCCTTTTCGAGTGGATTGAATCACGCTGTAGATGTGTTGAGAAGAAACTGAAGGTGGGGTTGGGGCACTAAATGAGAAAATGTGAAGTGAGGAGAGCTGGGGTCCTGATGGGGATCGTAGGAATGCTTGCACTGAGGCAACTAGCAGGAAGTAGACTACACTGGATAGATTTCAAGAAGGTTGAGCATCATGGAAGCCAAAGATAGGAGGCTATAGAATCAGCCAGCATACATGGTGGCTTGCAGTATTATCTCCATATTCTGCTCTGTATGTATAAATGTAGGTGTGCTGCTTTTAACTTTCACATCAGGGACAGTCTAAGAGGGTAAGGAAAAGCCAAGTAGGAGCAGAACTGGAAGCTGGATTGTCTGACCATGGGGGTTTGTGAACCTGAACAATTTCTTAATTTATTTAGTGATGGGAAGACCAATGTGGATGTCACTTACATGGGTGTGTTGAGTTTGTGAAAATCCCACTGAGATGTACACTAATAGACGGAAGAATTATGCTCATGTGAATCCGTGAAAAGTTTCAAATTCAAAGGCAATGAATAAGAGCAGAATGCCTTATGGAACAGGTGGAGAAAAAAATTAAAGCAACTCCCTAGACCAGGGAAATGAAATGTTGAAGTAACTCCTCAGGGCTGGGGAGATGGCTTGGCAATTAAATGCTTGCTTGGGCGGGGAAGTGGTGTTCAGGTTCTTGTGGCTCTGAAGAATAAGGTAGAAGAGCCATTGAGGAAGACTGCCAGAATCAGTTTCAGGTAAACATACACATGTGTGAACACACACACACACACATGCGCCAACCCCCACACACAAGTACATATGCACATGGACACACATGGACACAGGCACTCATACATGCAGCAAGCACATACACGTGTGTTCATACACACACACACATACACACACACAAACACTATACACATGCATACATATACACACAGGCACTCACAAGACACCAAATATGCATAAACAGGTATGCAAACACACATGTAATACATCACACAAAAAAGAAGAAAAACAATAATTGTTAATGTGACCCTCATTTTAATTATCGGCCATATATTACCTTATAACTGTATTAGATTTGGGGTATAATTATTTATGCCTGAGACATGTGGTTCTCCTAACTGAAGGACAAACTCTTTAATGTTGCTTCTAGCAATTTCAATAAAGCCCTCAGAACATGTTTGATATTTATATACTAAGTAATATTTCATAATATCATTGTAATTAGCCTTCACATGAGTTGAGGAGATAGACCTTTCTTTGACCCACATTTCAGATTTGAATCTTAAACATGGTACATGATCTTTGTAAGATCTTCACCACTAGGAGGCAGGAGAGCCTGGGCTCTGACCACTTTGTGTGATGATCCTTTTTCTAGGGTTCATCAACACTATTGTCACATGAGACCAGAATAATTATATTTATACCTCATGAGGTTTTGGAATTATAGAAATATGCCCTGCACCGTCTATTATTTTTATTGTCATCCTCTTCTGGGAGCAAACTACTATTTTCTTTGTGATTAACACTTTTTCATTTAATTTCTTTTTTAAAAAAATATTTAGTTATTTACATCTTAAATGCTGTCTCCCCTCTTAGTCTCCACCTCACAGAGTCCCTCCCCTATCCCCAATTAGGCCTGAAAATTGTCTCTATCTGACTTGGCATCCATTCTCTAAGAGTAGGCAAAGCCATTATCTTAAATTCTGCCTTCAGATAAGACAAGCTTTCTCATATTTGGAAGGCAGGCAGGAGGAAAGGAGATGGGAAAACCTGAGTTTTCAGAAGTGGCAAGGAAAGGTTTAGATTCTCACTTTGCCTTTCCTCTGTTTTCATGCAAAATGTCTAACACTTCCTTCAGTCTATGAAGAGCTATGCAAAAGAACCAAGCCATTTAAAGAATTTCATATGGGTTCCTTTTAGCATAGATGTTTTCCAAAAAGTTAGCTATTAACTGTAAATTGACATTTTATTTGAATGTGAAAATGAAGTGTGTTTTCAATAAACTATAAGAAACATGAAATTTAATGGTGTCTGTGTAAGTAGTAATATTCTACATTCCATGGGAAATCAAAACAGTGCTCCATTTTATGACTTTTCTATCATGTAGTATTTATAAATAGCTTGAAAAGTGCTTCTCAGAGACAATGTCCAGTTAGTCGGCATCTACCATACAAAGCAACTGCTGATATGATGGGTTCATACCAGTACCCATCATACCTAATCCCCAATGCATTTTATTCTCTTTAATGCCTGAACAAATGTTATAGATACCTGATGGCTAAAAATGTTCTTGAAAGCACACAGTTCGAGCTGGGCATGGTGGTGCACACTTAAATCCCAGCACTGTAGGAAGGCAGGAAATGGGGAATCTGAGCCCAGCCTCCTGAATAGACAGCTGTCTCGTGGTCCCTTCATAACTGACTTAGTTGCTCTGCTCTACCATCCAAGCCCTGAGGTATTGTGATTTTCTAAAACTGTGAGCAACACAGACTTTTATTCCTTCAAGTTGTGTATCAAGCATTTTGTCCCAGTGACAAGAAAAGTAAAGAACAAAGTTCCAACGAAAGACTTAGTATCTCATGTGTCTTCTCTACTTACAACAGTACATTGAAAACAAAAAATGGAACTATTGGTAGGAAGTACCAATAGCTCCAGAATTCTGATATATTGATAATTGATATATTGTTGGGAGTCAGCTTTATCCAATGCATTTTTAGAGGTCCACATGACAGGACAAAAGGAATCTAGTTCTGTGTCCTTGTCCAAGGGCAGATGTGGGAAGGTCCAGGTTGGAACTGGAGCCAGGGAACAGAAAGGACTGAAGTTTCAGTTTCTGGGGACCTAGCTTTTCCCCTCTGAAGAGACTGTATTTACCAGTCCAAAGGCTGCGGTATGCTTGAGTTGGGATGAACTTGAGTTATTCTATGTTCCCCCCGTGCAACATTCCTTTATGAGCTTCCTGCCAACTCTCTCCCATTGTATGATGGCTTTCTGTTGACTCTGTCTCATTTTTTTTCCTCCTTGCAAGATGTATATAAGATACTGTACTTCTTAATAAACTTGCCTTGCATAAGTATTGGCTTAAACAAGGTCTCTGAGTTCCAATTTTCTTCATCCCCGTTATTTCCCCTTAAGACCCTGTCATTGAAGAACAGCCCGCTGGTTTAGGTTAATATGCATTTGTTTATTTATGCTAGGTTTATTTAGAAGTATTTGGAAGGTTGATACAAAGTTGTATTTAGCTCAACTCAAATACTGTGAAGTTAGACATTTTACTCAATACTGAACGGGATAGGACCTATTCTCCCTTCACCCCTCTGTTGGTGGGTAAAAATGACTAATTCTTAAAAACGGAAATACATCTCTAATTTCGGTTTACTAGTTTTAAAATCTTGAATAAATGTTGATTTTGACAGATTTTTATATTTATTTAGGTGTTTTCTTATTTGTCATAAGTTAGACTAATTGACTGGACATGTTGAACCCACATGCATTTTTGAAAAGAATGAATACAAACTAGTATGTTCTCCATTATACTTTTCTGTATTTGTTAATTTGGTTATCTAAAGTTTTTGGTGCTATCCTATTTGTATTTTATAAGATCATTGTCTCTGATTTCCCTTGTGAAGTCCTTGTCAAGTTTGCTATGGAGATAATGCTAGCCCCACAAAAACAGCTGGAGTAGATCCCATGTTTGTCTTTATGTTTCCTGAAGTTTCTTGTATTATATTGACTCTAGCTCTTTCTTTGTGTGTTTGATGATGTTTGCCAATACAACTATTTGTTTTATTTCTATAAAAGTCTTTAAATGATAAATTTAATCGATTTTCTATTTATAAATTTATTTTTATTTATAAATCTATTTCTATAAATTCATAGATTTTTCTTTTATGTACATAAGTATTCTAACTCATTTAGGGTTAGTTGGGCTTGTATTTTTCCAGAAATTTATTCATTTTGTCTCCATTTTTAAATATGTTGACATACAGCTACCAAAAATATCCTACTGTTACTGTTTTAATGGCCATAGAATTTGTAAAATATTTTCTTTGTAATTACTGTCTATTTTTGTTTTTCTCATGATGACTAATATCAAGCACTTATTAATTATATTAATCTTTTATAGAACTATCATTTTACTTATAGGGCAGCTTTATTCATAACAGCCTAAAATGGGGTAAAATGTTAAACCATGTTATAAGCCATATGACAGACAACTGACTGAATGCTACACACAACAGTGTTAGTGGCTCTCCAGAGAGTTATATATACTGAGTGGAAATGCCCAATTATCAGATTCCACACATTCCATGATTTCAGTCACAAAACATTCTTGAAATGAGGCAATTATACTAATGCAGTGTGATTTCCCAGTCAACGAAGAGGAATGGATAGAAAGGCAGATGAGTGTGGCTAAGACAGGGCAGAGTGATGGATCACCATCTCAGTGGCTACAGTTGGTGGCTTTTCTGCATCAATGTCAATAGCCTGTTTATGAGATTATATTGTCAATGTGCAAGATCTTCCTGTTGGCAGAAACTTTAACATTAAAAACCCTATAGGACAGTACCTACAAGTCTGTATATGTTTCATATATGATTTAGAGTTATATAGGGATATGTTTAACTCTACCTTATTTTTTTTCTATACACATCCCTCTGCAAAATGCATCTCTATTCTATTTCTATTCTGCTTACTAATGTCTAGCCTAAAGGCCGTACCTTCTGTCAACAGACTGTTTTCGTTTGTTTTTTTGTTTTGTTTTGTTTGCAGTGGATAATTCCAATATCTTGTTTGTCATGGTATTTGAACTTCTGTTATGTTTAATCTATCTTTGAAATTTCCTCAAATAATAATCATCTGATGTTCCATATTTTTGTAATAACAACCTTATAGGTGGTTATGCTCTTAGCGGTAAGTTTTAAATAAATATGTGAGCAATGACTATAATTTATCCACTGTCTTCAACGACATGGCTAACTTCTCTTGGCTGTTGATGTCACTGAACTTTACAGTCCAGATCCTTAGCAGAACACTTGACCTCATGCATGCCTTTGCTAATTGATTAACTAGATTACTTCCCATCTTCAAGTACATGAATAATTCAGTGAATTGGCAAGGGGCAGCTATTACTTCTTTGTGTGTCCCCTCTTCCTTTGCATGGATGTGCCTCACTTTTTCTTCTACAATGGGTGACTTCTATTCACCAACTTCTGTTCTCTCCCACTGCCCCTGTAGAGGTCACATCAACCATGAGGCCATATTAAGCTATCAATATCTGTTTTCTGACGGAGTGTTTCATTCTGAAGATTGCAGAGAGATGCTGTGTTTCTTGTCCTTTACACAGCGAGGTCATGCAAATGTCAGGAGGATGTTCCTCCCTCATGGGTCATGATATTTCTACCTGTGTTGGGCTTCTCCAATGTTTATAGTGAATTTGTTCTTGTTGATGGTGGTGTGGTGGTGGGTGGTGGTGGTGATGGTGGTGATGATGATGGTATGATGGTGGTGATGGTGATGGTGGTGATGATGATGGTATGATGGTGGTGGTGGTGGTGGTGTGGTGGTGGTGTGGTGGTGGTGGTTGTGATAGTGTTGGTGTTTTTATTTTAACATCTCTCCCTTCTTCCTGTCTGGGATTCTGTTAGGAATATAAGGGAAGACTGATTAGAGGACAGATTTGGATTCATAGAATCAGTTTTATTCCCTGAAATACATCTTTGCACGTGACCTAAAGTAAGTTATTCTTGACAGTGATCTTTTCCTCCAGGTAAACCTTTTGATAGATGTTAGACTACCTCTTGAAAACCTTACCTATCTATCTTCCAGATATGTCTAGACTACTGAATTTCAAGGGTCACCATAGTTGAGTTACGAGGAGACCAATGCCAGTGATTGGAAGCTGGGCACAAGCTTCCAGGACTACCTCTGAGACGACTTTTGACTCCTCCTGTGTCGAAGCCTTTCTTGCTGTTGTTAAGCTGCCAAGCCATGGTCACTGTTATTCCAATTGTTACCGCTGTGGCTTCTGGCACCACTACTCTCTCTTGCTTCATTCTTTTTGTTACCAGCTCATCCAGTAGTACTGAAGCAGGGTTTTATTTGACCTAATGTTATGCCACTCAAGAAGGCCTTACAGAAGAGTGTCTTCCAGTCAACTTGCTAAATGAGCTCAGGTACTCTGTTTAGCTAGAAAAGGGGTGTTTAGACACACCACAATATCTTTAATAGTTGTGGTCATTTCTTTTGACCAGTCCCAGTCATTTGCTTTAATAAATCACAGCTCCTTATTGGACCAGTTACAGCCTTGGATCTTGTGGCAGGAGTCAGGAGTTCCTTCATAGGGCATGTGCTCCTCCTCTGGCAAAGGCAGAAATGGTTGTATGGGTCATCTAGAGTTTAGGTATCAAAAAGTTTGGTACAAATAGTCTCAAACAGTCCTTGCAGAAGCTACTCCTACAAAGCCAGAGTTGTTGGCTGAAATCTTTGTATAGTTGTCTCAATATGTCCATGGAATTTTTTTTGATAACTCTTGCTGCCAGAACAATAGTTTGGTTGGCTGTTAGAATGGTGGGCCTTTTACTTAGGTCAGCAAGGGAAAATCCAAAGGCTGTTGATTAAGAAGTCAAATCACCCATCTCCAGTGTGTCTACTGATTCACAGAAAAATGAACATCTGAAAGAGGGAGGACTAGAGACAGTAGTCCCCACTCTTCTGTCAGCTTGAGCTATACCTATCAGAGAGCATTCATATCATCTAGCATTGATGAGGATGGGAATTGTGTGTGCTGAACACTTTGTACACATCATTTCATCCTCTTCTCTCAGTTACCTAGTAAGGCACACCTTGTCTCCACATGAAAAAGGTTGATCACTCTAGCTGTGACGGATGGTGTATGATGTGCTGTTCTTTGGGTTTTGTTGGGAGCCACATAATTATAATAGGATGGAGCAGTCCAGAAATTCTTCAGTGTTTTTTTTCAACTGAGATGGGGTAGAGAAAATCTAACTCATAGGTGGAAGCTCTCTCTGCCAGGTTCCCTAAGAATTCAGGAAAGCAACATAACCTAGTTAGGGTCCTAGAATAGGCTGAGTCCCAACCTAGTCTCCCTTTGGCCATTGTCTCTGCTTGACAATGTGATGGCCTAAGGTGTTACTCTGATACTAAAACTTCCTGGTCTTTTAAAAGTGTAGAGAATGTTTTCTCTTCCTCTCCAAAGTCACAGCATAAATCATTGTCTGAATTTTAAAACTCCTTATTGCCATTTTTCTATATTCTCATGTAACATTTTGCCAGCACCAGTGAGACTTCTAGTAGCACTGACATTTCATCCTGAATAGCAGCTTTGGGTCTGTTACAGGCCAAGACATAAACCACAGTGACAGTTGGCATTTATAGAAAATTCATCTCTCAAGTAGGGTTTGGCCTAGGTTCCTTGAATATTTTTCTCTCTATTCGTTCTTAACACTTTATGGTAGATGGGCTCAGTTGTTTGTTTATATTAACTAGACATGAGTAGAGCAACTTTAGGTTTCTTTGTCTTGGGAGAGCATCTCTTTCTTTATCTCATTTCTTTATCTCAGTGGGAACTGGCTCTTGGCCAGAGTGGCTTTCCTGGTATTTCACAGCACTAGTTCCCATCTGCCTTAAAGTTTCCATAACTGTGAAGAGACATCATGACCACAGAAACTCTTATAAAGGAGATAATTTCATTGGGTTTGGCTTACAGTATCAGAGGTTGAGTCCATTATCATCATGATGGGAAACATGGCAGCATGCAGGCAGCCAGCCCTAGTGATACAGGAACTAGAGTTCTACATCTTGAATCGAAGGCATCAGGAGATTGTGTGCTGCACTGGGTGTAGCTTGAGCATGTGAGAGCTCAAAGCCCACTCCCAAAGTGATACATTTCCTCCAACAAGGTCATACCTCCTTATAGCACCCCTCCCTATGGGCCTATGGGGGGCATTTTATTCAAACTACCATATCATCTTTCCATTAGGTCAAAAGGTTCCAAAGCAGAGTTCCCTTTCCTTATAGGTGGTCTTTTGGCTATGATTACTATTTTGCAGAGGATGCCAAATGTAGGATCAGAGAGGGCCAAAAATGCAGCTCTTTGACATCTTCTGTTTCTTGTATTATTGGTGGATCCCTGATGTACTCACAAGCTTAGGATAGTCAGCCTATTACTAAAGTACATCTAAGTTTCCTTGGTGATTAAAGCCCAGCCTGACACCAGTGAGGACAAAATAAACATACTAAGAACGGGATACAGAAACAATGAAACACTTTTTTCCTCCATCCTTGAGATAAGTACATAAACCAAAAATATACAAACGAACAAACAATACACATTTTTCACTGTGTACTAGCCAGTGTGTCTTTCCCAATCTCATCTTGGATGGTATTCATTCTCTGCTGAGCCCATTCAAGCCTTTGTTACACATCTGTCTTATACTTGGATCATGTTCAAGGGCTTCTGATTTCAGCCTTTAACTCCCCTTCCAACACTTCATCATACTTTTTTTTCAAAAGAAGTCAGGATTCCAAAAGGAGCTGGGACAAGGTACCTAGTTCAACTCTGTCTTGCTTTTAGGCTGGTTGACAGGTAACTTCTGGAGATCCAGGGTCCTATCTATAAAGTGGCTTCAGTGATTGTCTTCCACTGCTACTAGGGCTGGCTCTAGAGGGAACCCTCATCAACCTAGTGCATGGGAATTACTTTGGATTTTCCTGGTAAAAAGCCAGTACTCTTTTAATGTTGCTCTTCATTCACTGTTCCTCTTGCTAAGCGAGTCTTTCATCTTGCTCCATACAATTCCATGTTGATGTGATGGATTGTGGATATCGTCCCCCTCCTTCTCTCCCCCAAGCACTGTGTGTATTCCATCACTAAATATGGTTCTGTCTTCTTAGGCAGATCCCTTGGGTGGCCTTGTGGGTTTGACCCCATTGGCTGCATAGCAATTCCCTCCCATACAGGACTGCATGCTCCTAGCTTTAACACTCATCTGTCTCTCTGGCATTCTCGAAGTCTCCATCCTGACTGTTTCTGGTGTTCAGGCACTGAAGCAGAGGCCTACTTTCTTCCTCTTCTAAAGCTACCTTGAGATCTGTATTAACTCATATAAAAATTTTCTGGCTTCCTCTGGAGGGTTAGGCCTTTCCATGGAGGCTGCTCAGATCAAAGTGAGCATTGCTGCTGATGCCCAGAGAGCCCACAAGGCCCTATAGACCATTCCATAGCAAGGAACTTGTCAATGGCTACTCGCTTCTAGGATTTGCTTTCAGTTACAGTTATCAAACTCCCTGGTGCTAATGGTGGGTACCAGGAGACAGAATGCTTTGTTTTCTCAATTATCTCCCTTCTAACACATCCTGTGAACTGGACACTAAGAACATATGCAAAATATTTTTCCCTTTATGTTCATACTAAAAGAGTATGAACGAAAGGAGTTCATACTTAGCTTGTAGGCATCTGGCACAGGCCCCCAAAGCCACCTGTCACTGGACTATTCTTGTGGACTGATGTTTGGGGAAAGGGGAGGAAAAGTGTGATGCTACATTCTATGTAGCTTTTTGAAAACAGCTCCTTGCTGTGATGTGTTCTAACTTTGACTCCACTTGCTGATTCCTGCTGTACAAGGAAGAGCTCCACATAACAAAGTTTTAAGGATTAATTAGAGTACTTCGTGGAAAGTTCACAGCCCATCGCCTGGCAAATGAGATGATTTGATTGAGACAAGTTCTTAAGAATGAAAGTGTAGCTTGGGTGAGTCACATGATGTAGACTTCTCATTAGTATTAATTATTCCTTATAAGCCTGGGAGTCCGAATATATCATTTTTTTTTTTTTAACCTATCGTTAGGAACAAAAGAATCCACCTCTGTCAAAAAATTAAATATACTTTGGGGGAAAATGAAGATTTTTCTATCTGAAAATATTTTTGCTTTAAACTTTGAGTATCACACATAGAAACTTCTTGCATAATTAAAACGGTATGGTTTTTCTCAGTCTGATTTTCAGTTTTATTTGCATAGTCTTAAGCAGAAAGCTGAATTCTGTTTTAGGATAATTAAAAGTGTTGGGGCCATCCTCAAACTATCCATAATTAAGAATTGTGTGCTCTCGACTTTGGTTTGTCTCCAGCAGAGCTCGAAGAGACAAGTTCTCTAACTGCTACTGACCAAATGATATCAGTGCACTGGAGAGCAATTTATATATTTGCCTGATCAAATTTTGAATATTGTAAAGTTTAGGTTAAAACTGACTCAGAAACATCAATGCATTTTCTCTCTCATCTCCCTCCTTCTTAGTGTTTGTATAGGTGTTCAGCTGAGTATGTCTTGCGAGGGTTGGGTGTGACCTTCACAGCTGCATTTCTTACTGTCAGTCTTTAAGATTCCCTGGCTTGTCTAGGAGAAAGCAGTATGTGGTATTGGGGAGAGGAAGCAAAGATTAGTAATTATCTGATTGCCATAAAAATAGCATCTCTAAACCCAAATAAACACTGTTCTCTCAGGTCAATCAACTATACTTTATAGGGGTGTTAAATAAAAGCTTCTGTGTTGCTTTCCACCCTGGGCCACCAGCTGCCCAGCTGTACTCGCCCTTGAGTGTTGGGGATGAGGTGGTGTGGAATCAATGGCTGCGACTCCGGGAGCAGGTGAGAATGCAAGCATGATTCTTGGTTGGCTGCTCAGTCACTGTGGGCCCCTTCGGATCCACATTAGTTGATTCTATGGTTTTTCTTGAGGCGTCTTCATCCCTCCTGGCTCCTACAATCCTTCCTCTCACTCTTCTGCAGGCTTCTCCAAGCTCTGTATAATGTGTGGCTGTGGGTCTCTGCATCTATTTCTATCAATTGCTGGGTAAAGTCTCTCAGATGACAGTTATGCTAGGCTCCAATATGCAGGTATAGCAGAATATCATTAACAGTGCCAGGACTAGGCTCCCTCTCATGGGTGGCTCTCAAGCTGGACCAGTCATTGGTTGTCTATTCCCTCAATTTCTGCTTCATCTTTATCCCTGCAATTGTAGGTCAAAGGATTTTGGCTGGGTTGATGTCCCAATCCATCCACTGGAAGCTTTGCCTGGTTACAAGAGATGGCTGTTTCAGGTTCTTCCGTATACCCCATTACTGGGAGTCTTAGGTAGGGTCACATTCATTGATTCATGAGAGTTTCCATTGCCCTAGGTTTCTAGCTCATCCCAGAGATGCGTCCTTCCCCCCATTCTAGTTGTCTTTCCCAGAACTCTCTCCCCCTGTCCTTCCCTAACCTGATCCCTCCTGTTCCCAATCCCAACCCACCCCCATGTGTACCCCCTCCAAATGTGATGTCTATTCTATTTCCCCTTCTCAATGAGCTTCACCATGCCCACCTTTTTACCTGGGTTTTGGAGTTTGAACTTTGGTCCTTGTGTTTGAGAAGCAAGCAATTTACTTACTTACTGAGCCATATCCTCAGACCCTTTTTATGTCCTTTGAAGGATTGTGTTAGCTTTCTGTTACTGTTAACATAACTGGGATAGATAATTATAAAGAGAAAAACACTTGTAATATTTCTGTTGAGTGACAGTTTTGGAGTTACATCCACTGGTCACTTGGCTTTGCTGCTTTTAGTCTGTGGCAAAGAGCATACCAGGACAAGGGCATGTGGTGGAGCAAGGGGAGTACCTCATGGTAGCCAGGATGTAGTACAAAGAGGAGGACAGAACCAGAGCCACAGTACAATAGGAGGGCTGGGTCCTTGAGTGCCTCAGTACCTAACCTACTTCTTCCATACAAAAGTTTCTAACAGCAGCATCGAAGGGGTCAAGCCTTTAACACATGGGTGGTGTTAAACAAAGGTGTGTGTTTGTGTGTGTGTGTGTGTGTTTGTGTGTGTGTTCATATGAAGCATCATATCATTCTTGTTTGTATGCTCTTTAGTAGGGTTTGTAGTTCTAACTTAGGTACTCAAGTTGCAGGGCTCCTTCTTTACAAATTGAGTGACTTCTTCAGTCCAGATTTTAGATTTTAAGGTGCGTCTCCCACTCAGGAGTATCATTATTTTCAAATCATGAACATGGCACCTATTTTAATCAATTTTTATTTTTTTACACCTAAGTTTAATTCATCCCATAATGCATCAGCAATCCCAATAAAATGAGAGCTAGGCTGCCCTTTGTGTCATGCTTTTCTTTGTGGGATCGTGTGCTATTGAAACAGAGAAGGCAGGATGAACCTGTATCTCCCAGCACAAAGAGACCATCTAAGCCTTAGAATGAGAGAAAGTAGTGTCTGGGCCAAGCTGAGTTCTGGGAGAGAAGTCCCTGTTGCTAAGGGCTTGGGTGTGTGTAATCAGCTCATTCAAACCTTCCATTCGGTAACTTTCCATTCGTTATGTTGTGGAGGCAATGTTCTTTCTGGGTTGTTAAGTAGGAAAACCTGAAGAGAGCACAACCCCTAAATGGACGAATTATCAAAGCAGCCTGCGCAAAGGAGAAGCTGTCAGCGCATGCTCTTATCCACTGGATGCATTAGCTCCCTCTGACTAGGCTGTGATTGGTTTTCTTTTCACTGCCTGAAACCAAATGATCGACAAACCATGCTAAAGTTATTTAAATTAACTGATTGTACGAGGAACACTACAGAATGCTGGAATTCTCTTCATCCCATGGACCTGTCTCACTAATACGTCAGGTAGACATCCAACCTACTGCTCGGAATACCTGAGTGTCTTGTGATTTTTTCCTGAGGACACGCGAACAAACATCCCACCCTAGAGAAGGCACCCAGGATGGACCGACGTAACAACTCCACCTCGGTTCTAGACTGATAAACCAATGTGTCTATCAGGTTACGAGAGCAAGGCTGAAGGATGACTTAAAGGAGCATGGCGAACTCAAAGGAGTGGGCATTGACTCAATGAAACTCCACCACCCAGAATCTCCTGCATGACTTGCAGAGAGCGCCAATGGAGACAAGTATTTACTAGTTATACAACGTTGGGAGCGATTTTGTGACTCTTAAGTTTTGTGAACTTCCTGGGCCTCTTTAGTTTGCTAAATTTCCTGGGTATTGTACGCTTTCCTCTATTTCACTTGAAGAAAATAGCTTCAGAAATTCCACATGTAACTAAGTACATGCCCAGTATTTTACTGGGATATTGCTAAAGATTCTTAGGATTCCCTTATTGCCATACAACTGCAGAGGAATTTTTAATTTTGTTGAATTATGATTGCAGATTTACATTTGTCTTTAAACTTCTTAACATCTTTTTAATGAAACGATAGCTCATATGAATGCCCAGTATATAAGACAATGAATAAAAAGATGGATAAGTAGAAATAGAGGAGTGGAAACAGTAGATTGTTTGCTGAGTGGAGCCTTGGTTGCTTAACTAGCACAAGACAATGATTTTTCTTATAGAATTGTTACATGTAAGAAGTGAGAAAGAAAATATCTTTGGAGACCACTGGTAACTTCATCAAAATAGAATGTGATTTTTTTCTTAGCCTGATAGCATTTTATTTATCCAATACTCAGACAAAATACTTGATTAATGGAATCTTCAATATTCACTTATTGAGTCATCAGTAAAAAGTAATTAATCTGACATACTTCTAAAATATGGTGTTTCTGTAGCATGAGGAACACAATTTAGGCTTCTTTAATGGCTATTATAGTAAAGCTTATAGCAAAGTGGCATTTTTTTTCTTAATGATTAAGATTTGTTAGATTGATGACTTTGACATTAAGTCACTCAATGGGCCTGGGGTGGGTTGCATAAGAAGATGATGTCCATCAATTGCCCCTTTTCACTAGCCCAAATGTTTGACATTAGTGCTTCTAAAACTAAAGGCTTGGATGAAATTGACTTAACAGAGAAAATAAAATCAAAACCTATCAAAATAATAGTGGTTTGTGGAAAAAGTAAAGGAATACTTTTTACTTTAGAATGTGGAGTGGCTGTCTTTGCTACAATGTAGAGGAGCCTGGTCCACATGGGCATCCATTGTGATTGCAGAAGTGCCTGGAATCGCCTCTTCTGTGCCAACATGGGAGCTTTAATGACCGAAGCCCCCAGCTTTACTCCTCCCCTGGAAACCTCAAGATGCTTATAATGAGCTATTATTAAATATTGCATAGGAGACCTACAGATTTGCTTTTCTGCCTCCAAACAGAGCCGATAAACATCTTTTGAGAGTGATTGCTAAGTTGGTTAGAATCAAAGCCTATTAAATGATTATTGTGTTTGTTAACAGTATTCACGGTTGATTCATCCACTTTTCTCTTTTAAACCGTGCTTTGTTTTTATTTTAGAGAGTTATTATCTACTTAACAAATAAAAAGAGAGAGGCACAAAAAGCATATATGTGAAAACAAAGATTATTATTTCCAACCTTTGGAAATTCATCGGAAGCTGCAGCTCGCTGCTGGGTGGAATCCTTTGAACAGGAAAACGGAGCACTGCTTCTGATAACGTTTATAGTAGTGATGGAGGGAGGGCTTCCTGGATGCAGCAGTCATCTGTATCCCATGGTTGTCACAGTGCTTTCCCCACCATGCTGATGGATGGTGGCTTTTCTGAAAGGTGAGCCACCCGCCAGTCATGTAACAGTCATTGTAGATTCCCTTAGGGATATAGCAAAAAGACTCATTAAGAAATGAGTATATTCTCTTACTTTGTGTGCATATGTGCGTCTCATGTATGTGTGTGAGTGTGGTCTCTGTGGGGATGAGTATATGGAAAGGTGAGGAAAATCTATACTGGAAGAAAGCCAGCAATAGTTGCCACATAGGACTACCCAAATATTTTTGAGCACTTGTTTTAGACAAGGTCTCATTAGGTAGCTGTGACTAGCCTGGAAGTCATTATGACTCAAATCTGACACTGAGTTTACAGACATCCACCTACCTAAGCCTCCCAGGTTCTGGGATATTTGAAAGCAGTTTTTACTTGACATATAACATACACGCACGCACGCGCATGCACACACACACACACACACACACATACACACACACATACCTACCTATCCCCAAAGGAGGCAAACTCAAAGTTCCATCCAGAAAATCTGGACCCAAGTCAAACTTTCTACACTGTGCACACCCAGTGTCCATCTATGTCTATTATTTCCAGATTGTGGTATCCTGTGGCCCCCATCATCCTCTGCCAACCATTGGTTTCAAGGTGCAGAGGAGCTGGGAGCAGGGTCTTGGGTCTTGGTGGTCAGTACTGTGGGAGACTGTTTCAGAGGATAAGTGGGTCAAGATGGCAGGACTGGCTCATGTAGCTTGAGTCAGAGGGGAGGACAGGACAAAGGACAAGGGAGGAAGTGCTGCAGTGGGGAGCAGAGGGTTTTGTGTGTGTGTGTGTGTGTGTGTGTGTGTGTGTGTGTGTGTGTTGGGGTGGTTCAATCATATCAGCTAGATTAGCCAATTCTCTGGCAGGGAAAAAGAATCCTACCTGGTTTTATCATGATATGGCTTTTGTCCCTATGGAGCTGAGTAGGTACAACCCCAATTGGGATAGGGAGTGTCCCACTCTTATGTGCTCTCCGAGAGGTGAGCCAGGGTTTGGGCAGCTCTCTACTGTCCCTTATCTGGCTTGACAACCCACACCTGATAACCTATTGATAGAGATTTCTGTTTCCCATATCACCACAAGTTCAGTGGGCAGTGTATATGAAAGTTAGCTTTCTGTTACTGGAAGAAACATCAGGGATAATTAACCAATGCAAATGAAAGGTTTATACTGGTGCACACTGTTCACTTCCTAGCCAGGGAACTGCAGAGAGCAAGGGTGGGGGTGGGTGGGTGAGTTCATACTTTCCTCAGAACACATTCCCAGTATCCTACAGACAAGCTGCCAGGACCCACTTCTTAAAGCTTTCTAATAGCATTAGTCTGGAACCATGGCTTTAGAACATTGACCTATGGTGAACATGTAAGGTCCAACCTACAGCACAGGATTATGGGAAGCTCATGAAAGCTGCTGTTCAGAAAGGAGGAAAATGGGAAATAAGGCTAGGAAACAGCCATCTCTCTCACCAATCTCACTGGTGAAGGAGAGGAATAGTTAATGTTTCTTTCTCTGGCTCATAGTGAAGAAAAATTAGTGTGTGTGTGTGTGTGTGTGTGTGTGTGTGTGTGTGTGTATTCTTTGAGAATGTCAGACAACATATTTGATCATATTCTTACCCCTCTCTTAATATACAAATATATAAAAGCAGTTTAAGTGGGAGTTACAGTCTACTGGGGGAGACAATGCTCCAACTCGATATCAAATGCCACCAAATAAATTCCTGAGAACCAAGAATGGCTTACATCTCTTTAATTCATTGACCAAAGAGGTCCCATAAACACCCCCAACATTACAGGCTATTGCAGTCACCAGTGAGGGTCCCTTTCTCTGGCACAGAACACTTTTCTGTGGAGTTTGTTCGTGATCCAGGCCATGCCTTCCATTCCTCACTGACCTTGTATCCATTGCCATAGTTCTTCCAGAGATGGTTCCTATGACCCTATCCATGACACAGTCAAAGGAGGAAACTGGAATATAATTTCTTTGTGGGTTTTCAGTGGGTATAAATAATGAGGTCCTGCTCTCTCTTAAAATTTGAACATCACTAGATGTTTGTACACGGGGAATGTTTTAGATCTAGTTGATAACAGCCATCTCAATGGCAAATCACCATAGCCAAAGAGATGTTCCAGATCCCACTCTCTCTGCAGGGTGACCTCAAGACAGTCCCCAAAGATGGCTTGGTCTTTCCTTTTCATAGCCCTAGGTTCTTATAAGGTAGAGACATTTTATGGTGATGCTGTATTCCTATAAAATGACCACATCTCATTTTATTCCAGTCTCCTCTGATTTGCTAGACCCTGGCCACTAGTCTTTTCTGCAACCAGCCCTTGTTCATTGTCATAAAGCTTAGCTCTTCACTCTAAAATGTTTCCCCGCTCAGCCTTCAGTGAATGATTCCTCCCATCACCTCCCTCAGTTCCTAAGTTTAACCATCCATTAACAGAGACTTTAATAGCCGCAATGTGTAAGTACTCTATTTTAGTGTTTCTAGTTTGTCTCCTTGACAATATTTTCCTAATGGATGAATTTCACTCTATCATGGGAGTAGTGTACCTTAATTTCTATCTACCAGAAACTCAGAATATTTTGGAAACAGCGTCTTAAAGGTGTAATTAATTAAAGGTCTGGAGCTAACATATAGGTGAACTATCCTACACTTACTTTAATTAATTCTTGTTATTAATACTTGCACAACTCTCAAGTAGTCAGTAGAGTTTGCAGCTTATCATCATGGGTATAATAAACCTCTCTGTGCATGTGGTCAGGTGTCAGGGACTTTTAGTGACTGTCAAGAATTGGTAGCCAGGCGGTGGTGGCGCACGCCTTTAATCCCAGCACTTGGGAGGCAGAGGCAGGCGGATTTCTGAGTTCGAAGCCAGCCTGGTCTACAGAGTGAGTTCCAGGACAGCCAGGGCTACAGAGAAACCCTGTCTCGAAAAACCAAAAAAAAAAAAAAAAAGAATTGGTGAAGATGGCCTTTGTGTAGACAGTCTTTAGAGAGAAGTACTATCTTACTTAGGGTTCCCACTGTTGGGATAAAAGTCCTTGACAAAGTGCAACTTGGGGAGGAAAGGGTTTAGTTTAGCTTGTAACTCTCAGGTTTTATGCTTATGTCATCATCAAAAGAAGTCAGTGCAGGAACTCAGAGCAGGTCCCTAGAAGCAGGAACTGAAGAAAAGGCCATAGAGGAGTGCAACTTACTGTCTTGCTCTTTATGGCTTGCTGGGACTGCTTTCTTAAAGCACCAAGCACCACCAGCTCAGGGATAGCCCCAACCCTCAGTGAGCTGACCCTCCCACACTTATCACAAATCATGAAAATGCTCTACAGGCTTGCCCACGGGCCAATCTGGTGGAAGCATTTCTTTCAGTTGAGGCCCACTTTTCCCAAATGACTCTTGATTGAACCAAGTTTACATAAAACTAGTCAGCACCCTAGTGTTAAAACTGCTACCATGGAAGTTTATGTAAAGTACTAAAGTAGTTGCTACTAATTATTACAATGTATCAGAAAGTGTCTTAGCAACTCATATTACTTCTGCTGGGCCTTTTCTTTGACTGTTTTTCTTCTTCAGTATATAGCTATTTTGCTTATTGAAGACATTTATTTTGTGTTTCCCTTATCTTTGCCACTGAACACAGCAATACAATTGCAAGGCAGCCAATTTCCCTTTTCTCCTTTCTTCGAGGAGTCAACATGATAAAGTATTTGGTTCATATTATTGCTTTGCCAATGTCACAGAGATAAATATCAATAATCAAATAAAAAAGCACCACCACCATCAATATAGATTTGGCCATCATTGTTTTGGTTCTATCTGACCTTGACCTATAGGCAATTCACTATAACTATTTGTTTACCTTTACAGAAAAGCTTTTCACCTGGATGTATGAATGATGACAGAGGTGGGGAAATTTTGATATTGGTACTGTTTCATGCAAGTGTTGGGACAGAAACCTGATATCGTGCCATCTCTTGATACACTTTTCTCCCTATGGATTCAGACTAAATGGATTTCTATTTCCTCTCAGGATTAGGTACTAGATCTGTTTTAGGTACTTATAGGGAAGAACAAAGCAACAGAAGTGCTCAGGCTCCTTACAGTGTTGGATGTTGGGGCCGGGGAGACGGCTTAGGTGGTAAAGTGTTTACCACATGAACAGGAGAACCTGACTTCAGATCCTCACTGCCATATAGAACCAAGTACAGCTGTACAATTTTGTGATTCCAGCATTGGGAGACAGAGAGAAAAAGAGAGAGAGAGAGAGAAAGAAAGAGAGAGAGAGAGAGAGAGAGAGAGAGAGAGAGAGAGAGAGAGAGGAAGAGAGAGAGAGGAAGAGAGAGAGAGGAAGAGAGAGAGAGAGGGAGAGAGACAGAACCCAGAGAGACAGAACCCAGGAGCTCATCAGGTAGCTACTGTAGCCAAATCAAGAGCTCCAGGTTTAGTGTGAGACCCTAGAAGTTAGGTGGTGGTGAGTGATTGAAGTAAATGTGTAGTATTGAGCTCTGGGCATACACATCCACATGAACACACACTCGCACATACACACACATACACACGCTTTGTTATGTTATATAAGCTTTGGATATTATACAATCTAAGGTTCCTATGTGGGAATATCTTTGATAATATGATAGAGCCCATCAGCAAATGATTTACACCAAAATAGAAGCAAAATGGTAAAGATAATTAAGAAAATGCTACTACATCTTCTCTCTCTCTCTCTCTCTCTCTCTCTCTCTCTCTCTCTCTCTCTTTCTCTCTCTCTCTCTCTGTGTGTGTGTGTGATAGAAGTTGACATTGGAAGCATCTTCCTCTACTGATCTTTACCTTATGTTTGGGACAGGGTATCTCACTGGATCTGGTGGTTAGTGATTGGTTGTTGGCTAGCCAGCAAGCTCCAGGAGTCTACCAGTTTCTGCCCTGCCGGTTGGAAGTGTTCCCACTGCACCTCGAAGTGCTGACCTGTTACACAGGTGCTAGTGGTCCAAACTCTGGTCTTCATGCTTGTACAGCAGGATCTTTTACCTCTGAGCCTCCCTCCTTGACCACATGTGCACCACACCCTCTCTCACTAACTTATGCCTCTTTCTCCTCCATCCTTGCTTGTCTGTACCATCAACCATGACTTCTACCTTCTGTCATGCTCCTTTGGACACCGATGTATGTGTTATGCACATCTCATCCCATTATTCTCTCTATATGTGGCTATCTTTCATTTCTCATGAAAGAAGACCATAGTTAAGGCTTAAGCGGGTAACGCTTGTGAAGGCATTAAATGTATATTGCCATCCCATTGTTGTGACCAAATAAAATGTTATGGAAAGCCACACTGTTGAAACAAATGAACAGTGCCAGCCATTGTTTTGCATTTAAGGTGTTCTGAGGAATGGGAATACATGTAGACCAAAATGCTTTGTAGAGAGCTGGTGCTGTTCAATGTGTCTGCCTAAACTGAGAAGGAGACCCCACAGAGCCTGCATTTAAGAGACCCTACTGAACTTATCACACCCCAGTCTCTGACTGGGCCAGGTCTCCAGGCTCAGCCCACAGGAAGGATTTTGGGGACTAGTATTGAATATCACATTGAAGTTTCCCAAAGAGCCAATCTTCTTTGATTTTTCTGCTGTCACATCCCTATGTAGCTTGTACTTGACCCAAACCACATTTCATTTAAAGAATGGTCTCGTGCAGCCTCTAGAAATAGTAGAAAAAAAACCCAGGCATGGTTGCACACAGCTGTAATCCCAGTGCTCAGAAGTCTAAGGGAGGAGGACCACTAATTTGTCTGAGACTAGCCTGGGCTACATAAAGAGAGAGTGCTGTTTCTAAAAACCACAAACTGGAAGCAAACTAAACACAAAAGCAAAACATCAAAATAAAATTAAAAAACAATTATCTAGGAAAACAACTGAGGGAAACTGTTGAAGCAGATAGTGGCTTTGGTACATTGGTGTTAACATCTGAGGCTTGGGTTGGAGGCGGGTCTAGGGAAGGGTCTTGGGGCTGCTAGGTCCTTGTCACTGAGCCTGGCTTCCATGATCTCAGCCTTTCACTTGTTTGAGACAAGCAGCTCTTGATTGTTTGCTATTGCCTATGTCAAGCTAGCTGGCCCATGAGCTTCCTGGGATGTTTCTGTGTCTGTCACATACTTTACCATAGGGGTGGTGAAGTTGCAGATGCCTATTATCATGCACAGTTTCTACATGGGTTGTTGGTTTTAAGCTTCAAGACCACATTCTCATATAGCAGTTACCTTACCCCTTGAGCCCCACATAGATAGATGCTTAATCACGTCTTATAGCAATTGCTTGCCATTACCTGCATGAAGAATCTGTTATCCATGCAACCACCTTCTCTGAGTCTCCCACATGGTGGGACTAATAATCATGGAAGCATTGATAGCTATAGTCCCTTCCCATGATTGAGTTCCATTAAAACTTATATGTCCATTGTTCTCACTCATCTGTATCTGTAGGCACAACTGGGAGGAATAGAGTTTCTATTGAAACACCTTCTAAAAGACGGTGTCTTATTTGCTAATCATTTCTTAATTGACTCTACAGTTTGTTATAGCTGTCATTGTTATATATCTTAAAAAATAAAATAAAATTAAAAAAACTTCAAATGCATCTTCTGCTGCATCCACATTTCTCCTTGTTCCAGACCAACAAGTTCAATAAGCAGTGTGAATCTTCTTTGAAAAGGGGTCTGGATATATTGAAAGCTACTCACATTCCAACAACATGTTTTAATAAATTTGAATAGAGTCAAAAATAGGGACCTTGTCTGGGACACTTTCATATCAAGTGGACACATGGATGGCTTCAGTCTAAACTTATTAATCACCATTAAGAAAAGGCAAAATTAACAGTATGCATGGAGAGCCATTCTGGACCCCTGGCCCTGACTCATGCCAGAACACTACATTAGGACCTGTTTTCAATCTGAACTCACATTGTCTGTTATGTCCTCGGTTTTCCTTCATTTCACCTTGTTCTCCACGCCGATGAGATATAGCATTGAGTCACCCACTTTCCATCTCTTGGAAGAAGAACAGGACAGTGTTTGTCATTTTACGCCTGCCATGAATTTGATGAAGGGAATGAGATCTTCTCCAGGTCTCTTTGGCTGCTCAGAGTAAAGGAGCATTGTTGACATCTGGGCTGAGGTACGCTCTGAATCATAAAGTAACCATAAAGTAAGGGTGACAGAAGACTGCTTTCTGAAGTTACAAAGTCTCCACCAAAGGTCTCCAGCTTGAAATCTTTCATCTGAGAAGTTATAAAAGCAAAAGGAACATCAAGTGAATATTGCCCAAGCCAGTCACTGATCCACATCACTCAGTGATGGCACAGAGTTCTAAATAATCTGTCAAAAGTGTAAAGGAATAGCCCAAGGGCTAGACCTCCTTTTTGCTGTGCTGATTCACCGTTTCTCACAGCTAAACCAGCTCAAACCAGCTATATCCCTAGGCCACAATACCTTCCTGTCTTCTTTTCCTGTATCTCATGCACTTGGTTGCACACAAATTGTCCTCCTTCCACATGACTTCTCTGCCTGTTTGCTCTCTCATGGTCCAGAGTAATTGTTTTCTACTTTTAATGCCCTTGATAACCAAATTGAAGAAGCTTATTTTAATCCATTTTTAGTATGTGCCTAATATGAATAATTTGATCTGAAAGTTGGGGCTGACAGATGGATAGGTGGAAGGAATGACCGTTTCTGCCTGGTGTAGCTGGGAAGTTTTCATGGACAGGCTGTTTGTGAAGGATGTATAGGCATTTGTGAATAGGGAAAAGAGAAGGGTCTAGATAGGAAGAAGAGTAGACTGAATTAATATAAACAGATGGGGAATAAGAAGAGGAATGGATGTATTATGTACAATGAAGGAGGGAGGGACGGTGGAATATGATGGCTGATGGGATGTTGTGGCCAGATAAGATGAGATTAAGTTATGAAGGTTTAAAAGCTAGAATGAGCAGAAATTGAAGTATTACTATTTCTTAGGTAAGCACCTGATATAATAAACATTGACTACGTGTTCACAAACAATATAAAAGATTAAAACAATTGCCTTCCCTTGGTGAACTCCATATGGTATTGTCAAGTTTCCACGCTGCATAAATCTCATATATTTGAAAAATTAAGAATACACATAAGCTCCTGGGTACTATTTTAGAAACAGTATACAAAAAATTAATACAGGCAGAGGCAGACAAATGGCTTCACAGATGGATTTGCAGTAAAATTGATTTTTATGAATTGCAGTGCTTTTGGGAGCTCTGGGCATTTTTGTTTAAATGACCTTTAATGTGGTCTTTGAGGCTGGAAATGACACTTCTAATCTCCTGCTAACTTTGACCCTATAATTTCAGTTATCTGAAGAGTAAGTGGCTATTGTATCATATGAACAGGCCTAGAACTCTTTGGGGGAAGCAAGTAAGGGCAGGGCAAGTATTTTAACAGGTTCAGGAAGAGATCTAATATTCCACCTACAATGAAACATGTGTGACTGGCATGGTTCCCTCATGACTTGTATCCACTCATTCATTCAGTCAACATGAAAATGTTGCCCCTTTAGTTGACAATTATTATTTTTCCACTTCCATACCAAATTTGTATACCTTTAATTAAAAAGTTGAAGACAAAAAGAGTCATTGGATAGAGTATAGGTTAGGGTCTATAAATCCTTGTGCACTTTTGTGGGTGGCATTTTGTGCTTGATGACAGGCAAAATAGAATGCAGAAAGTCTAGCTACAAGAACCTCATATGTGCCTTCACCAGTAAGCAGAGAAGCAGTACTTTGTCTATAGGGCCTGTCATAGTTAGGGTTTGCATTGCTGTGAGGAGACACCATGACCAAAGAACAACATTTAATTGTGGCTGGCTTACAGTTTCTTAGGGTTAGTTCATTATCATCATAGCAGGAAGCATGGCAGCACCCAGGCAGACATGATGCTATAGAAGTTGCTGAGGGTCCTGCATCTTGATCTGACTGCAGCCAGGAGAGACTATCTCTTCCTCACTGAGTGGAGCTTAAGCACACAATCTCAAACCCTACCCCCACAATGACACATTTGCTCCAACAAGAACACACCTATTCTAACAAGAACATACCTCCTATTAGTGTCACTTCCTATGGGCCAAGCATTCAAACACATGAGTCTCTGGGGACTAAACCTATTCAAACCACGACAGGGCCCTTGGTTCCATAGCTAAGAATTGGTGAAGTTGCTTTGTAAAGTGCCAGCTAGTTATTGTGTTTGGTTTTGCAAACCACTAGACATCTGTTTATTCTGAACTCTGCTCTTGTAGAGCCATTTTGGTTGTTGTATATTTATGGGTCTTTTGCATAATTTTCATAAAATACTAAATACTAAATGAAAATACTTTTCATTTCCACTCCATTGGAAAATTTAAAACAGGCCATACAAAAGGACATGACAAGCCAGACCTCTTCCATGGACCAATCAATGTCTGCTGACCCTTGATAAAGGTTATTGCTTTGATAGCTGGTGTAGCTGGTGTAGTCATACCAAGTCATTCTCAGTTGGAGAAGGCACTTGTGTGAGTGCTGGTGACCTGGGATTGATCTCAGAACCTATCACATAAAGACAGAAGGAGAAAACCAACTCCACATAGTTGTTTTGTTTTTCATCCCCATGTGTGCTATGATACAGATCTTCTTTCAAGTTTCATGGAAAAGAAGCATCCATTCCTTAGAAACAAGTTGTCATTGAATCATAGATTGAATGATTCTCAATCAAGCAATGAATGACTATAGTAATGGTGTACCAGAGGGAACAACTAAGGATCATATTGTGGCTCATAGAGGGGAAGATGTGTCAGGGGTTTGCTTACCTACTTCTTAAAGTTTTCTAGCCACAGTACCTCTCCTTTTCCCTAGCACACCAAAGCATCTACCTTTTGAGTTGCTGATGCTGACCACTGCTCTTGGAGGTGGATAGATGCCATAGAGGAGACATTTGCAGGCACCAAGAGGCTCTTCTATTCAAGCTTAATTTTGGCTATCTTTAATTCCTCTTCTATTTTTTACATGCCTTTGTAGGCACACAATAAAAATGACCATATTGCACCATCAGCTGGTCAAAAGTGTTTATTTTGTAATTAGTAAAGAATTTTCCCTTTATGACAATTTATCCTTATAATAACAAATATGTGAATGGTAATTGTTCAATTGATTTCATGTTGGTTTTCTTTTTCATATCTTATGACGTTCTTTGCCTTAAAATACATTGCTAAAGGCAGTGACAAGTGTGAAGGCACTTGTGCAAGTCTGGTGACCTGGGTTTGATCTCAGAACCTATCACATAAAGGCAGAAGGAGAAAACCAACTCTACAAAGTTGTTTTGTTTCTTTCATCCCCATGTGTGCGATGATGATATAACACACATGCACACACACATGAACACACACATACACCGTGTTTTAAAGAATGAGTATTTGGACAATGAATATATGTATATAATTTTTATACATTGCTGTCACTGTTGGCTATATCTCCCTTTGGCATAACAATTCATTCAACGGCCTTCTAGTCCTTCTCTTCTCTCACTGGCAGTAACTGCCCGTCACTGACCCCAATTCATCTGTCATTCTGTCTCCTTTTTGCTCATGTCATCTGCTGTGCCTCAAGTTTTTCTCTCAGTATAAATGTTGAGATCTGGATATCTGCAATAACAGCCCAAGGTGAGAGTCTCATTATTTCAATGTCCTCTGGACAGTTTTCCTGAGACTTGAGGAGATTAGCTTGGAACATTTTCTAAAATATTTTAAGAGCTCCTCCTCTTCTGGGGCTGCCCTTGCTCTCATTGCCTGCTGCTTTCATTGCATTACTCATAACCTTTGAGGTCAGGTAGTTTTTCACCCTGCTTCTACATGCCTGTTGTTATTTCTCTCTTCTGGACTGCTTAATGATACAAACCTCCTGGAAGGCAGAACATTATCTCTTGGTCCTTCAGGCAGTCACCTTCTTTCTGTCTGAGACTTCTTTTCCCATGTCTGTCTTCTCTGGCTTCTTTCTTCTTTGCCCATAGGACCCACTCAAAGATCAATGTTCGTATCAGATTTTCCATATCTTCTGACTCCAAATCCAGGCCTAATATCTCACATGTTTTCATTCCCCTTTATCCTTATTCATATCCTGGATCAGTAGCTACAGATAACACTGGCTTCTTACCTAGGTTCCCCACTAGACTGGCACCCATATTACGGACCCATCTCTCTCCATTACTAGAATCCAGTGCTACTTGTGACCAGATGCAGAGTATTAGAGCCTTACACTGGCCACCTGATTCAAAATGTCTCTCTAGAAATTAAACTATAGACAGAAACAGAATCAGTCCATAACATCAGTGTGTTCAAGAATGCTTCTGGTACCTTGTTTTCACTCTTCCTTAGAAGTACATTCCTACTCACATCAGATAAAGAAATCAATTGCAGACAAAAGAAATGATTGCATCCAGGTATGACTTGATGAAACAAGGAGTTTCTTGAGGTTCCTTAGAGGAACACAGGTCACCCAGGTATCTGCAATGCCGGAAAGCCTGCCCCATGATGGATAATAACTCATGAAAGCTATTTTACTGGAGTCCCTTGTGCAACGTGCAGGTAGATAACCTACTGAAGGATCTATCCCACAGCAGTTTTTTGCTTATTCAACCTTGGGAAGGCAGAACAACCTGAGTCTTGTAAGCTTGGTGAACTTCCCAATTCTTGTAAGTTTCCTATGAGTTTCACAAGATTCTTGGGGAAAAGGGAGTTTAATTCAGTCTGAAGTAAAAACTCAAAACTTTCCCACTTTCTCCCAAACTTAACTTAAATTTTGGCTTCTCCTTGAGACTTTTATGTAAGGAACCCATAACTAGCACCAACTTCTCTGCTTAGATGTTAGATAAATTAATCAAACCAGCAAGTACAAACAGGACAATTTCTTACTGTCATAATTGATAAAGCCAATACTTTCATCTGACAGTAGATGTACTATGTATATTTCTGAATACTCACAGACAGGCTCACCCATCAGGTCACAGGAAGAGTCAACTTAGGATAGAAAGATAGCTTCTTCTCTGGAATAGCAGTATGCATCCTCTCAGGGTCATTGCCTTGAAACTCTTTGTAAATCTAAACCCTCAAATCATCTGAGCTTACAGGTATAATTTGCACATTCTGTCATCCTTACCATGATGTGCAGTACTTCATTTTCCATCAATAACATAATGGCCATGACAAATGCTCAATGGTCCTGAAGAGTTTTCAGGTGGCCTGAGCTAGACTGCACCCTGTGTGAAGCACTGTGCTTGGGTGGACAGCATCTGCACTAATCCCAGGGCCTTGGATCTCAGTGCGAGAGATCCCAATCTCAGTGGTGGCCCCTGCTCAGCCCCTGGCCTGAAAAATGCTTTCTTTTTATCTAATTTCCTTCCTATGAATGAGTGACATCCATCTGTGTTTTATATATGGACCCACAGTCTTACTTATTGTTAGTGTCTGCTTATTCTGAGTGACATTTAAGTGGGTCTATATTTCTCTAAGTGCCAATTTATATGAGACAGATTTATATAAATGTAAATGTGCAGAGTTGTGCTCAGCCCTATTTCGTGAGTGATCTGGTCATCAAGAAGATAGGCAAACTAGACATTTGTACTAGTCAGAGTAGTTAAGATCCAGTGATAAATAATCCTCACAGCTCTTTAAAGCTTGTTTCCTTCCTTACTCAAATCACATGACTAACTGGCATCTGAGGAAACCGCTGGTCATCTGTCACAAAAGTATGGCTGGCTTCTATAGGAGGAGGAAGAAAATGTCCTTATATGAATATGTCTGTGGAATGCTCGGTGGAGTGACAGACCACACTTCCAGCTCATTGGCTAGAACCACTCTTGAGTACCAGGAAGTCCCAGGCTCTCGATGGCACCTTTCTTCTCTCTCCCTAGTCAACAAGGAATGTGAAATACTTGGGGAGGAACACAGCAATGCTATCAACACATAGGGCTACACAGGTCAGAAAGACTGAACATACTATTTTGTAACCAAAATCAGTTGTGGTGTTCAAAAGGCTTTTAAAAAGTCATGTTCAGTGATTAAAATGAGCAATTGCCATTGATCATGATCTCAATAGTTTGGAATACTATGAAGCAGTCTTACCTAGGGTACCATTGTTCAATCTTTAATGATTAATATTTTCAATGGTGTGACAAAAGCATCACCCAACATTTGAGTCTCACAAGTCTAGTTCACTGTATGCTAGTTAAGGAAGACATTAGGACCAACCCGTACAATGAAAAGCTGGAGAGCATGAATGTATATGTCCTCTTCTGTTTACAGGCTATAGAGGGACTATGAGAAACTCTCAACTTTGTCAAGAGCAGTGCAGCTATGGGATGCTAACTGACTCGTGAGGTTTGTACTTGATTAGGTGATGTGAAGGAATACACGGTGGAAAAATAATGCACTATGGTGTTTTATTGATGTTTTTATATTAGGAGACTTTCTGTTCCAGTAACAGAGTTAGTTAATAGTATCATACACACAGGGTGTATGGTTTGGGTCTGAAATGGCACCACAGGCTCATGCTTTGATGTGACCTACTTGAATTGGCAATCCAGAGTCCATAGGCCCGAGTGCTACTTCCTACCCTCATTCACTTGGTACCTCCCAGCTGCACTTTTCCTTGATTCTGGTCCATTTCCTGTGTTTATTAGTGTCTCTTTTTCAGTCTCCAACCATAATATAAACTACAACACAAACTTTATTATAATTTCTGAACCTACAGTTTTGAACAAGATAATCATGAGTTTACAGCACCACTATAAACGAGGGACTATCAGTCCTCCCTACTTCTTTTCTGGCTAGATTGCTTCCAAACCCTAGATATAAAGACTAGGGCCTGAGATGAGCCTGAGCTTGAAATAATTCCATTTCAATATTTTCACTATAACTATTGCTCTCAAATCCATCTACATGCTAATAGGAGTAAAAATATTCATCTCTATAAATGGGTTGCATTTGCACGTAATACAATTGCATTGGTTACTATAGTTTTTATTTTATTAAAACTATAGTTTTAGCTATAACTATTTTACTACTCCTCATATAACTCTATATTATTGTAAATGCATTAATATAGTCTGATACGCAATTGATAGTAGTGTTTCTTTACCTCAGATGTTGCTTTGGCCTGTGTGTGCTCAGCTCAGGAGTGCACAGAATGACTCTAAGGCAGTCTGCATGATTCCCTCCTCCACTACCAGCCTCTGTTGCATGGACAGCAGACATTCACATGCACAGCATTATTCATTCATTGAAATCATATATTGCTTCGTCACCATGGGGACAGAGTATGGCAAACAGAGTTGACTGCTGCTGCCTGTTACCTTGTGAAAGGATGAAGGCCATTCATGTATAGAACTTACTTGGAGACTAGACACTGGCCAGCAGGTACAGGGAGGAATCTACAATGTAGCAGAAACCATGGCAGTGGGTAGAGTGAGAAAATCCTCACATTTCCCACCCATGACATTAACTAACGGCATTTGTTGACTCTCAATTTTTTTGTTTCTGTTGTGGGTAGATACCAAAACACTTGAGATTTCCATGTCTTTGATTTTCTGGGGTTTGTTCTATTGGAACCCCCGAGGATCCATGCTGCTTCCCATCGATCCCAAGCTTAAAGGTCTTTTAATCCTGTAATGCCTGGTTGGAATCTGAAAGCCTTTTAGTTGGTGAAAGCGCAGCTGCTCAAACTGTCATGCACCTGTGATTCCAGCACTGATGTTTGAAGAAGGAGCTGGTAAATTCCAAGCCTAGGGCAGGCTACATAGTGAAGCTGTTTCATTCAAAAACAGCTAAATACATGCTAAAAAAAAAGCCTAAATAGTTATGGTTGTTCCTTTTGTGTATATGCATTGAGTGAATATTAGGAATGGTTGCTATGGTGTAGATGCTGTTTGTGAGTGAAGAGAGCTACATGGGAGTCTAGTCTGGGGCCTTGGCTAGTGTATGAATCCTTACAGTTCAGGGTATAGAAAATCCAGTAAGGGGCAGGAATGGGTGCAGGGGAACCTTGGAAGAACTTTCTGTAGGGATGTGGGTACCTCCTTGGGCCTTCTATGTGACAGCTCATAAGGCATGTTGGCATAGGTAGACAGTGTCCTTAGGGAGTCCAATAAGAGAAGTAAAGATATATATCTGGCTTGCTGGATAATTCTGCTATCAGCTCCCCTAACTTTGTTAGACAGCTAGAAGAAAAAGAAAAGAAAATTAATAATAACAAAGCTCCTATCAATTTAAATGTACATCACCAAATGTTGCTGGTCTTCTTACATAACTACACATATGTGAAACTTTCACATACATATGTATATCTATTACTTTTCTAATCACTGTGACAAAACTCTTGGTGTATATATATATTCCTGTGACTAATAATGTATTCAGTCTGCACATAAAATTGAAGTAAACTGAAAACCCAAAACAACACATAGCCCAAGTAGATTATCATGTCACCAAGTATGCAGGTGCATGTCAATGTCTGATGCTATCTCATCTACTTCCTGGGAGACAGTAGTCATTCAGTGAAGCTTCACAAATGAACAGAGATGGGGAATGAAATGAATACTTTATGTGGAATTGTGTTGCTTTCTTACATATATTATTTCTTAATCCAGATGGGGTACTTAATTTTCAAAAAGAAAATCAAAATTATGTCACCTGGTAGACTGGCTCTCAAAGTGATTTAAAGATGTACTTATTGGTTGCCTGCACACACAAAAAAGGTTGAAATCCTGTAATCTCAGTGACAACATTGCTTTGGTCACCTGGAACAGTATCAAACTCCTTTCTATGAAAAACAGAAAGCAAAAATATGGTGAAGGAAAACTATAGATGATAAATAAATCAACACAGGGAAAGATAGTGTCATCCCATCAGTCACTAAAGCCCCAAACAGGAGAAACAATCTTATATGTAAGCAAAGGATTTAGGTTAAGCTGCATTCCTGACAGCAACTCCAAAGCTACATTAAAATTAATTTAGATTGTGCATCTGAAGCAGATAAGGAAAAGTCACATCAAGGACAAGCAAGTAAAGACTTTGATTTCTTCCCATTATTCATTGTTAATAATTCAGGGTTTTGCTATAATCTCTGGACCTTTCTCTGACTAGAGTCTCCTACTTTCTTTTTCCTGGATGATACTCTTGAGGAGAATGGAATTGTGCCTCAGATATCTGTTCCCTGTGGTGGACTGGTGACCGTGTTGAGAAACACTACACAATAAATTTACAAGGAAGAAGGAGAGAAAGGGAGAAGGAGAGAGAGGGAGGGAGGGAGAGAGAAGGTGGGGGCAAAGCCCCTATAGCCTGAATGGTTGTATTGCCTCCACATTCCAAGGTTGTCCTCCTTACCCTCTGAGTGACAGTGATGCTAAGGATGAGCTCACTGTAGCCTTTGGAAAATACAGAAGAGTTATTTTCTAAGGACCAAGCATCATGGAGACCAGAGATTAAAAACAAAAAAAACAAATTTAATTCTGTTTCCTGAGAAGGTGGTAGGATAGAAGGAGGCAGCTGCTGATTGGTTAGATAGCCTGTCAAGATTCTTTCTTATGAGTCTGTAGACAGCCAGCACTGTTCTCCACAGGTTCCTTTTCAGTGTGAGGGAGTTGTCATGTTCTGTGGAGAAACTTTGAGTTTGCAATGTCAAGCTGTCACTAGCCAGTTGGGTTGGTTTCAAACTATCTTGTGATGAGTTCTGGACAAACAACTCAAACGGTTTGTTATTTAAGGAATATGAGTATTCTTAGGGAATTTCCCCGGTATAAAGAGACTAGGGACTCTGGGATTAGAATAGGCCTGGAGGATAGAAATAATTAATTGAATTAGTGCCTGTACCAAGGAGGCTGAGGGATAAGATGAGTCCTCTGTGAAGAAACATATGAACCAGGCTTTTATTCCCTGAACTCACATAGGAAGGCTGGTCATAGCTGCATGTGCTTATATGCTGGGAAAGCAAAACCAGGAAAATATGTCTTAACAAATTCCAGACCAGGGAGAGACCCAGTCTTAAAAGAACCAAGGTCGACAATGCAAGAGTCACACCTGGCCTCCTCAAATATGTGCACACCTGCACATATTTGTTCACCTGCACACACACATATATACTTTACAAAAAAGAGATGCAAGGGAGAACCTTCACCTTTTATAACAAGTGTACACAGAGGATAGCGCTCTATATGGATCAGGAAGTGGACACACATACATGCTTTACATACATATGCACTTTTAGAAATGCACACACACACACACACACACACACACACACACACACACACACCAAATATGTTGTCATTTTAGACTTGGCCTTTCAGCTTCCAGAACTGTGGGAACTAGTTTCTGTTGTTTACAAGGCATCTAGTCTATGATGTTTGAGTATAGCGATGTAGTGGATGGTGACAAGCATTACTGGATGTGTGTGTGTGTGTGTGTGTGTGTGTGTGCAGTGAGTGATTTCTGATGAGAAAGAAGAGCATCTTTCTTTCTTCCTTCCCTCTTTCCTTTGTTCATTCTCTCATTCTTCCTCTCTTTTCTTCCTTCCTTCCTTCCTTTCTTCCTTCCTTCCTTCCTTCCTTCCTTCCTTTCTTTCTTTCTTTCTTTCTTTCTTTCTTTCTTTCTTTCTTTCTTTCTTTCTTTCTTTCCTCCTTCCTTCCTTCCTTTCTTCCTTTCTTTCTTTCTTTCTTTCTTTCTTTCTTTCTTTCTTTCTTTCATTCTTTCTTTTCTTTCTTTCCTTAATTGAATAATTTATGATCATTCAGGATCAGTTTTCCAGATACTTCTGTGTTGACATCTTATTTAGCAACAGCAAATGAACAGGCAGCCATTCAAGCTCTCCATTTGGAGCTTTAGGGAGAAGTTGGGCCAGCAGTATGTTTTCCATCTTTTCCCCTGTCTTCCTTGGCCGCTAGTCACCTGACACAGCTGAGCTTGGCTGAGATTCCTCTTCTCTTGTCTTCAGAGTTGGGATGAAATGGTGTCTGTTCTCTGAGAGAGACTGCAGTGCCTCTGCTGTCCCCCTGACAGGATGACAGAAGAAACATAACAAAAGAGTCTTTTCATTTCTATCCTCTAAATGGTGAGGAAATTTGGAAGTCAGCAAGGTTGGAAAGGCTCAAGGAAAATGCAAAATGCATTCAGCATTCCCAGTGTGTTGCTAATTAAATGAGGTAACAACATTGTAGCAGAATTCTAAAATGGCAGACATCTCTGGTGGCAACCAAATTTCAGCTTGGGACTCTGATGCCAGGATCCTGCTTGAGCTTTTCCAGTGGGAAGAGAGATACTTTTTCTTCTGTCACCAGCCATTTCATGATGGTATAAGTGGATTAAACCTCTACCTTCAAAGGCATCCAACATATTTTATGCAGGACAGTAAAGCCTTAGGTGGAAGAAGCAAAGAAAAGAACATAGTAAGAGTGTAGTACCATACACATATATGTACACATGTACACACACACATACACATGCACACACACACATATATATATGCATACACATATGCATATATACTTATACATACATATATACACATTTATTCACATATACACATGTACATATTACACATATAAACATAAACACCAGGAGAAACATATACATGTTTGCAGATATACAGTTTTACAAACACACACACACAGAGACACACACACACACTTCCTGCTCTGCCAACCCCTGAATCACTCCATGTGTCCTTTGGGAGACTCTGGTTTGAAGGCAAGCAAGAGGGCAGGCAAGTATAACAGAGGTAGGATCATTTGATCAGTCCCGGAGACCCTGCAGAGACTCAGTCAGTGGCAGGATTCCCTGCCTAGCAGGGAGCTGTGAGTTCCACGCTGTGGGTCTCTTGCTACCAAGTGGGAGAACAGATTTCAAATAGTAAATTTAGCATCCTTGGTGGGTATCTTGCTCATGCAGCCAGATAAACAGCACTTATGTAGGCAGATCCAAGCCAGCACATCCGCTGAGATGATTAGATTTCTGCTGAGGAGTGCTGGCTCTTTGAAAGCAGTCACCCAGTGGGTTAATACTCTGCCTCAGCCGCTCAGTGGAACACTGTACTCATGGCTTCCCAAGGAAGGGAGTGTTTTTATATAGATTCACACGTCTGTCATTAAACCTCTGACCCGCAGTAAATTATAATAATGTCTGCAAGTTCTTACAGATGAGGCTTTTTTCCATTTGTGGCTGTGAAGTGTAAGAGTGATAGAGTCTTACCTACAGCATGTGTGTGTGTGTGTGTGTGTGTGTGTGTGTGTTTGAGGAGGGGTGTGTGTACATGTATCAGTTGAAGGACATCTCTGTAAGAAAGGTTTGCATATTCTCACAGAATGGCTGATAGAGTTTATGCTCAGCTCATACCAGACCTTGGGCTTTATCCCCAGTACCCATCCACCAAAAATGTGAGTACTTTCTCACATCAACAACAACAACAAAAATAATGCATGCATTTGTGTTGAGATACTGATTTTAATGAGTACAAATGAAAGATTGAATATTTTAACAGCATGATCTATAGTTCACAATCCATTAGAAAAGTCCTTTTAGTTTTTCACACACACACAAAAAGCGAATTAGAAACTTAGTAAGTCTATACATTAGTGTCCTAGTCCATTCAGATTGTTATAGTGGAACATGTAAGTTTGGGTAGCTTATACACAACAGAGAATTCCTCCTCACACTGAGGACTATGGAGTTTTATATCAAGGTACACGCAGCTTAAGTATCTGTAGAGGGACCTCTGCTTGGTTCATAAATGATGCTTTCTTACTCTGTCTTCACATGGAGGAAGGAAGACATGGGCTCTCACAGCTTGTATCCCTCTAGCTTTGTTCTTCCAGCCTGGTAACACCTCCTACCACCATTGCTCTGGGTATCAGAGATCACTGTGAATTTTAGGGAAAACAAGCATGCCAACCATAATAGGTTTTTTAAGGTTGTTTATTCTTGTGGAAATTTATATCCGTTGCTTGCCTCAAGAATTCATTCAGAACTGTTAGATGGAGAGATGTGGAAGACTTTGTGACTTTGTACTGGAAAAGGGACTGAATGCTTAAAGTGGGGTTTAATGGGACATCCTAGTAGGAACATGGAGGACAGTGGAGCTAAGGGCAATGAGAACCTTGGGAGTCCACTGTAGAGGTTTTAGAGGAGAAGAACAGTATTAGCTGGTTCAGAGACCTTTCTTGCGATATTTTTGACAAGGAATGGAGTACTTTCTGCCCATTTTTGCTCTAAAAACATGCCTGAAACTAAATTGAAGTGTTTTTACATTAATGGCCTTGGCAGATGAGATTTCCAGATAGCCTAATATTGACTATGTCACAAAGTTTGGTTATTATTGATTATTCTTGTGCAGATCTACTATGGAAAGGAGCAATTGGGGCATAGAGAAAAACCAGATTTATAGTGTGAAGGGAAGAACACCAGAAAATGTAAGGTTGGGGTCAACTGCTGTGCTCAAGGAGATAAAATGTTTAAAGAAAGGCCCAAGTCAAAGTGGAATAATGGAAAAATAATAATAAGTGATATCCTCTGGACAAGAACCCACCCGGCTAAGTTTATAACTTCTGAAAAGGCATTAAAGAGACCCTTCAGTAATGAAGGAAATTATGACAATGGAAAGCTATTCTCTTCTTTCTCCTCTGGGATCTCCTCCTCCTCCTCCTCCTCCTCCTCCTCCTCCTCCTCCTCCTCTTCTTTTTCTTCGGACCCAGGGTCCTACTGTGTAGTACAGGTGGTTTTAGAGGTGTGGTCTCCTGAGTGCTGGAGACCACTGGCATATAGTGGTCTCTCCCTGACTTGCTCTTGCATTCTTCATTCTACAAAACCCTAAGAAGTGAACATGACACATGAATCCGTAATTTTCTTGCAACTCCACAACAAAGAGGTTCTTATTTGGATTTTCAATGTCACTTTGCAGGTAGACCCTCATCATAGTGATCTTTCCTGTTCCTATTCTTACCAACCCGTGGTTGTTTCCACTTAAGTAGTCCCTGAGGAGATTCTGACTCCACACACTCCTTTTCTGGGCCCTCACCAGAATATCTTCAATGTTCTATTTATGACACCTAAATATTTTTCTAGCCTTTCACTCTATGCCATCTCCATCTGTGCCCATTTCTCAGGTATAAAATAACTTCCATGTGTGGGCATGTTTGTTAGGGTGGCAGTCCCACTTCTTGGCACCAATTTCTTTTTGTCTCAGTTCATTTTATGTTATTATATCAGAAAACCAGAGGAAAGGTAATTTAGAAGCAATATAAGTTTATTTGGGTCATGATGCTGGAGGCTGAGGTATATGAGACCAAAGGACTAAACTTAGGCAAGACTATCTTGCTGTGCCATGCAGTGAAGATAGCTCGTGGAAGGAGGTTTGGAGAACAGGAGTAGGTGGGTCAGGTAAGGAGAAATAAATCAGATAAGACTCATTTTTTTTCTTTTTTAAATGAGAAACTCACTCCTACAGTAAGAACATTGATTCATCATTAAAACCACTGCCTGGTGGCTCAATTACTTCTTAGCTATCCCTCCTCCCTCAATACTGCTATATTCCATGTGAGTTTGTAAAGGGACATTTAAACACTATCAGTGAAGTGGAGGGGATCATTTATTTGTTGCAGCTACATGGATAGACCCAAGCATATATTATGTAGAGTAAAAACGTTCTTGCTCTTCTTGTACTATTCCATTTAAGTAAAAAGCCAAGCTCATAGAAATGACTCTAGCATGCTTCATTTCCTGTCATATTTTGCCTCTCTTGGGCTTTGGGGTGAGAGGCGGACAGTCCTGCCTCCTGGGCTGCAAAAAGAGTCGGAGCTGCTGCTGTTACTTACTGCCAGGTGCATTTGTTCAGCTCTAAATCCAGATTATGGAGATTTCTTTTTTTAATTTATTTATTTATTTTTTTTTTATAAAATCATCTTATGGCTGACAAAACCTGCCAAGCAGTTTAAGCGATGTGGAAATAACCACCAATGCTTTTAAAATAAATACTTACCAAACAGTGAGTGGGGAAGAGGAGATGGTGTCTCAAATCAGAGGGCAGAGATGGAAACTACCCCAGTGAACTGTAGAGCAGTCACAGCCTGGAAGGTCACAGTGATGCTTCCTGCTAGAGCTGGGTCAAGACATCAATTTTGGTACTTTCTACCACCATGTTCCACTGAAGCCAGTAGTGTTTGAATCAGTGTATCCCCTCCTTGAGTCATACTGTTATTCACTTGGGGACACCCTTCATGCTCTGTGTACAAATGGTAGAGATCTAGTGCTAGTTGCCCAACTATAGCACGAGAGTTCGTCATCCAATGTCTCTCCCTTTGCTCCACTCCCCTTCCTCTCTAATGCTTCCTTCAAAAATGTTGCTTGAACTCTTGCTTCTGATACTTGTATCATTTTAAACCTATTTGATAGCTTCTGGCTCTTTATCTTATTAAATTGGGGCTTGATCATATTGTAGGGTCTAATGCTCTGATCTTGCATTCGCTGATACTCTCTTTCCAAACAGCAGTCATCAAGCTACTGTGGTACATAGGTACACACCTCCTTATAACCCTTTAGGAATAGTTTCATGATGGAACGGTTCTCTGAAAAAGGGTCATGGTTTGCAACAACAGCCAGTTTCCGTGTGTATTTATCTGCCCACGACCAATGTCAAGTCTTTAAATAAAATCAGCTAACACCTGCTTATACAGTTGCTGAGGATTTAATAATCAACTCTCATAAGCAGATGTGTGCTGACATGAATATTTACAATCTGGAGAACTGGGCCTAAATGTCTCCTAGTCTTCCTAAATGGTCTAAATGTGGCCAGTGAGGGAAATTAAAAACATTTGAGTTTTTTTTTTTTAAATCTAATATGAAAACAAAATTTGCCAGTTTGGAGTCATAGGTGATGTTATGTAAGTTCTGGTATATTTTGATTTCCTGAAGCCACAAATGAAGGAAGCATAATGTATCAACACATCTGTAAACAGGTACATCTTAAGCTAGCAGGAAGATTTATGTTTTTAATTCTGTTATGACTCATTAAAGTTATTTGTTGAATGCAGACTCTGGGTCACTCTCTAGCTTAAGCTATAAGGGTGAATATGAGACCACACAGCCACACTGTCAAGGAACTTACAGTAGAAAAGTCAGCAAAGGCAGAAAGCCAGTGGATACATAGTAACTGGTGGCAGAATTCTGAGGTAACATTTGCTCAGGAAGATACCTGTATTATGTTGGTAACATTCGAATTCCTTGATTTTAGTTGGTTAGTTGTCAATAAACTTCCTCAGTAGTCAGGTCTATCATCTATCTATCTATCTATCTATCTATCTATCTATCTATCTATCTATCTATCTATCTATCTATCTACCTATCTATCATGTCTATCTACCTATCTACCTATCATCTGTCTATCTACCTGTCTGTCTGTCTGTCTGTCTGTCTATCTATCTATCTATCTATCTATCTATCTATCTATCTATCTATCTATCCACCTAACATCTATCTATCAGTGGTAGTCTGTGGAGGTTCTAGAGATTGAAGGACTGAAGCCAGGGCCTCACGTGCTCAGTCACTGAGCTATGTATTTCAGATGCACTGGCATTGACAAAATAGCTTTCTTGACATTGAGAAGGCATTCTTGAGAGTACAAGTCATTTCCCATAAAATGATTGGCCCTGCCAATGACATGATGTCAGACTGTGGTTATCTGTGTTTCAGCTGCACTGTCCCTGGAACCAAAACAAGCCAGGCATAGGACAATGAAAAGAAGCTGTTCACAGGCCTGTACCAGGATAGTAAAAGCTGATACCAACACATCTCAGTTACCTTTTTGTTTGTGTTTTCTTTTCTTTTCTTTCTTTTTTTTTAAATGAATTTCCAGTTGGAAAAAAAATGCTGAGTTCCCTCTCCCAATTCTCTCACAATTTAGTTATCCCTGGGTATGACTCATAAGAATAAGCTAATGTTATCTGGATGTTTTCAACATTTTCATTGTATCCATAAGAGCTGGTTCCTGACAATCCTACTTCATTAGTTCTGGAGTTCTCCTTTCTTTCTTTCCACTAATTTAGATCCATCATATTATCCAATCAAAACTGATAGTATTTTTTTTTTATTTTAGATATTTTCTTTATTTACATGCGAATTTCTCCATTCCCAGTTTCCCCTCCAAAAAACAAAAAAACAAACAAAAACAAACCCCTGTTGCCTCCCCCCTCCCCATGCCTGCCACCCTGCCCTCTCCCACTTTCTGGCCCTGGCATTCCCCTACACTGGAGCACAGAATCTTCACAGGGCCGAGGTCCTCTCCTCCTATTGATGATCGATTTTGCAATCCTCTACCATACACATGCTGCTTGAACAATCAGATCCCTTTATTAATGGCACATATAGTGTGCTATCTTTTAAACATCACAAATATTTAGACAGGATATTTAATATGAGTCATGTTGACATAATGGGGAAGACCAATGACAAAATGTCTTCCATTCTGTGCCTTGTTGATAAATACGAACTCTATTTAACTATGGGAAACCTAGCAAAATGAGTCAATAATTTTTCCTTTTCCTTTTAAAAAGTTTATGAACTAACATTAGACATAAGGACAGTGAACTCCATGTTGTACCTAATATGTACTGCTTAAAGTTGGAGCAGTAGAAAGGGAAGTTAAAGCTGATATTTGAATAATAAAGTTTGATTGACCCCCACGCAGAAGTTTTCAGGTCAATATTTTCATATACTATCCCCCAATTCTTAACCATGTGCTCAAGGAAAAACCCCCTTCTCACCTCAATGACCTCTTAGCAATCTCACTTTCTTAAATTCATAACCTATAAGATTATGAACTGAACGAAGGTGTCACAAAACCCTTGGCAACAATGAAATTTGAGCATGCATTGACAAAACAGTTCAAATGAAATGTATAATGAATCTGCAGTGTCACAGACCACGTGTACCTACATTGCATCATTTGAACTCACCACAGCCTTGGTTGCATATGCTTTGTCTCAGATTCAAGACTGTTGTATATCCTGAGTCTTAGTATTTTTACTGTACATACAAAGTTTTCTGGCACTCTAGAAACATAAAGGAACACAAAGACTTTTAATATTTTCTCAGGGCCAGTTCTTATCACATAAGTATCAAATTAGTTTGTCATTGGGATGCAGCTGCATTGTGTTAGAGCGCTTGGTTTTTAAAATTGCTGTTTAAGTTGCTGACTTGAGTCTCATTTTCAAAAATTCTTAAATGGTGTGTGTCCTGGGGCTGGGAGAATTTCTAGCAATTTCTGGGAAAAATCATTAATGTAATACACTATATAAACAAATTAAAAGGAAAAAAATCACACCATCATCTCCTTAGATGCAGAAAACACATTTGGCAAAAATACAACACGCATTCATGTTGAAAGTATTGGAGAGATAAGGAATTCAGGGCCCATACTTAAACATAATGAAAGCAATTTACTGTAAAACAATAGCCAATATCAAATTAGAGAGATTTTTGAAGCAGTCTCACTAAAATCGGGGACAAAACAAGGATGCCCACTTCCCCCATATCTATTCAATATAGTACTTGAAGTACTAGCTAGAACAAGAAGACAACAAAAAGAGTTCAAGGGATACAAATTGGTGAAGAAGAACTAAAAGAATCACTATTTATAGATTATGTGATAGTATACATAAACTAAAATGCTACCAAAAATTCTACCAGAGAACTTCTCCAGCTGTTAAACAACTTCAGCAAAGTGGCCAGATATTAAATTAATTCAAATAAATCAGAAGCCTTTCTTTATACAAATGATAAACAAGCTGAGAAAGAAATTAGGGAAACAACTCCTTTCAAAATAGCCACAAGTAATATAAAATACCTTGGGGTAACTCTAGTCAAACAAGTGAAAGATCTGTATGACAATAAATTCAAGTTTCTCAAGAAAGAAATCTCAGAAAATGGAGAGATCTCCCATGCTCATGGATTGGCAGAATTAAATAGTAAAATTGGCCATCCTACCAAAGACAATCTACAGATTCAATGCAATCCCCATCAAAATCCCAATACAATTCTTCAAAGACACGGAAAAAGCAATTCTCAAATTCATCTGGAAAGGCAAAAAAACCCAGAATAGCAAAACCAACTCTTAACTATAAAAGAATTTCTGAGGGAATCACCATCCCTGACCTCAAGCTTTATTACAGAGCAGTATTGATAAAAAAATGAATGGTATTGGTACAGAGACAGACAGGTTGATCAGTGAAATAGAACTGAAGATCCAATTACTGAAATGTCTGTACACATACTTCTGTGATTTTGTACATAGTCATGAAAATTGTAGTCAATCCTGAAAACCAATGAAGGGGGGGATAGGTCCTTCAGTATCAAATATTCAAATAAAAATTCACTTAAAACTAAAGAAGCCCCTCCATCTTGTCCTTATAAAAGATTGTTTTCATCTTTAATAAATACTAAAATTTCATATAGAATAAGTTTTTTTAAGTAAAATTTTATGATCCATTAAAAGTAATTATTTGATATATGGCTGGGGTTGTCTAAAAATATCTCTGTTGAGATGAGTGTGACACGTGGAAAATTTAAGAAGTTTTCTTTTAGCTTCTTTTAGGATACTAGTTTTTGATGTGTGGTTCCCGGACCAGAAACAATAATGAACGAATCCTGGCAAAACTGTTAAAAAATAAAAAATAAATAAGCAAATGCAAATGTTCAGGTCCCATTCACTTACCCTGCAGGTAATTCTGAAGCAGACAATAGTGATGGAGCAGAGACTCAAATTTCCCTGTATTTCTAACTAAACATTTGGTTTTCTTCTTTAATGAGCTATGTGTGAGAATCAGTGTTATCCATACATAACTCCGAAAAGGGATGGAGAATTAAGAATTAAGCAGTGGCATGAAGACTCACTCCACTCTTCAAAGCTGGCTCTCAATCAGCCTCCATGAGTAAGCTGTGTGCACTTTCAAAATTGCTGTCATCAGAATCATTTCACAATCCCTTCTGATTTAGGGAAAGGATTATGGCACCTTCTGTTCCCTCCCATTTTGCAATTAAGTCTCTTCTCCCCCTTGCTATTCTTTTTTTAAATTTATTTATTTAAATGCTATTAAGGCTAGCCTCAAAGATCAGTGCATCAGAGAGAGAAATTGTCAACCTTAGGCTACATTTGGAAGGGATGTTCGAAATCAACACACATATATCTAATCCAGACATCTACAAGTTCGGGAAAGAGAAATGTTCAGGAAGTGGCTGGCTGGCAGAATTCAGACCTTTTGTGTTGTAGCTCAGGGCATTGGTTGCTAGCAGTGACATATATAAGGAGGGGAAAATGAAGGGGCATTGAGTCACCTTTCTTTCTGACCATGCATTTCATCTAGCCCATCTTCTCACCAGCAGACATGAACAAGTGCAAGCTGCCTGCAGGACTTGCAAGGGAAATTCCTTGCTCAAATGTTGCCAGCAGGCAACCAAATTCATTCTTGGAGCTTTCCCCCCCGCCCCATTTGTCAAAGTGATTTTGACACTTAGAAGGGGAAATGAACAAGGGTCCATAATACAATTAAAGGAATTGGTTCAGAATGGAGTGTCTTTTTCCCACTGCTGTTAATCGGTTAAAATGGATAATTAACTCTCAAATTAATCCCTGAGAAATTAAGGGAACATCTGGTGAAGTTTTATTCTGGGGCTTTTATAAAAGTGGTTGGCAGTGGGTTCTTGTTGGGCTAGGAAAATTTTGAGCTCCACCTCCATTTTTTCTCTCCTTTTGAAAGTTTGTCAAATAATATGCACTTCACATGGAGGTGTTACAGCCTCCTCTGAATTGGCTCACTGATGTGTGAAGGTTGCCATTGCTGAATAGAGATGGAAACTTCCAGACTATTAAATTCAAGTGCCTTAGTAATAGCAGCAGAGACATCTCCCAGAGTGATGAAGCAATATAAAATACCCACTTCCAAAGTACCCAGAAGAAGCTGGACTGCACCTTTACGTTGATATAAAAGAGTTATAGAACACAACACCAATGGGCCTACATCTGAAGATCTTAATTGGATTTGAGATTCTTGAATTGGCCAACTCACTAATCCAAAATGGTTCAGACAGCTCCTCCCTACCACACGGACAGTTTTCATTTATAGCTAGATCAAAGAATGGAAGGGAGGCAGTTAGGCCACATTTGGTGGTCCCTATTTTATTCCACATGGTTTCAGCAGTTGATAATGTGTGTCTGGCTGAGCTCCTACTATGTGTTCCAAGAGCATGTTATTAGCAGCTTACAAATCAAGCAAGGTTATAGAAACTTTTAGGCCAAGCTTAATATACGTGCAAGAGTCGGCTCTAGGCAAAACAACACTTAATTCAATGTAAGCATATGTGTAACATAATTAAAATAGTAATAAGAGATGCAGGATGAGGTTTGATTGGTTATCTAAAACTGACATCTTCTGACCCTTTGTAGCATATGCCCACTTAAAATAAAATTTACTTTATACAAATGTGTGTTTTGCTGGGATGTATAGCTCTGCTTCACATGTGTTCCTAGTGCCTCCAGAGGCCAGAAGAGGGCACCTGATCCCTGGAAATAGAGTTATAGCCAGTTGTGACCCACCTTGTATGTGTGCTGGGAGTTGAACATGGGTCTTCTGAAAGAGCAGCAAGTGTTCTTAGCCACTGAGCCTTCACTATCGCTTTGGGCTCCATATGCCCATTATTATGTAGCTATCTGAGCTTTCTCACAATGCAAGACTTGCTCAGAAGGATTTTAGTTGACTTATGAGTTTGGTGAGAACATGGTCTCATAGGCTCTACCCTGTACCATCTGAAATGGGGCCCAGAAACCCGTTTTAATAAACTGTAAATTTCTCTGGGGTACACTCTGGTTTAAGAAGTCACTTCTCTATGGTGTGGATACAGGGAGGGGGGTGGAGATTGCATCTATGTTGGTCTCTTTGCCAGTGACTGGCTTATTAATATTCACTTAAGCCAGTTCTTGACGTGACCCAAAGGGATTTCTTCTACAAGGATTCTGTGAAAAGCTCTTTTGCTGTTTAAAGGATGGAAAAGGTAAGAGGTAGGAAACCAGGGACCCCAGAATTAAGATCTCAGCAGGGAAATCTACCCTCATGGTGAAATGCCCTTTCCCAGGGTACCTGGAGCCTGAAGGAGCATCATCTCCCAGGACACAGGCTCTCCCAGTGCTAGTAACTGGGACACAGGACTAAATCCATGTATGCGCTACTAGTTTGATCTCTTTTGTAAAATGTAGTCCTTCGATAGGCAAAGGTGATTATAATTTATCTGTGCCAGTTTGCTACAGCTGTAAATCAGTTAATTTTTTTTCTTAAATTTGTGATTTTTTTCTTATAAGTAACGGCAAGTATTAAGAATCAGAGCCAAACTTAATAGCTGGAATTTCCAGTTACCACAGGCTCCTGCATCGCCTTTGGACATAGGTACATTAGAATATGCTTCTGGGCGCCACATGACCACACTTTAACATTGAATGCCACATAGTCATGGTAAAAGGTGATAGGTTAAAAAAAAATGTGGAACCTGCAAGGTGGTTCCGACTACAAAGGCTCATGATGCCAAGGATGGTTATTTATGATCTGTCTCTGGAATCTGCAGCGGGGAAGGAGAGAGCTGACTCCTGGAAGTTGTTCTCTGATTCTACAGTCTGCCATGGCACACTCATTTATACAGGCATGTGTGTGTGCACATGTCTGTGAGCATGTACACACGTGCGCACACACACACACACACACACACACACACATGTAAAAAGAGTGTTTTAATTAGATCTAATGTCATTCTACCTCATGCTGAAAGCATTTAAAAACAAGGCGAAAAGCCATTGACTGTTTTTTTCCATATGAATAATGTTATTTATTAGCACCAATAAGTAGTACATTACATATAAATAACAGAATTACATAGCTAATGTAGATATTTTTGCAAATAGAACATAATTAACGATTGCACAAAACTGAAAAGTGCTCTTAAAAACAGCCAAGCTCACAATATTTATAAATTGACTTATAAATCATATTTTATATATTTAATGTTACAATTCAACATTATACTAGTAAATTTTTTACTAGTAAAATTATAATTATATCAAATAAAAATACCAGTTTATCTGTCAAAATGTTATATAGAAGAAAAAAGGTAATAAAAATGATACTTAGATCAACTTCAATATTTTGTATGTCCTGTGGGGTCTTTCAGTTATCAGTTCAACAGGAGAATGATGATGAACAGGGATAGGAAAATCCCCTTGACTGTTTAACACATTGAGTGATGTTTGTTTTATTTCAAATGCTTAAAGCCCCAAAGTGGTATGCTTGGTCGGGCCAGAGCGTTCAAGTAAATCTCGTGGGGCATTCATCATTTTCCATAGAGACCGAGAATACGAAACTTACTGAACTCATTTCTCTTTTGTAGAATTTATGTTTTTGAGAAATCTTTTGAAAAAAGGGCCCAACTTTTAAAAAAATCCTGTACAGATAATCACCCTCCCCATGATACTAACTGCCATTAAATAGTAACTATACTTCTGTTTATATATATATTATATATATAACATATAACATATAACATATAACAAATATATAATATATAATATATATATGGAGTATCAATATAATTATCGAGTTACTTAATTGATACTTAACTTGCCACCTTAAGCCTATAGGTATGGGAAAGGGGGATTTGGAGAATTTCTGGATCTTAAATGAAATTCCCTGCCTATTTCTTTGAAAATCAGCTTTTATTTCTTGCTATTCTACATTGCCACTGTTTCTAAAAAAAAAAAAAAAATGACTCACAAATGGGTTTGAAATATTTCAGAGCAATAAAAAGCATCTATATGTTTATACACATATTCCATAGGTTATATTTTCTAATATACATGACTTCTAGACTTTTAAATAACACATCCTATTATATTTCCCCCTCACATTTATTCTAGTCTGCATTTGTGATCTATATTCTTTAACATTTAACTACTATTTCAATTTTCATTGTTAAGATTGTTGACTGCCATGATAATTTATTTCTAGATCAACCATTTTCTGAAGATTGACATATCTTTTGTGACTGGTGAAGGGTTGCATTTTTATGAAATATGCAAACTTAAAAATTTTAAACAATATACTTACCCCTTAAAATACTTAGATACTGAGCGTATTCTTGACCTGTAGCTTGTATTCATTCTCAATGACTGGAGTATAATAATATTTCCTTCTCAGGAAACGTCTGTCTGATAGGTTCAGGTAGAATGCTATACTTTTCCTCCTGGCATCCCTCTGTATCTATTATTTTGGCTCTGAATTAAAATATGAAATTTTGGGTGCGTATCTTTCTACACCGTAAAGTGATAAACGTCTCCGTTATGTATACCATATTCCCCACGTGAATACTGTACCTTCTTACCTGTCAGTGTTCTGCAGACACTCCTCAGAGACAGAAGTGGAGAAGAGGAAAACAGAGGAAGGAGAGGGGGGGACAAAGAAAGAAGTAAGTAGCCAGGAGGCTGGAAGAAGAGGAATAAAGGGAAGGGGAGAAGGCAGGGAGAGGGGAAGGATGCCAGGACGTGAGCAGAACAATAATCTATATTGAATTTGATCAGATGCTGGCACTCTGCAAAGGCTTGTTTCTATAGTTAGGAAATGCTGTCACCCAGACCTTAAAAATTTTTGACTTTGGGGTGCTAAATAAAGAATGCACAGTTTGCAAAGAGTAATTATAGCTAGCACTGATATAGTGATTCTCTCTACCTGGCCCTTTCCCAAGCTCTCTAGTGGGTATATGGGGGGCTGTGAGTAGGAGGGTGTAAACTCATTTAATCCTTATAACAACTCTAGTAGGTGGATACTATTAGTTGTCGTTTCTCTTGCAGATGCTGAGGTTAAGGGACTAAGATGCTGAATATCTTTCCCAAGGACAATGGTTAGAGTAGCAGACCTTCCGTGTTGACCCCAGGGAGGGAAAAAAGTTATATTTGGGCTGTTAGACCTCTCATGTTTATAACCTGTGGATGCATACACACAAGGACACTTCTTGTTAGTTTTATAAGGTTAAAACCTTCGAAATTTGAAAGTGTTTTATTGGACTACATAGTGTGTACGTTACAGTTATAAGGTAGCAGCCACATGAGGAGCTGTATTAAAGGGCTGCAGGTTTGGGAAGGTTGAGGGCCACTGCTCTAGGGGAACTGGGATGCTCTTCAGTGTGGTGGAACTCTTTCATTATCCGCTTCAGTACTGAATGCATCCTGGAAAGCCCCATTTAGTGTGGAGAGCATGCAGACTTTCTTATGGGGATCAGCGGCCACCGAGAGTCTGGCTAGAGCTGAGAGGAGAAAAGAACTAGTAGAATTCCCCAGTGGCTTAAGGTTTTTCTATCTGTTGCGTTAAAGCAAACCTTGCAGACTGGGGCATGTACTCTCAGCTGACATGGGATTGCAGTTCATAGGGCAAAGGGTTGTTACCGTAGCAAGGAGTTGAGGTCGTCCAGAGGCATTCTCTGCTTATTGTCCTGGGAAGAGGAGCATGCTATAGTCTTTGAAGGACTCTTTCTTCATCTTAGCTGTTTTGAGACAGGGTTTCACTATGTAGTCCAGGCTGGCTCCCAGCTCCCAGTATAGATCAGTCTGGTCTTGACCTTCTGCCTCAGCTTAACGGGTGCTGGGATTCCAGGCATGGACTACATGTCCTGCCACCTACTTATCTCCATAACCAGCTTCTTAAGGTCTCTGTACAGAAAAGTTCCACTAGTCAATGGACATCTAGGGGTGATTCATTAGTAGCTATTGGGAACAGAACTGGACCTGCTCCCGTTCTCCTTTTCTTCTGCCACCTCGTGCTAGGCTTTGTTCAGGGATGAGCTCCTGTGCGTTGTCTTTGGAGGGTGCCCATTCCTTGCTTCTTGCGTCAATCTCCTAAGTACTGGGATTCCTGGAGTGAGCCACCGCACCCAGATTAAGGCTTTTGAGGTAGAAAGAAAAAGTTGCTTCTGAGAAGCTTGGCTATGGCAGCCATTTTGCCCAGGTTGATTGTATCAAAATTGAGTCGTAAGGGGGAGGAAGCTTTACTGTTCACCTGCCAACCACACTCGAGGTTCCTGGATGAAGAGCTTGTCTAAGGCAAGCGTGTGTGGTTGAAGCTAAGGAGGGGTACTGTGGCAAGAGAGGCCATTATACATGTTATCAGATAGCCTTTCCTGAGACCCTGTTTTATTACCCTCCAGTGTTCATTGGCTGATGGGATGCTGAGTGCTGGAGGTCTGCAATTGGACCAACTCGGGGCTTTTCTTCTCATTGTTCACTTGACAACCACTTACTAACCATCTCCTATGAGCTACTCTTCAGGCATTTGGATGGATGAAGGCAGGGGTGATGCTGAGTAGGTGATATAAAGACCAACAAACACATATTCATTTAAAGTTTCACATTTTACTCTCTTATAACTTAGCAACTATGGAAAGAAGCCACAAGTGGTTGACTTTCTTGGGCATGATCCCACCAAACAATTTCCCAACGGTGTGAACTCCATCTGTACAACAAAAGATTTACCTAAGAAAGTGCTGAACCCATCAGTAAAAACCTTGCCTCCCAACCACCACCATCCTCTGTCCCCTAACAGTAACACCAGCTGGGACCCAAGGATTGAATATGTGAGCCTGTAAGGGACACTTTCTATTTGCAACACAGCATTCCCATTTTTCATGGATTGGTATCACCCAAAGAGATACATGAATGACAAGCTCAGGGTTTCTGATGTATTTAGAAGGGGAAAACTTTCCATGAATGAATTGAGCCCGTTACCTTAAGAAATGCAGCTGAAAGTTGCCAATAACAATTTAGATTTTTAAGGGAAAACGAGGATTTTATTTTTGAAACCTTGTCACTGTTGTGCGGATCCTGGCAATGTTTCAAAAGACCTTCCTCATGACATCCGTGGTGTTATGGATGGACATGACTTTTGATGCTGAATAATGAAATATGCCCGCATTGGTAGTATCTGAATAATTTGGCACACCGAAGTTTTCCAAATGGCCAGTGAGTGCATGCACCAAATGACCAGTGAGTACATATAGTGGCCAGTGACCATAGGCTCCAAATTGCCAGTAAGTATATGCTATTTCTGGACAGAAGGATTCATTCAGCATGAAAGAAGCATGATGCGTTTTAAGAGTAGGAAAATTCACTGGTGAAAGCCACAGATTCTACAGCTTAACTCACCATCATGGAAATTGCATCCTGGGCTGTTTTGGTGTGTTGGCAAAGAGTGGCAAAGAGGAGTATCCATGATAGCCCTGGAAAACCAGCAATATGTCTTCTTCTGAAATGGTTTTGGATGACTTTAAAGCAATACATCATGACCAACTGAATGCAGAGTGGATATGAAATTCCAGCATCTTCTAAGCACTGAAAAGATTTGTAAATGCCGGGCGCTGGTGGCACTTGCCTTTAATCCCAGCACTTGGGAGACAGGCAGGCAGATTTCTGAGTTCCAGGCTAGCCTGGTCTACAGAATGAGTTCCAGGACAGACAGGGCTACATAGAGAAACCCTGTCTTGAAAACAAACAAACAAACAAACAAACAACAACATTTATAAAAATGTCCTCTTCAGGAGTTACTTCTGATAAACTCTTATAATATACTTTACATTAGTCAATTCTTGTTTCAAAAATGATAAATAATCACTACAGGTAGCCCATCTGTTTAAATAAACTCTTTGAAGTCATTTGTAATTTTAAAACCTCTTCTGGGATGCTGAGAGTCAACATCCCTCTTGGTTGAAATCCACTTGGTTCATAAGCTTTCTTCCCTTCTAAAGCAGGGTCCTTCTACTTGGCCTAGGCCGGCTTCCTCTCGTCCTAGCCATTGAGTATTAGGGTTTCAGATATGCTCAGTTTGAGACAGGTTAACCTATAATTCTGTGTAGATGACAGGGAAGTTGTCCTTAAATGAAATGACAGAGGGTGGTTGCCAGAGCAGGACGGACAGACATTGATGTTTTTTTTTTAATGGTTTGTCTTCCCACCCCCATTTTGGGGTGTTACTTAAAGTTCTCCTCCATGCTACATAAGGGATCTATTATTGAGCCCTTGGCCATTAAGACAAGATCTTTCTTCTGGACTTCAGCATGTCCTAGACCTGGAAATCTTCCTGCCTCTCCAGTGCTAGGTTTCCAAGTATGCCACCATGCCTGCCTACCTGGTTGGTTGGGAGAATTTTAAGAATAAATACTACTTGCATGCATTTATTTGTTTGTTTCCGCTGTAGAATATACCCAATAGAGTAATTTTTAGAAAGTGCCAGCCGAATTGTATCCCATTAGTAGACTGTGAAAGCGACTAAGAAATTAATAGGTAGTACTTCTATTTAATGTACTACAATAGTGTGGCAAGTATCATGCTTAGCCTCTGATGGTATGGAATATCTTATTTGTAAAGTTATTATTTCAGTTACATGTATTTGTGCAGGAAGAGATGTGGAAGTACTGGACTAGAATGAAAATTATTTTTATGTCTTATCGCAGGTTTCCTTGAGCAGTTTAAAACCTTGTAGGGGAGAACAGAGCTTTCACTGACTGCCCTGGAGTCTGACCTCTGCTATCTTCATTCACAGCAGAATGGCTCTTGTTCCCAAAGCCTTTCTTTGATTTCTTACACAAGGGCTTCTTAATCTTTGCTGGCTTCTCCACACTGAATATAAGTTAATCCAACTTGGATTACCTTGCAGCTCCTCTTTTTCCTCTTTGTTACCCACAGTTCCATTTCCATCTGTCCATGTGGCATGATTTTCCACTTCCTCAGACACACCGCATTTCAGTTCACAATCTGTTCTGGGTTAATGAATTGTTTTGATTATGCCCCTTCCTCCTCTGGCTCTAATTTGTAGTCTATGATCTGAAATATCCCTTCTCTAGGAACTCATGTCTCTCTCTCCTTACCAGTCAGCACTGAAGATTACCCTAGTCCACACAGTAGATTTGGGGGAAATACTAGCTCTTTTAGTGAAATGTTCCTAATCATTACATATTTATTTCAATAACTTTCCTGCGGACTAAATAACCCAGGTCTTGTATAGTGTAAGAAAGTCTGTGGAACCAAACCCAGTTCTATAAATTGAAATATGAATAAAATACACTATATGACAACTGCAAAGAATTAATAAAAGTGAGATAAAGCTCTAACTCTACCTACCAAATCCCAGGTAGAACATGAGAACTAACAGTACGTAGGGTGAGCATTTCAATCTTGGTTGAAATGCAAAGGACTCTCCTTCCTGGGCATAGCCAAAAGGGGCATTTTCAATATGGTGCAAGTCTGTATCCAAGAGAGGAGAGGATTCTACTGGACCATACTGAGATTTCATTTCAGGGGTTCAATGTCATTATTTTTCTCCAGCATATATGTTTTGAAATATCATCCTTTATAACTACATTCTGCACAGCTGCTCTTCCAGCTTCACTGTGGCCGTCCTTCTCATGAGTTGCTGAGCTGCGAGCACACCACATCATTGTTCACAACCCTAGTTTTGCCATATCCGAGGAGTTAGTGATGCATCATCTGTAGGATGCATCATCTGTAGGATGTTCTTGTTGGCAACAAACGTACAGCTATGGAAAAGGAGAAGGTAAATTTTCCTTCCTTCACACATGAAGTATTATTTATGATTTTACTTTCTCATTTCCAAAAATTGGAGAAAAACAAAAAAAACAATCCTAAAAGCCCTTGAACAGTCAATTGTGCTGTCAAAATTTCCATTTGGCTCAGTATGGAAGGAGAGGCCAGGAAGCCAGTAGTTTTTCATAGGAAAGTCGGTATTTCTTTTTTCTTTTTCTTTTTGTAGAAGGGACTCTAAAAGATAAAGTCTAAGAAGACTAGAATACTACATTGATAATTTGTATGGCTGTATCATAAGCATAATCAGGCCCAATATATTATAATAATTTGCATTCTTGTTTATTATTTCCTGTCACAGGTTTGGAAAATTACACATATAATACAAAGATTTTGTTTCATATGACTGTCTGACCTTTAACCTTATAGATTTTCTAGAAAGAACATATTTATTGTGTCTTATACTAGTCAATGTTAGCATCAATGGGTAAAACTGGGTTTGATAGTATACATCAATAATCTCAACATTTGGGGGCTGAGGCAGAAGGATGGCAAGTTCACAGTTAGCCTGTGTCATATAAGACCATGTCATTAAAAAGCAAAAAGAAGCAAGAACAACACAGAGGCCTAGTCACCACAATGAATGGGACCCAGCAGCATCACTCTGTACAAGTCCCCTCATCTCTCTGCAGTCCATTTTTATCCACACCCACCTGTCTTGTCCCACAGCTGCCTGCTGTGGGTCATTTCCCCTAAGTAAAATGAATGTGACCTTATGTTCACAGTCTCAAACCTCCACCCTACCTACTCCTTGGCTGATATAAGTGAGGTTGATGCCCTGCCTCCTGAGAGCTCTGTCAATAGAGGTATTCAGTAGAAAAATCCTAATGATGATCTGAACTAACAGACCTCAGACAATGACCACAAAAGAAGCCAGTGGAGGATTTCAGAACAAAGTACACATGATATAGCCCTGCTCTGAGCATCCAGAACAGGGAGATCAAGTCAGCTGCAGTCTGGGAGGCACAAGAATGAGACCAGTTCCTGGAGAGGTGAGACTGGAGGAGGACCATGAGATGAAGGTTCCTGGGCTAAGTGCTTGTGCCTCACTGGTGCTAACATGAGAATTTTCTAGAACAGAGTTTCCCTTCTGTTCTTGTCACAAGTGTAATCTTTATAGCTTATATAATGTCACTTCTTCATAGAACAATTTGAATAGAATGCCTACTCACCAAATACCACAATGAGGAAGACTTATATCCTAAAAGGAAAACTGGTTTAAAACAAATGCCTAGGGTTGCCAAGAAAGACAGGAGTAGCCAGATCCAAGCCACTCCCTCATTGTGTTGCCTGTTAACACCGACTCACTGTGTTGGGGAGGACGGTCATTTCCCTCACATTGGTACTTGTAGTTTTCAGGACCCAGAAAGGTTAGCATGTGAATATTTGAAAGAGGGGACTCCCCATTGCAGTAAGAGGAGAAATGCCCCCCCCCCGTAAGATATGTACCTGAATCTGGGTTGGTTGGTAAGTAGTACAGTGAGGTAGATTGGGTTTAATATGATCATTTAGAATTTTTGAGGTATGAAAGTTTAAAGCAACGGACATCTCTACATATCCAAAGCAAACCATTTTCATACACATGAATAATGTATTTCTGGTCAGTTGTTCAACTAGGTACAAGGTTACTGATTAGACCCCAGTATGTTAGTTACACACAACTGGAAGTTAGTTAGTTCACAACTGGAAGATGACATTGCTTCTATAAAAGACATCACAGTCAGACAAAGATTGGCTTCACGTCCTTTTCAGGAGTGCAATGATATATCACATCTACTGTACAGGGAGATATAACTGAATTTGTAAGTGTGTAAATGTAATAGAAGCCTACTCATATGAGAAAAATAATCTATATTTGGTAATTGCTATAGTGTATGAGTCACTCGCTGTTGATATGCTTGGCAGAAACTCAAAAGCAGGAAGGAGAGTTGGAAATATTAAAGAAGAGGGAGGAAAGAAAGAAGGGAAAGGTAGAAGGATGAGGGGCAGATGGATGAATGGGCAGAGGGATGGAGGGACAGGGGGACAGAGGGACAGAGGAGGGACTAAGGGAGAGATTGAATTAGAAGCTTCAAGTGTGCTCTGCCTTTATGATTGGTGAGTGCTGGCATGGGGAAGCATCTTTTGTAGTTCATTAGTTGAAAACAGGAGCAGAACTCAGGGAATTCAGAAGTCACTGCCCAGATCTTGACCCTCTGGTCTCCTTTTCTGTAGATCTTATAGTGTATCTTCTGGGTTGTGATGTTTTGGCTATAAGTGTTGTGAGTCAATGTCTTGTAGTCCTTTCCTTGATTCTGTGTACTTAGTCTTTTATCATATGTCTTAGAAGTTTCAGAGCACAGAGATGATAAAAGAAATACTTGGGCTGGAGAGATGGCTCAGCCGTTAAAGGCTAGGCTCACAACCAAAAATAAGAAATACTTATTATTCAGAAGCTTCCAATAAATATGACAGAAGGAATTGTACAAACACATAGACATCTTTAATGTAATTCAAGATGTATCATAGAAAGAGTATAAGGAAGCTCTGAGTAGTGAACTCTTGAAAATGGCATCATTTCAGTATCTGTCCCAGGGCAGTGGTGCGGCAGGGGCATGGTTGTTTAGCACACACTCTATCAAGGAAGCAGAATCCTCTATGTGTAACAAAGAAAGACCTCCCTGCCCCGAAAAGGTTCAATTACTCTACTAAAGCCACCCAGCAAATGACAGGTTGGCATTAGTTTCAGGTTCTAGAATTTGAGAAAGGCAGCATATGTTCTGTTTCACTACAGCCTTGATCCACTAGGGTACCAAGGTCTTAAGAGAGTGAATGCAAATTTAAAAGCACATTCAGTACTTTCATTCCTGAAGACAAAAACTACCCTGTTGCAGAGCATCAAAAGTTATACTTGACTGTTGGAGATACAAGAATTGTTGACACCATGGAGGACATTTCAGACAATCCGTGAGGATTGTCATATCAAAAAGGGGAATGATCTAAATAATCCAACATCTCTGTCATGACTTTCTGATGTCTACGTCCTACCCAAAAGGCTGCCCAGGAACACTTTTGTTTTCTGGTGACTCATTGAGAATATCATGAAGCAGGCACCAGGAATTCTCGGTCTCCCTGGCATGCCTGGAGATAAATTTTGAGGACATAAAGGAGCTGGTTATTGGATCTAAAGCTGTGTGTTTGCCTGTTACGTTTGGACCAACTTCATGATGGGTTTAATATAAATTAGTTTAGATATATTCCTAATTTATCTCTTGAGAGTTGAGCCAAATGCATGCCTGTAGGTTAAGTATTGAACAGAAAGCTTTCTTTTGCCGATGGATCAGCAAAAAGGGTGTCGCGCAGGGGGAGGGGGGCGGGGAGGATCTTCCAAAACCCCTTTCTATCTTTCCAGCTATTAAGAAGAAATGAATCAGAAAAGTCGACTGAAATTTTCTCTCCTTTCAAGGCTACTGTTCAGTGGGCTGGAACAATCAATACCCCTGTCTAGATGCTTCTGACAAAGGAAGACCTACTTTAACTTCATAGCACCTTGACTTGGCAGGACCACAGGAGGATCAAGGCTGCAGTGTAGTGTTCAAGAGGCTGGAACGATCAATACTGCTATCCAGATGCTTCTGAAAAATAAGGTCCACTTCAACTTCCTAGCAACTTGAATTGGCAGGACAAGTGAGACGATCATTAAAGTGGAAAAGGCCCCTTGGCTTGTCGAGGCTTTACTCGTTGATCTCTAAAGAATTCTAGGAATTGGAAATTTCAAAATCAATATATAAAATAAGTAAACCAGAAAAGTGTTGCCCAGAGGAAAAAGGCCAGACTCCCACGTCCACAGAAACCCATTTCAAACCTTGGCAAAGCATAACACCTAAGACAAATTATCAAATTGCCACGTGCAGGCAGCCCTGTGTCCCTGAATGGCAGAAACCATCTCTTAGGCCATTTCACTGTGTGAGAAACCAGATGGTACAGTCCTCCACATACCTCAGCTACATACAGGTAGTGCCTGCTGATACTCGGTCCAGGGCACAGAAATGTATGAGGTTAAATAAAGATCATCATGTACATAGCAAAAAAAAAAAAATGTAATTGTAAGGCAGGGGAAGGAAAGTATGAGATGTCTGAGGCAAGTGATGGCATCTGACCTCGCAGTAAGTATTTATTTATTTAGTAGAGTACGTATACTTTTTTTAAAATTATTTTTGAGATTATAATATAATTACATCATTTCATTTGTCTTTTTCCTCCCCCTCAGCCCTCTCATATTCCACTTTTAAAATAAAGGTATAGTATAGTAAGCACAGAATCAGTAACCATTCATTGAGGTTATCAAACACTCTGTGGGATAGAACTGTGCTACGAACTTCATGGAATCGGAAATTTGCTTATTTTGTTCACACCAATGTCAACACAAACATGAGCTGGGCACACAAATGCACTGTGCTGTCTTCCCATAACTTTGTGGGCACTCTGGTGTAATAATAGCTATGTCATTAGCTGATGACTGGAGACCACGGTCATACATGCAGTCATTAACCAATATGTCCTTATGTGACACATGGCAATATTTGTTAGTATGTACATCAGGAATGGGCCTTCTTCATGGGCATATTTACATCTTGTCCTCGCTAAAAGCCCCACTGCTTTGCCTTCAGGTTTCTCTCCTCCTGTTTGTCTTTCTTACATGAAATTCAGCTGGGTGTGCAGTGCTTACCTATAATCCAAGGGCTCAGGAGATGGAGAGCAAATCAAAAGGTCATAGCAGTCTAAGCCGCACAGCAAGATCTCATTCAGGATCAACACAATCCTGGTCTAGGGCTATTGCATCAAGGAAGGGATCTTATCCAGCATCGCCAAAGCTCCAAGGTCCTGCATCTTGTCTCCAGCACCATAATAACCGTAACAACATTAATAGTGATTACAATAAAAAAAAAATGAGGATTAGAGAATTAAGCAGGCCAGGCACTGCTTAAATATATGGTAGCAGTGGTGGTACGGCCACCTGTATATTAGATATTATCTCAGGCATGTCTCTCAGCCACATTTTATAATCAAAACATCATAAAAGCAAGTTATTTTTATTAGATATTTTATTGACATACCAAATGTTATCCCCTTTCCTGATTTTCCCTCCAAAAAACCCTGTATCCCTTCCCTCCTCCCCCTGCTTACCAACCTACCCACTCCTGCTTCCCTGCCCTGACATTCCCCTACACTGGGGTGCTGTTCTCTCTTTCTCCTAGTTTTGTGCTTAGTTATCTGTTCTTTGTTCTTTTTAGACAAGGTTTCCCTGTGTAGTCAGGTTGACGTCAGCCCATGATTCTGTCTTTCAAGTGCTAGGGTTGGAAATGTTTGCCGCCATGTTCAGTACGCATTTTCTCTGTTTCTCGCTATCAGAAGTGAAGCCTTCAACTCCACATGCTTCTGTGATGTGCTACTCCAGGGCATGGCACTGAGCAAGCATGGACTGAACCTTTGAAACCGGTGCAGCACATGCCCCTCCTTGAAGCTTGATTTCTCAGTTATTTGTACAGGGACAGAAGTGTACTACTTGACCACTGACTGTGTCTTTGTCTCACATTGATGGCATAGGCAAGCTAGAGAAACCCCTTTCCTAAGAGCTCAGAAATATTTCTCAAGTAACACTGACCCTTTTTTAGGGATATGAGAAAGTGCATAAGTTTGTAATAGAATACTTAAAAAAAAAAAATCAATGTTTCTTGAAATCTTCCATACCCATGAAACAATGCCAAATCATCCTCTGAAGGGACTTCTTAGCTAATGAAAAAGGGAATGGGGACAATGTCTCAGGGCAACTGATCTCTCTCACACACACTCTTGCTTTCTCCCTTGCTTCCTCCCTTAGAGATTGAATTCTAAGCCAGTATAAGTCCCTAGAAACTGGTTTTCTACATTTATTGATTGATTGATTGATTGATTGATTGGTGTTTCTGGAATATGAGGAGCAACTCAGAGCTTTAAAAAAGGTAGAGTTAGGTCACAAAGCACTGATGGCACAACTTTGTTTTTAACCACTGGCTACAAATTTCTCCTTCTCATTCATTCTGGAGATAGCGGAGGCCCTTTACTATATGGGAGATGCTATTTCCCTGCTATGGGTTTCAGTGTGGGGCTGAACAGGAAATGAGCAAGCACATTGCTGTCTCAGAGAAGCGAAGAGGGCTTGGTGAGAGGGAGAACACTTATTCCACAGGCATCAGGAAGTACCTTTTTTTGCTGTCCAGTAGTCAGTAGTGAACCCAATTTTCATATGTATTTGACCAGGTACACAGTCAAAGATAACTTATATCCAGAGTGGATTGCTCATGGAGCAGGGAATCATAAATGTCCTCAGCATTATTTGCTAACATTTATGAATAGCAAATTCATGAATGGCTGCAAGGAGAAGCTAGGATTTAAAGAGCTGAATCATAAAACCAATCCCTGTATCCCAAAGTGCACATACCTACTCTCCTCTGTGGGGGTGGGCACTCTGAGTGTTTCCATCTTTCCTGAGAAATGGCACGCTAAGCCAAGACCCCTTGACATCTTTTATTAGTCATTTATACCAAAATCTTAGGACATGCTCTACACTTCCTTTCATCAGATTCAATGGCTGTTTTCTAAATATTCACCGATGGTATTATCTTTAAGATATGACTGGTCTATATTTGCTAAACGCTGCTGGCTGGATGAGTTTGAAACTGATGCCAGGTGCTAAAGTAGGAAGGAGAGAAGAATGCTCCTTAGCGGTGAACCATTGGCATCCATAAAATATCCCACAAGAGAGGCCTGCAAGTGTCAGGAGTCCTGCTCCCCCTTCTCAGAGAAAGGTGACTTGATGTGAGTATTGCCTTTGTTTCCGAGGGTTAGAAGAGTAGTAAGCAATAGAAAGGGAGACTGCAAATGATTTATCCCACTCTCTTGGTGAGTTCATGCTGCATTAGAGAAAAATAGGGCCTTTCCTTTTGGAGTAGTTTAAACCAAAAGCTAGCCCAGATTTTAATTCTCAACTTCTGATCTATGTCTTCTGTCTGTCTGTGTTCTCTGTCCCTAGTACAGGGCTTTGCTCCATATTTATTGAATATCACAGAAAACATGGTGTTTGAAAGAAATGGGGAACCTGTTGTCTCAATCATTTTTATGATAGGCTACAAATGAAGAAATTACATTACTGACCCACTGACCCAGATCTGTACTCAGAACTCGCACAGATATTATCAACCTGTATGTCTACATGTTTCTTCCAACATTTATGGTGGACACTTGTTTTCTTTCAGGTTGCTCTCAAACTATTGGCTATTTTCAGCAATTGATTGCTTCAACACACACACACACTCACACACACACATTCTGCATAAGGGATATGGAATTATGTATAATTTGAGATGGATGCTATTTCCTTAGCTTAGGTTATAAAAATTGATTGGAGGAGAAATCCAAGGCATAATAAGATTGGTTGCATTGTCTTCTTAAAGGCAGGCTGTACTTAAACAAGCTAGGCACACAGTTGGGAAACAGATTGAGGACACAATAGGGAAACACACAGAGTACATAGTTTTAAATGGCCTCAAGCATATTATTAATCAGGTTGTTGCAAGTCCTGTCAAATGTTCAGTCTCTAAAGGCAAGAGATATGTTCAAGAAATGCTTTCTTCACATGTGAAAGTTTAAAAGATTTTTTTTTAAAAAAAAGTCATTTCTATCCATCAGTTAGGTTATGAAAGGTCCTGGCAACTGCCCAGAATGTTTAACAAAAGTGGAACAGGTAGGCGATGATGATATTTAACTTCAAAATATGTGACAACAGATGTTTGAATAATAGGATTATGTTTATCACTTTAATCCTATTAAAATGGGAATTCTTTAATAATAAAATAGGAAATATCCCTAATTATACAGGTAATCTTTTGCATATTCATGTTAAAATAAAGCAAAAGACTAGAGTTTGTGGTGTATACCGATAAACCCAGTACTTGAGAGGCAGAGGCAAGGCGATTACATTTTCAAAGCCAAGCTGTGAGACATGGGCCTCTGAAGTAAGCAAACAAATAGCCAAGCAAAATACCAAACCCACCCCCTGGAATAGCACAAAACAAACCAAAAAGGCAGAAACAAGCACGCAAATGCACGAAAACAAATCAGACATGCAAGCAGGATTGAGGCTTAAAAAGTAAAACTAGATGCCTTCCCTAACGGCGCTCTTTGCCTTGGAGAGCAAAGAGGACGCAGATCATGCAGGCATTAAACATAGAGGGGGTGCCACATATGTATGGGGGGGGGGTCACGGGAAAAGAAGACAGCATCTGCTGTGAGAGGAAAGGACAGGCAAGACTTAGTAAGACATTAATATTTGATGGGAACTGGGGAGTGTAATTGGTTTTCTACAGGCACAGATGGGAAGAAGAGGGACCCTGCAGAGAGTGTGGGTGTGAGGTGAGGCCAGAGCCATTGGCAAGCGTACACAGCACGAGGTATATATAGGTTGATGTCGAAACACGAAAGAACAGTATAACAGCTTTAGATTACACTAAGGAGAAATCTGAACGGCCACATACATTCACAGTCCATGAGATTTCTCTGAAAGGTGTGTGTGTGTGTGTGTTTGTGTGTGTGTGTGTGTGTGTGTAGGTGTGTATTCTCATGTCTGTATTTGTGCAGGGATAGATGCCCATGCTTGTATATACATGCGGATGCTAGGGTTCAATTTTAGCTGTTATTTCTCAGCAGCTGCCCACCTTCCTTTTTTGAGACATGTGACTCACTTCATTAAGACTTGTTGATTAGGGTTGGCTCGCCAGCCAGTCAGCCCCAAGGATGTTCCCATTTCTGTCTCCAAAGTACTGTGATTGCAGTTCTCCCTGGTCAGAACTCAGCTTCTTATATTTGCACAACAAAGACACAATTTACTGAATGAGGTACCTCCCCAGCAACGGCAATGAGAGTCAGTATGTTCATAGTGCGCATGAGTTGCAGATGCCTTTAGAGGACAGCTAGAATCTCTGGAGCTAACCTTACAGGTGGTTGTGAGTAGTCCTGGGAACTGAATTCTGCCCCTCTGCAGGGACACAAAGCTATATCACTGAGCTGCCTCTCCAGCTCCTCTGTGAAAGTTTTGAATAAATGGTGAACTATCAGCCTCATTTCTGACTTAAATCCTGGATTTGTCAACAGATAATAAGCATGTGTACCAATTGGGCATGGAGCCCATTTAAAAGACAACTTTGAGCAAGCTATTTGAGAGGGGCTGATGGCATTAATAGACAATGTTAAAACAGAGTTGAAGACATTTGACAGTTGAAAAACTGCTGATTCTAAAGTGAGGTAGGACCTCGCCGTATAAATCAGGATGAGTGAAGAATGGGTGGGCAGGCTGGTGTTACATGCAGGAAAGGACTGAAGAAGGTAGAAAGAAGAAACGGACCAAAACCAGACCCACCGTTTCAAATTCAATCTTCTTACAAAGGTGAAAACTGGGGGGGTTTTCATAGCCGAGCTTCCCCCTAATTGGCCTGGCTAGAGGTTTGTTCCCTTCATCCCTGTCTCTTGACGTCCCGGAAAGTCACATGACCGCAGTGCTGGCTTGGTGCTGTGTAACTGCCCTGTGTGGTTCTGGTTTGCCTCAGGCGCTTTGAGCTGGCGCAGGAAACAGCAGGACTTCTCAGCTTTCACAGCAGAAAGGCAAGTAGGCGTGGCCTTAGGTCACCAAGGGCACCTTTCCGAGAGATTGAAAAACCCACCAGTTCATCCAGGAGACTTAGTCATTTCCACCATGAAGACAGAGAGAGTCTCAGACCCAAGCACTTCTGTGACTGCTGTGTTCTACGTCTTTGTCACCCTCCTTTCTCGGTCCTCCAACCCTCTGGCTTCATTGGTTTAGTCCTGTTTACCATGAATTTTTACTAGTATTTTCCCAATAACTCTGCTACTTGAACTCACACTTGAAGGATACTAAAATGACACCTCACAGGAGCAAGACAATTCTGAAAACTGTGGCGTGTGCACGGTGGATTGACCTGATTTACCTCACTCTCCTTCCGGTTTTAGAGCTAGAAGCTTCCTTGAGTGGTTTTATCTTTTGGCCAAAGTACTTCTGTGTTTCACTTCTTGTTATTGCTTTATTTTTTACATTCATTAGTAAGCATCTCCCCTCAGCCTCTGTCTCCCAGACTGCCTTCCTTGTCGACTTTCTGATCTATGCCTCTCCCCCACTGGCTTGTTTTCACATTGAACAAGACAATAACAGACACCACTCTTCACTCCATCAAGCTTCCCTTCCCACTATCCTCTGGGGTTATATGTCAGAATTTTTGCCTCAAATTCAAGTACAGGAATGGCTAGGAAAAGCAAAACACACATTAAAAACTATTTCTTTTAAAAAAATCATAAAATGGTCAAATCTTTAGTCTCTAAAATTAGCTACTGTCTTTGAAAAAAAATTGTCCAGTGAATGATCTAGCCCAGATTTGCATAAGTAGCTCCTACTGGCTTATACTCACAATTGTTATGAATGAGGAAAGCAGCGGCGTCTATACACGAAATGAGCTGCAGTGTGGGGGAAAATCATCCATTACAATCTTAATTGAGTTATTGCAGCAAAAAAAAAAAAAAACCAGTTTGTGTTGCAAATTTTAATCTCATTATTATTTAACTCTCATTAGAAGCTGGCTCTGCTCTCTCTGCTCAGAGCTGCTCACCTCGAAAGCGTTCATCATTTTCCCCTCCCTCATCCCCCCACCCCCGTGGAAAAGCTTTCTGAAAGAAAAAGAATTACACAGGCGGATTTAAATTTCGGTATACCTGCCTCCACCTAATTGCTTAAGGAAACTAGGAAGCCCTTTAGCAATCATTTCTTCCATTTCCACAGTTAGCACTTAACATGACATTGCACATGATAAATTGAAAGTATGTGCACACGAGAAAGACCCATTCAAGGTGTTCAGCGAAGCTCTCATTAAGTCTCCAAGTGTCTGCGCTTAATGGTGGGTTACAATACAAAGTTGGAAAACTTCCTTTGGAATTTTGATCATTTCTCTCTCAGAACCAGGGCAGTACCATGTGTTTCAGCTCTACTTTGGTGCTTTGCTGGCAGTCAGGGTGTCTCGGAGAGCGACTGGGGCCAATGAAGTCAATGCTAATGTTATTGTACAAGGCTTTCAGGTAAATGTAACTTCGTAGTTAATTTAATTGAGTTCCCATGGTTGTTGAGAACACAGGACAGCTAGGGAGGTTTCCCATCAGAATGTGGGGACCTGTCTGGTGCCTCTCTTCAGTCATTTGAAGCTCTTTTTAAAAGATGGGTCTTGGGCTGGCGAGATGGCTCAGCGGGTAAGAGCACAGACTGCTCTTCCGAAGGTCCTGAGTTCGGATCCCAGCAACCACATGGTGGCTCACAACCACTCGTAATGAGATCGGACGCCCTCTTATGGTGCGTCTGAAGACAGCTGCAGAAAATTATGCTGGAGCGAGCAGGGCCGGAGTGAGCTGGCCTGAGCGAGCAGGGCCGGAGCAAGTGGGGCCGGCAGAGGTCCTGAGATCAACAGCAGCCACACACATGATGGAACAGTCATCTGTACAGCTACAGTGTACTCATACACATAAAAATGAAAAATGAAATAAAATAAATCTTTAAATAAAAAAAAATAAAAAAAATAAAAGATGGGTCTTCATAATGTGCTTTTCTGTTGATGGCCCCAAGTGTGGAGGCTAAGACGTGTTTAACCTCATTGGAGTGTGAATGTCATCCCAAGCATGAATGTATTGCTTAAGGTTTTCTAGAAGAAAAGGGCATTTATGGATTCCTGTAAAATAGAGCCTGTGTTGACATTCAGCAGACCCTTTTATCTTGAGACCCTACACGTGCCTATGAACTGGAGTTATACCTACAAGCAGATGATCTCAGACCCAGTCACCAACTTAAGGCGACACATTTCAGGGGAGAAATTCTTCTAATAATCGAGAGACCCTTGCGTTAGGTGACACTGAAAGACAAAGAGAATTTTAGATCATAGACAGTGCGTAGAATATCATTGTCCTGCATGTTCTAACAGGAGCATTTTCTATACTATGTATTAGGTAAGAAATAAAGGTCATTTCAAATGCCCCATAGCAATGTTTTGAATTAATTCAACATTCCTCTTAACTTGGACCTGCCAGAAAATTTAAAGATATGCCTTTGACAATGATTTGCCTTTTTGTCTTTTTTTGTTTGTTTTAAAATTGAACCTCTATCATTGACCAGACCTTTACTAGATTAGCATTACAAAGATGAATGAAGTAAGGTCTATTTTCTCAATAAGTTCCCATGTAAGGGAAAAACTGTGTTTTTACAGAGTTCAAATGTGAATTATTTGATAACATGAACTTTAAAGCATTTTGAATGCACCGAGGCATATGTGTCATCGAAGGTACATTGCAAAAAGACCGTTGCTCAACTTTTGTCAAACAATGAGTTAGCTTGTGTCAGAAGAAGGGTTGGCTTTGCCAACAGTGTTCTATTGGATTACTCATTTTTATTCTAAAGAAGTTTAAGAGGGAGATTTGTGAAAAAAAAAAAACAAAAACAAAAAACCCTGAGGGCAGACAGTAGTTTCATCTTATCAGAAATAAATGTGGCCTCATTACTCTAAGTATACATTTTCATATTTTACATGGTGCTTGAGTAGATATACAAATATCCTATCTGACATTTGAGGAACTAATACAAGCACCATCTATGAGAGTCTTTCTTTGCTATCATTTCCCTAAAACTAGAATAGAGCAACTACACACAGCACTCATGTAGTGGTATTATCAGTAATCTGAAGATGGTACAAAATATATAAAATGAGGACCAAGGATAACTACAAAGATTTGTACTTACCTTATCAGAGGGACATGAGAGTCCAGGCTTTGAATGTGTCTGGCAAGTACTAGAATCCATCTCTTAGAGATAGCAACGACATTGTGTGTATGTGTGTGTGTGTGTGTGTGTGTGTGTGTGTGTGTGTGGTGTTGTTTATGGACACATATGCACACACATATACATACCACATACACACAGCATCCATGTGTGTCTTACATCTTCTCATGGAACTCTTAACATGTGTGGATGTTTTTCCCCTTTGGTCTTAAATTAAATAGTCCCAGAGACTTTTAATCCTTATTAGAATTAATTTTATAATCTTATTTCTCTTCCTAGTCACTTTCCTCTATTAACTCATTTGCTTGGGTTTAGCATTCTTTTTTCTTACCCGACTGCAGTTTCTCATGTTCTTAAGGCAGATAATTAACCTTATGTTAAAGACTGACAGAAGAAAATTAACATGTCCCAAGATAGAAGTTGGAGGATAGGTTCTAAAAGGTGGCTTTTGTAACTCACTTTATAGGGTTTTTTTTTTTTTTTTTTTTTTGGTTTTTCGAGACAGGGTTTCTCTGAGTAGCCCTGGCTGTCCTGGAACTCACTTTGTAGACCAGGCTGGCCTCGAACTCAGAAATCCACCTGCCTCTGCCTCCCAAGTGCTGGGACTAAAGGCGTGCGCCACCACCGCCCGGCTTACTTTATAGGATTTAAGAACCAGGTTGTTTTCTTTGTCTGTGTGTTTGATTTGGGCTTTTGTTGCTTTTGATTTCTTTGTTCATTTATGCCCATGTAGTCCATAATGATGTTTATGGATAAATAATATTGAAACAAGTATTGAATCAGCTAAACACCTTGCTATATTTGTATTCTTAGTTTAGAGCACAAATTCTGTTTTCACATGATAGTTAAAATTTTTCTATTATAAAAATGGTTAGATTTATGCATCCAGGAGGTGGAATTAAGCTACAGGGCAAGACCCCGAATCAAAAAATAAAATAAATTAAATAAATAAATAAACAAGAAAGAAATGGTGGCTTAGGAAAAAAATCAAAGATTGTGAGATGTAACAACAGGTCACTTTAAATTTTCATCCTCCTAGCCTTGCCCCTCAGGACAGAGGTGACTTGGTAGAAAAAGTGTCTCTACTCATTGCTAAGTACTGGCATTCATCAGTGCCATACTCCTGGATTCATCAGCCCAGTTTAAGCCTTTAAGCAGATAATACAGGGGCTTAAAGGCTGATATGAGGTAGGCGAAGCAGCTTATTCCTCATTTCTGAACATTCTGTCAGGTGAATCAAGGGCAAATAGCAACTAAAGAGTCAGATAGAATATCTACTTCGTGTTTCTATACTTAGATATCTTCATTGCTGAAGTGGAGGACTTAATTACTGTTAGGGCATTTGGAGGCCTGATACTCAAAATTTCTTCCACTTCTCCTTGAGATGAGCACATCAATTGAAGAAAAAGGGATGGACAAGGGTGAGGAGAATAACCTTAATGTCACTTCTTTGTGCACCCATGTGTCTACTTCTGAAGCCCACTTCTCTGAGCACACTTGGTAACTCATTTGAGGCTGCCTCCCTGGAGGAGGCCTGGCTGTAGATTTCTAGTCACCAGAGAAGGCTAGACCCTGGGGGCTTGCTTCTCATTCTATAGTCATACTTGACTAGCTGGTGTGCCCATGAACCTGGCTCCCCTGGCGTTAGTGCCAGGACATGAGCAGGCAGCAGGACATAGCAAATGATGTCTGCATATGCTAAGAAGCCTGAACATGAAAGAGACATTCCTAAGTCTCAGGTATATAAAATATTTCAAGGTCATTGTTTACTGCCCAGTCTGTTAGCCAGGTGTTATGTAGGCTGTATCACTTAACTTTCAAATATATTACTCCTCCCCAGTCCTGACATCAATAACCCCCATACAACACTCATTCTAAGCATTGTTTTCACTGTTGGTATGGAAGAGTAGAGAGAGTCTTAGTGAAATTATTTAACCTGCTCAAAGTACAGTAATTATAATAGTTAAGAGGCAAATGCAGACTTGTCTTACATGAAAGCCTGTTCTTCCCACCCGAGTATTTTGCATATTAAGAAATCTGATGACATCCATCCAAGAAAATTAGATTTTTTTTTTTTTTAACCTGAAAATCATTCTGAAACTGTGTGGTGGGAATTAGGTGACTCATTGATATAAAGTATAGAGTGTGTTTTTTTTTTTAAAGCTTTTTACTTTAAAGACACAGAGGTTTCCTTTTGCTCCACTCCTTGTCTTCCCTTACTGTTAGCATCTTACATAAACATGACATAATTCTAAAGATGGGGAATTAATCCTGGTACAGAGCTAACAAAACTGCAAGCTTTACTCAATTTCACTGTTGGGTTTACTGGGGGCTGTGACACGTTTTTAGGGCAGGAATGCACTTCTATAGGTTTTTGTATCCCAGCACCTGATGGTGAGTGTGATCTAGAGTTGGTGACCATTGCCTGACTACAGAATGAGTAAATGAATGAACAGGCTTTAAGTTCCACACCACAGCTTAGGGATTCTTGTGTGGATGTAAGTCACAGAGGTGTGAAGCACAGAAGGGGGTCAGAGGCTTTGGTCTGAGTGATTCCTGTAGAACTAAATTCCACCTTAGACTTGGTGACAATAAGACCTTTAGAATTAGGAAAATATTTTAACAACTCCAGGGAGGGTGTTCTAACAAGATCACAGCACAATCTCTGGTAGAAGGTTCATATCTCTCTCTGCCTACCCACCCCTTCACGTGTGTCTGTGTGTCTGTGGTTCTTCTCGCTCTGACAAGAAAAGAAACCAGCAGTTTCCAGTCTATTCTGTTTTTCATCCCACGTTGAATTCAAGTGTTAAGTAAACCTGTAGAAGTTCCTGCCTTAAAGGGAGCTTCATGCAGGCATTTTAGGCTTCACTATCTTTTGGATTGAGTTCAGTCATGATACCATGAATTTGTCAACAGTGCTTTCTGACTCAAACACTATTTATCACAACTTTTTAAAGCAGAAGAGTATGTACCCTGTTCAAAGGCAATAGTCAAAGCACGAAATCCTTATCAGTAGCTCAATGCATCTCAACTAGCCTGTCCCACAAGTTGCTACTCCTTTTCATGTCTTGTTAGCCATACTTAAAAATATGAGTGTAACAAATTCTAGAGAGGCAATATTATAAATTATTCTTTATTAGATAAAACCAGTTTTTTAAAAAATATGAAATAGTAATTTTCTCAAAAAGTGCAACCAATGTTCTAAAGGTTTTCTTTATTTTATCTTTTAGATGGAAGATGTCATAGCACGAATGCAAGATGAGAAAAATGGAATTCCCATCCGTACCGTCAAAAGCTTCCTTTCCAAGATCCCCAGTGTCTTCTCCGGTAAGTGGGCACCCGACACAACTACGTGTTCTTTTACACGTGTCATGTTTTCTTCCACAAGTGTCACATAACTGGTTTTTAAATCTCTAAAGTGTTGTTAAACCGTAACTTATAAGATGCCATGGCACATTCATCATGGTGGTAAGTCAGGAAATGAGTGGAAGACATGGCATGAACCAAGAGCCCAGCCTGGAGTTCCTTGGAAAGACAGAATGAACATATATGAAATAAGAGAAGAGAATAACTTGAAAGTAATTTATGATATGTAAAACTATGTCACAGACACTAGATGTGGAGGTTGAAAGAGTAAGATATAATCCAAAAGAAGTCAGGGACAGAGTCTAGAAGCACAGACTGCTCAGAATTGACGAGAACTGGAAGGATCTTATCACCTGGAGGACATTGCCACATTAGCTATGACTGAGAGCCAGGAAATAACAAAGAGAGCAAGCTGGCAACCATTCAGGAATGGTTGTGGCCATAATGCAAGTCTCTAAAAGCTAGCCATAGGATTCAAATTCTTTGTCACAAATAGATGTGACAAAGAGCTTTAAATATTTTGCATATAATGTTATGATTAGAGGTTTGGGAAATGGCTATGTCTGTAAAGGGCCTATCATACATGACTCAGGAATCAATTTTGGCTCCATGTAACCCATGTCAAAAGCTGGGCATGATGGAGTGTGCCTGGAACACCAGCCTTGGTGGGGGAGGAATGAAATAGAGATAGGAAAATTCCCGAACTTCACTGGCCAGCTAGTCTGGCTTAATAATGACTTCAAGTCCACTAATGGACTCTGTCATAGATGGAGAACAATGAAAAAAGGCTCCTGAGAGTACACTCTCATGTATCTGTATGCACATGCATACATGATGCACATACTAAAATAGAAATGCATGCTATGATGCATGCACATGGCTCTTTTAGGAAATATCTGAAGACTAAGCCTTTAACACCTAGGGACTGAAGACAAAGAAATGTAAGTGAATTTTGTAACCGGGCATGTAGGATAAAAGAGGACACAGATCATTTTTGTCTTTATCTTTGTGACTGTGACTGACAAGTAGATATTCCTTTTTAGAAATAGGAGACTGTGAGTATCATTTGAAATGGTGTAAAACTAAAGAGAAAGAATGGACAACAACCAGCTAAAAATGTGTGCACTGACTCCATGAGCCCGTGGCAGACCCACTCATGGAGCCTAAGTAGTAATGGGCATGACTCAGCCTATTAAGGAAAGAAGCAGTTGAAGCCACATCTACCAAGGCCTGAGACATAGCCATGATGAACCATGAATTACCATGAGGTAGTTTGAGACACAGACATTCAGGCATGAGTGGGAGGGTGCCTGGCAGGACCCTATGAAAAAGCTGAGAATTCTTCCTCCTAAAGCAGGGTCCAGGGAAGACTGTGATCAGGAAGTCTGAATACTGGACAAGAGCAAGACTGAACACTGTAGAAGCACCCAATCAGGCTCTGGTATTGGGGTGTGATAGCTGTTAGTCTCAGAGAGAAAAGAAGGGCCTCCGTCTTGTGAGAGCTCCTGAAGAGTGACATGTCCTTAGGACCACAGGATACTACTCCTTCCTTTCTTTTCATGTCTTCTTCAACCGAGTGTCTTGTCCTTCCTTTCTACACCTGAAACTTGATGCTATCTGCACCATCCCCATCAGTTTACATCAGAATATTCTATTTATTAAAATGTATCTTTTCAATAGTTGGTTCAGAGTACTCCTTATGAAAGTTATCCTAAATTGTTTCCTCTCCCTTATTCTTTTCACCTTTTCCATCCTTTACCCCATCCACTCTTCCACCCTTTCTTGCCTAATCCCATATAAAAACAAACCAGTAATGAATGCCTTTAGAAAGTTGAACTTTTCTAGAAAACTCTATTCTCATTATCTCATAAATGAATCTTTTTCAACTAACAGTAGTCCTACATCCTTGCCTTTCTAGTCTTCTTACAATAATATTTTTAAGTTTGATTAACAGGAGGTGGTAATGATAGCAAGAACACACTGTGCACCTGGAACATAAAAGTCCCCCAGTAGGAATTTTGTGCTGCAATATTACCCATGTCTTAGCTTTACATTCTTCAGTCGTAAGATTTATCCATTTTACTGGGTTCTAAAATCAATGAGCAAGTTCTTCCTTTTAGGAATTCCTCCCTAACAAGTTATTGGAAGACATCTTTACAGACAGCTTGGCTGTGTCAACGGAAATGTGGGCTTGGACATAAAGCTTGGCAATATACCCTGTTGTAGTATTTGCTGATACCAAACAATAGCAATAGCATATAAACAAAGAAGATATGCAATATGATACTGAAGTCTCCGTGTTAAATTGAGACTGTGTTCCTTAGAAATTTTATGGAGTTTGGGCCTCAGAGTTTAATTAGTTACATTGCAATAAAACTGATATGTCTAGAATTTGTTGGCTTCTCTCTAACAATTATTTCAATTTAGTGTGGCCTCAAGCTCTCTCTACTTTATTATTTTCATTAATTTTTGATGCTTCTCATTTCTCCCTCTGACCCTTCCTTATATTAGTCTCAGTAATGAAGCAAGGTAGGTATTGAATTCACCACCCTCAGTATTACTAGAAACAACTCTGGTGAAGGCCTATGATGAGTTGAAAGGCCTTCTCAGGGACAGGAGGCTGTGCGCATCTTATGTACCATTCTGTAAGTGACAAAGAGTCTCGATACCATTCACCCAACTTTTTCAGTTTAGCTTCGCCTCTTATCAATGGTCATGAACCTGAGAGAGGATCTTTACCCAGACGTAGGTCACCACAGTGCAAGTGTCTTCCATAGATGGTTTAACATTGCCTGGAAAATGATGAGAAATGTAATATCTAGGACCAATGGGGACCGGTAAATCAGAACTCCAATCTTAACAATGAGGATTAAGAAGCATTTCTTCAGTGTCCTCTAGGAAGTCTGTTTAGAAGTGTGGCCAGGACTCAAATGCCATATGCTTTACTCTAATGTTGGGCACTTTCCAGTTTGCTTATGCAAACATTTTGATTATTTTCGATCATCTTTTTTTTTTTTCAGCCTGACATGAAGTCAGACAGTGTAGGTCATCCAATGGCTTTTTGTATATTTATTTCACATGAGGGATCATTGAGGGGGTAGGGAAAGTCATGTAACTCATTGTCCTGACTTCTTCAACACCAAGGATCTTACCAATTCATAGAATCAAGGATGTCAGCAGCTATGCATGGGGATGGCTACTGACCAGTTTCTTAAAGCAGAACCCATGTTTCAGAAATAAAGAGGGTGCTAGAGATGTGGTCATTCACCTAACACATATGAGACCCTGTGTTCAATCTCAAGAGCTGAAAAAAAATAAGTGTACATCAAGTCATGATAGCCATGTTATGCCAGCAACAACCTAAAAGGAAAACAGCTAGTTGCAAAACAGGGATCTCAACACCTCTCCCTGCACCATCTGGGATCCATACACAGAAGATATTGTATTATAACTCTAAAGCACATCATATAGGTCGATTTGTGTTTTTCTACCAATTGTTTTTTTTTTTCCCCCGGATACATATCTCCTCTGTTTTATGGTTTTAAGACCAAAGGGGGAAGCTTTGGATAGGTTTTTCATGCTAGTCAACTTAGGAACTTGGATAGATCCACTTAAAAGATCCACTTGTCTTTGTCTGTCACTGATTTTTCAATTGTAGAAACATTTCAGGCACCACGATAAGTATGGCAGATATGGGTAGCAATCATAGTGTGGTGTATCAAGTCCCTGGGATTCTGATGGGCTTCGTAAAATGACAATGTGGGAGTGTTGGGGGGCAGATAGATAGATAGGTAGATAGATAGATAGATAGAGATGATAGATAGGCAGACAGGCAGATAGTCAGATAGAATGATAGATAGGTAGAAAGAAAGATAGACAGACAGACATAATTGCATCATACAATTTAGGTATAAAGAGAAGTTGACCTGGAGGTAGAATAATGGCCATGTGCAGAGAGGAGAGAAAGCCTATCTGCACATTGAGAAAAATAAAACACACAGGGAAAGAGAGGTAGAGAAGATGAGGAATGGCATTCCTGGTTCCTAGAAGCATTGCAGCTCTTGCAGTAGTCCTTAGGGGTCACAGACCTGTAGTTTCTGTGAGGGCATCTCTTCCTCATTTCATCCGGACCTCCATTATCAGACATCTACCTTTGTTTAACCATGTGCACTGCTTCTTTTTTTTCTCTTTTAAGCTTCTCCAATACTAGAATTCTAATTAGATATAATAGCAACCTTCCACTTTATACAAAAGGTACAACATTCTTATGGTTGCAAAATAATAGTGATGAGAAGGATATAAAGTACATTTTTTTTTTTTTAATAAAAGAGGGATTGGCTACTCTGTCTTGAGCAAATGCTCATCTGGAATGTGGCAACCACAAATTGATTAGTGTAAAGAGCCTGTAGGAATGCAGCATTCCAAATACACTCTAGACATTCTGATTTGTTAAGACTGAGATTAATATTTTAATTGCACTAGAGAAATTCATCACACTAAATGTATGTTTTATCAGAGACCAAAGTGTGTTCTTTTAGTATAAGTTCAAAAGTCATTAGTCCAATGATGCCTATTACTTTATATACTGATTGAAAAGAAGACAATAAAATTTAAAATGTCAGTTGTGGGAAAAAAGAATTACAAAAAGGCTTGCACTATTCAGGTTGATTTGACAAAAATCCTGGCTTGCATGTTCTTTTCTTTTCTTTTTTCTATATCATATTATGACTCTTAATTTTGTTTTTATTTATTTATTTATTATGAGATATTTTATTTATTTACATGTCAAATGATATCTCCTTTTCCTGTTTCCCCTCTGTAATAAAGAAAAAATTAAAAACAAAACAAAACAAAACAAAACCCTGTTCCCTTCCCCCACCCCACCCCATCCCCTGCTCACCAACCCACCCTCTCCCGTTTCCTGACCCTGGCATTCCCCTACACTGGGGCATAGAACCTTCACAGGACTAAGAGCCTCTCCTCCCATTGATGACTGACTAGGCCACCCTCTACATGTTCTTAAGTATAAGAGTATAGCTATTATGAGAATTGTTTCTCACACTACCATAGCCCCAGATATGAGTGATTATTTCAGCCTGTGGTGTACATAGGTGTGTCCTGATGCATATGTGTCTTGAGGTAAAGTCTCTTCCTGAACCTGGAGCTCCAAGTTTCAGCTGGGCTGGCTGACTGGTGAGCACTTAGACTCTGTCTGTCTCAATCTCTCTAACATTATTAGGGTGACAAGCCTGCCACTTCCATGGATGTTTTCTATGAATTCTAGGGACCCGAATTCAGATCCTCATGCAAGTCTTTTACTCACCAAGCATCTCGTCAGCCTGTCTGTCATTGTCTTAATTTGGTGAGTGGGAGCACTGGATGTGGATGTTGTAGAATGTTTAAGAGCCACATGAGACGTGAACTCTGAGGCAGTACCCAAGAGCTGTCTTCTGGGTGTCCAGGAGGGATGTTTGCCTCAGATCCTCCCAGTTCAAGGAAGGCAACCTATATCTGGATATAAATAGTCCATCACAATATAAAATGAAAAATGAAACTCAAATATTACCGAGTAAGGTTTATTAAAATGTTCACTCAAATTTGTACCATGGTATCTGCAAATTGGAAGTGATAACTGTAGAGTTAAAGTATGCCTGTAGTGTTTATGGAGCGTTTTCTTTAAGTGAGTTTCATAAGTCACAGTTTGCATGGAAACCATTTCCCTGGAATTCGTATCCTGTAACTTAGGGAGTTTATTCATCTCGCAGCTGAAATCCTCAGTGAGGCCATCCATGGCCCTATTATCTATCAAAAATGCTTAGAGTCTGAAAGTGAGTTACAATAGAGACCCACATTCCAAAAAGGAGCAGAAAGGTTTATGAATACTAGAGGAAATACATGATTTCACATTTTAAAAAGTGTTTGTCTGTTGTAATAGTATTTTACAGCCCCGCTATTTTATCTTGACTACATGCTATTTGAAAGAATCAAAATAGACACGGTAGGCACCTTGCTGCTTAGCAAGGCATTGAAATAGCATACTTTTATGGTTTCTTCTTAGATCATATATTACGTTATGAAAAGATTGAGTATTATTTGAATGTAGATTTTTGGTTTATGTAACCACGGATGCCTTGGGTGCTAAGGAACTCATAAGCTTATAATATGCAATGGTCCTTAAATCCCAATGAGAGGACTCTTTGCTGTTTTAGTATTCTAATGTATCTACAGGTTTGAGTAAGCCTCTGAGGCCTGTCCTGCTTGTTTACCTGAGACTCAGTGTCATTCAGTGAGTGCCCAGGTTGGCCTCATATTTACAGTCTTCCTCCTTGCTGGAGTTTCAGGAGTGTCACATTGTGCCTGGGTAAGATTTTCTTTGTTTTGTTTTTACTGATGAATTTATCTTTATGTTGACTTTGGCATAAATACTAATTAGTAATTTATGAACCTGCTACAAGTTTAGAAACATTAAATATGGCCATTTATTATTTTTTTTACAATATCCAAAGTAATTATTGTTTGTTTCATAGAGAATGATTTGGAGGGGTCAGGAAGTTCAACTCCTTGGTTCACTTTTGTACAGCATGCTAATATTTAATCTACAGCTGAGCCAATTTTGAAAACTGTTAATGTTCTTACCTCTCTCTTTCTTGATTTTTCCTCTGTAAAAGCATATGCTGTTTCAGCATGATAAAGACATACTCTTACTTGTAGGTCTCTGGGTACTATAGATGTTTCTACCCATCCTTCAGTCTGCAAGTCCTCCAGATGGAAATCTTTTGGAATAATTATAAAAGGGCCCTGGCCTTTGTTTCTTCTGTGCTTGGCATTTCCTTGACTAAACCTCTCTAGTTTCTATAATGTCTGGGGATTTCTTAATATTATAAATGTAAACTTCAGAGTATTAGAGGTAGGGAAAGAAAAGGTGATATAGAGCTGGCTAATGCAGAGACTGACTGCCCCTTGTGCAGACTATTGGAGTATAAGTGAAACTCTGACTTCGTGATGGGATTCTCCCACTACTACTTTTCTAAAGGCAACAGCCCTCATGCTTATGGCTTTAATTATGATGTGTGTGCTAATACATTTGTATAATTCATACATTTTAAAATCTAATCTCCACTATTTCTACTTGGATATCTCAAAGAAGCCTCAAATGCAACATGTCCAAAATGAGATTCATCACTAAATCTTAGCTTCTTCTCATTTTCTGCCATTATAGAGATTATTACATGGAGAATGCTGTCATCCCCCTGCCTTTTTCTATAGCTTCGTCTTCTTCCATCTACTCTGCGAGCAGGTATTGTCGATGTCTTGTTCAGAGTAGCCATGAAGTACTTTATCTCATCTCCATTCATTCTAGTATTACTCTAGTCTGTAGTACGTTCTTTTCTCAGAATAAATGTCTACCTTACATGCCATCTTTCCTTTCTACACAGGGCGGTTACTCTGGTATTTTCAAATCTCAAACTGGCCATTTATTGTCTTTATTTCATTTTAAGATAAAGCCGAAGCCTCAATGAGACAAAAGCTTTGTCTCATCTGTAAAGCCTGCCAAGAAAGACAAAGAACAGGCTAACGGGAGTCAGGCTCATGAATGTAGCTGGTGCATGTTTACAGCATGGTGAGATTTATAGAGAAGAAATGTAAACTCTTAATGAATGGCTAGACTTGGAGGTTTAGATAGAATTTTTAGCAAAAGATGATAAATTGTGGAGAATTGATAAGAATAAAGAAGGGAGTTTGAGATTAGAGAGTTGTAGGAATATCAATGGGGACCATATTGGGAGGCAGGTGTGTGTGTGTGTGTGACTGTGTTTCTGTGTGTCTCTGTGTGTGTGTGTTTCTGTGTGACTGTGTGTCTCTCTCTCTGTGTGTGCATGTGTGTGTAGACAATGAAGTTACTTTAATCACTTTTGTTTATGAAAGTTCACTTGATACCCATGCTTCATCTCAGCTGAAAACACATGCTCTTCTTACTGACACCAGGAATTGTCTTTCTTCTGGGGTAGATATGCTTTGTCTTAAGTACAGAGGGTAGAAGGAAGAAGTCCTGCCCACATCTTCTATTGTTTAGCTCAAACTGTCAGTGCCCCAAAGTGGTTTTTTTTTTTTTTTTTTTTTTTTTTTTTTTTTTTTTTGTGGTGGTGGGGAACAGTACATTTTGCTTTCCTTCATCCTCGAACAGCAGCATGTCAGTATTGAATTCTTGGACTTCCTTTCATAGTGATGCCTAAGTTCCAGCTGTAGAAATCACTGTCTAGCTCTGCCTTCATCTCACTCTATATTGGCTTGGATATTTCCTGTCACCGTGTTTTTCTGTTTGAAACACTTCCTGTCCTTCCCCCATTTGCTCTGATCAGACATCATCTCTTCATATCTACACTCATTTCCTTTCTTGCATCGTCTCCTAACACCACGCTCCCTTTCCTCAGAGTTCTTTATTCCATCTAGCAATTCTGAGTGCCTTCGCAGTAGCAGTTGGAAATGTCTTTCTCCTTGACAATCATATAAACCACAGGGAGACTCCATATGCTCACTCTTGTCATCCCAGCATCAAAGTCAGCATCCAGCATAGGAGGTGGTCATTAGCTATCTGTTAGCTGGCTGAACCATCATTATCATTTTTAGTGGGAATATTTGCTTTCATGCTGATTTAGAAAGTGGTTACACTTTCATGTTTGTGTAGCTTTGTCAACATATGCAAATTATTTAGTTTTACAAAAGAACTTTTTGTAAAAACCAGTATAATCTTTTCAATGATATTTGAATGAACAGAAATTCTCTAAAGTCATTTTTCACACTGTTATGACATAAGCTGAAACACGAGAACCAATTTCTTGGTTTTAGACAATGGTATTTGAAGCTGACTAAGCCTCAGGATTGTAGAATCTTCCCTGATAATCATAAATTATACATGACTTGGGTGTTTATGGCATTAGAAGTACTTTTTTTTTTTCCTGGCTTGGAGAAAGAAGACATGGTCTCTGACCGTGAGATGATCACATTCAAGTAAGAATATAATGAGAGTGTGCGGGGGTGCAGGGGCGCTTTCTACAATCCTGTGGTAGAAGCTTGTAGAGTCCTGCCAGCGTTTCTGAGGTCAAAGACATTTCTTGGTCAAGGTGACAGTTAGCTTAGAGTTTTTGCGAAGTATGAATCAGACTCATCTGGATGGAAGGGAAGCCTCTAGGTCAGGACAGATGCCTGTAAGTACACATGCCATTCTGCAATAACCTTTGTGAAAAGAATGGTATGTTTGCAGAGTATATGAACCTTGTGAATTTAAGAGGGGGCAGAAGACAGGAACTGAAATTCTGAGAAGATAGATTTTTTCCAGAAGAATAATAAGAAATAAATGTTTTAATATAATATTTTAAATTTATTTCTTCAGAATTTTTTGTATGTATACAATGTAAATCAATCATCTATTCTCTACTCTCTTGCTCCATTTCCTCCTGTTTTTCTCCACTCCCAAGACATCTCTCAACTTCATAGATACACACACACACACACACACACACACACACACACACACACATCCCAATTTGTACAATCAATGCTGTCTATACATCCATGGGTCTGAGCCATCAACTAGTCAAGCTAACAAGGGTGATACTCCTTTTACCATGGTCTACAGATTCAGTACAGCATCTTGAGCATGCCAAGCAATTGCTCTCTGCTGAGATAAAACCCTCAGCTCTGTTTAAATCAAGGAAATAGTATTATTGATGTTTAAGATAGATTTTTCTTGAAAAGAATGATGGAAAATATCAGTTTGTGGCTTATACTTGGAGCAGAGATTAGAGAGGCCCGATCTAAGGTAAGGCAGTGAAAGTTTTAAAAATGCATAAGAGACTTGATGAGTTTCCATAGGACTTCATAATAGCTCAACGGCAGGAATGGACTGGAAGATAAGGCAGGTGAATTAAGAGACGGACACTATCAACAGTTACACCTATGTTTACCCGATTAGAACTAACATGTCATGACGTCAATGTACTTAGACACATTTTCTTTATGAAAGTGATGGGGGGAATAATGTTTGAGATTATTCTCTCTTGGAATAATCAGGAGCAATGTTTGGAAAAATATATGATCCATAGGTCTGCAACACATGGGACTTATGTGCAGAGATATCTATAACGTAGGAGTAGATGAGAATCTGTCTTGGTGCTACAGTTGGTAGGAAATTGAGAGGCTGTACCATAGTAAAACAGGAACAGTAGCAAATGTGGTTCCTCTGGGCATGTTCCCCTGTTCTAGTGGATAGTGTTGCTTGTCTGAGTTCACTCAGAGGTTTAAGGGACACAGAAGAATAAAGATCTCTTAGTGACATAGAATAAACACTTTTTTTCCTTTAAATTTCACCGGGATCTGTGTACTATAAGAATGTAAGGAGACGTTATTGATGTGCTCATGAAGTAGAAGCTTAAAATCAAGACAACCAAACCTCTGATAATACCTCTAGACACATTGACCACTGCCATCCTTTAGATTAACCTAGTCCAAGAAGAACCATGTTTGCTGAGCTAGTGTTCTGTTAACAGTTCATGACCTTGATATTCAAAAATTCTCTTACTCTATAGAACCAGACAACAGGCTTCACTGTCCAAAAACTTCCATTGTCTTCTGTGCTTTGACTTAGAAGGTTTTGTGTTTCTACTGTGAGCAGAAAGTGAACTGAAGTTCTCAGTTTCCATTAAACTTGCATATGTTCATGTCTAAGGAACGTGTGTGTGTGTGTGTGTGTGTGTGTTTGTGTGTGTTTGTGTATGTTTGTGTGTGTAACCAATTGGTTGCCTGGCACCAAATGGCCAACCATGAAAACATACTCTCTCTCTCTCTCTCTTTCTCTTTATATATATATACATATATATATATGCATATGTATGCATATATATGCATATACATATACACACATATACATGTATACATATACATATATATACATATATATAGTATATGTATATATGTGTGAATGTACTATATGTATAAATATAAGAATATTTAATGAAAAATCAGGTTGTGGTTTTGAAGGGCAGAGCAGAGAGGTATATGGGAGGGCTTGGCAGGAAGAAATGGAAGGGCAAAATATTGTAATTATATTATAATCTCAAAATTAAACAAAAAAGGAACAGTTTGTGCTGTATTTAATTAAATATAAAGACTGACCTTATAGAGCTTGAAATATTCCTATGTAAGGGTACCCTTGAAAAGACAGCTTTTGGACATTAAAAAGTGATATTAATCATTTAGATAGCCAAATTAATTAAAAGATAAAACATGTTACCAATAATGGCTTACAATATACACAGTATAAAAAGCCATTTAAAATAATTAATAATAAAAGAGATATGAACAGGGAAAATGGAGTGCTTCAATAGTATGCTTATTTTTTTTACAATGTCACTGAACAATTCAATATTTCTGACTAGTGTGAGTATAAAATGTAAAAATGATCAATGAATAGAAACTTGGCTTCAACTATCATTGCCAATTCAAATAATGACTCTATCACCATCCTTGGGTTAGGTTGGGTGGGATGTTCCTATTCCTTCTACATAGTTAATCAGTTGCCAGGCCAATGAATTACCTACAGTGGATGCAGGATAGCGTCTGAAATAATGTTCTCTTAGTAGCTGGAAGGCATTTGTTAAAATCCTTTTTTTTTAAAAAACAAGACATATTCAGTGTTATTTTTAAAAGCAGCTAACGTGATTTATTTATTTATTTTTCAGTCTTTTCTGGCTCCTTGTAATGATATCAGAGTCACTTCATCAGTGGCAGCCAGTGTGTATGTTCTGTAGCTGCATCTGCATGCTGTGCCCAATTCAATGTTGTTGCCACTGTGAGGAGGATGTCAGTTGTGTCCAATACAGCATAGTGTTCTTTCTCATATTTCCTTAAAGCCAGGTACTTGTTGGTGACAATGACAATTTTGTTTTCCCCTGTCTGAGAATCCTCAGTTCCTGCTTGTACCTCAGCACCTGTTCCCTGTTCTTCTTAATAAATTAGAGCTGAGAGCTGATCACCTTCAGTGACTTCCCCAAGAATTAATAAAGGAGTTTGTTGCTACACACTCACCTGATCCTGGAGTCTAAAGGGGACATCAGGAAGAAAGGAGTACTCAGGCAATGCTAACCATTTTGATTTTTTTTTTCAAAAATTTTCTGTAGCTGTGCTCTTCACTGAATTGGTTTTATCTGGCTTTTGTCCCCCATGGATGGGCGACATGATTTTGATACCTGAAGAGCAGCAGCGTTCATCTCTTTAGTACTCAGTGCCTCATAGGCAAACAGTGTCCATAACATAAAAAAAAACCTGACACATTTAGACTCATCCTCAGCAAATGTGGTTTCCCATTGGTTGGCTTTGTAAAAAGCCCTCTGCCTGAGCAGGCTCTGCTGTGCTGTCCCATGCTTTCCTCTCAGCAGGAGGAAGTAACCATGGCCGTGGTTGGTTCTGTGTTGCCGCCTTGTGGGGGTTTCATGGTGGACAACCAGGAAATTGAACAAAATTGTCAAGTCCCTTTTAGAATCTTCAGTCACTCCCCATTTAAGTTTTGATGTTTGCATTTCACTTAAGTTTTAGAACACTGGATATTCTCATAGTTTTGTCACTAGCTGTCTGTGTACATGTACTCCAAGGGTGACCATGCTACTTAGCTGGAGACTTGCAGAATCGGTGACACAGTGTGAGCTTTTACTGTGTCAACAAAATGGCAAGTTTAATGCAGACCTGCGATTCTCACTACTTGAGGGGTTGAGGAGAAAGATACCTAGCTCACGGCCTGTCTCAGCTAAAGAGTGAGTTCAGGACAAGCATAGTAATTTGCTGAACCTGTCTCAAAATAAGAAGTAAAAAGAGGGGTCAGGAGACAGTTTATTAGTAGAACAGTTGCCTAGCATGCTCGAGGCCAAAGATTACATTCCCAGTGCTAAAGGGGGGAAAAGCTTTGAAGGCTCCACCCTTTCTTTAAAGCCATTGGACTTCTTTAAGCAGCAGTATTTTCTCCTTATTTCTTGTATCAAAGGACATAATTGGCCAAGAATATTAAGGTTCAGACTGAAATCTGTTAACTATTAGATTCAACTGAGGCTAAGGACAAATGTTCTTCCAAACACAAAATACATGGAGTCTGTGTCTAACTGTAGGGACACAAATTAAGGCAGGAGATGTATTTTTATTCTTTTCTTCCTTTTTGGTCCAATTTTATTGGTATAGTGATAGCTTTTACCTCTCAACAATTCCATTGGGAATCTAATGTCTGATAATCGTTACAGCCCTGATGATGTTCTATGCTGCTTGTCTATCTGGCTTTAGATTGTCTATAATGGAGTTCCTCAGAGTTAGGTATCAATTAAGCATCTATACTCACCCTACTGAAATTTCCTGAGTGAGCTCAAAGGTTCCCAGCTGAAGTCATTTTGGAGGAAGGTGGGACAGTATTGTCACTCCACGCTGAGCTGTGCCCACCTCTGGGTGTTCAGAGTGGAGAATCGCTGTTGGAAAAGCAGAGCTTGTCAGGATAGCTCAGCTGAAGGAGAAGAACAGGAGGATACAGAGGAATATGGAGGGATGTCCGAGAGAGAACATCAGTGCTTTATGGCCTTCTGGTGAGGTCCTCCATATAGTCTACCTTGTGATCGATTAATCCTGATTGTCAATGTATCATTCCAAGTTGGAACCTGGGAATTGCTGATTTAAAAGTAATTTGCAATTGTGTTTGGTGATGGGCCAGAGTAGAAAGAAGATATGCTCTAGGGGATTGTGTAGACTACACAAATGCCTAGAAACCACAGCTTGGTATAAGCAATGACAGATTCCCTGACCCCAACCTTCTTTCACTCCATGCCTTGAAATCTCAAGGTAACAAGTGACACTGATAGATGGCTATCTTAGAAGGACAATTTTTGTGATCTATACATAAGTTTGTGTGTGTGTGTGTGTGTGTGTGTGTGTGTGTGACTGAAGATCAAACTTGAAGCCTTCTCTGTGCTAGGAAATTGCTCTATCAATGAGTTATATTTATAGCCTAAGATCATATGTTTGACTGCTCTTTTCATTGATAATAAATACCCTTCCTGAAGCCTACCAAGTCCTGGATTGACCTATGTGAACATCTGTTTTTCTCCAACTTCTTCCCAAGATCCAAACATTGCTAATTAAGGGTTAAAAATGATCCCCATGTGCAAAATCTTTTGCTTTTAAAGCTTTTTGCTACCTGACCTATTTCTCTGAATCTTAGCCTAAGCCTGAGAGAGCCCAGAAGGGAGTTAAAAATAGAATTAGCATTTTCTTTAAAAATGTAAAGAATCTCTCTCTTTTGAAGGAGAGTGGGAAGGTTTTCTTTAATATTTGATTCCTTTCCACCTTCTCTTGAAGGAAGCCTTCAAATGGACAAACCTCACTGAAGTCATTCTGCCCTGAAAGCAATTAAGATCAAATACCACAAGGCTAAAAATACCGATGTTACACTTTCAGCAGCAGTTCTTGGCTGTTTTGCTCCACCTTATGGTCAGGTGGTCTTTTAGCAAGAGATGGATGCTATTGGCTGCCAGGGACTGATGTGGTGGGAGAACAGTAAATACTTCAAAAATAGCTGCTCTCAAGTGCTAAGCCATTTGGCTTGTCTCAGAACTTAAAGCTCTTTAAATTTTGTCTGAAGATGATGCTAAGGCCTCTGTGATCTTAAATGGATTGTATCTGTGGGGTTTACTGGATTATAAGTCTTCCTACTTATGGGGCATGGTTTGCAGGGTGGGGTGTCTTGGGTAACCATCCCACCCCAGCTTCATCCTGTGCATTTCAGTGGGGCATACTAATCCTCTGGGTGAAGGGTGGGGAGAGAGAAGAGAGATTGTGCTCCGTAAATCAGATGCCCGAGGCTCTTCCTTTATCTATATGATGAACAATGAACAAAAGGGTCTTTCTTGGTACTTGGGTCATCCAGCGTGTGTAAACATGAAGATGAAGTCTGTCTGAATGCAAATGCAGATGCTGAGCAGTACAGCTGTGGAAGAGAGTGAAATTCTGCCCTAGCTTTAAGCACCTAGACCCATCTGTGCCTGAAGATTTTTGGCAACATGATGAAAGAATCCCCACTTTTCCCCTTACAGCTTAGCTTGGGCCCCTGGCAGCTAAGGGTTGAGCCTCCTAACCTTTTAATGCATCCTTTGTTCCTCAGTTCTCAGCTATAAGAGTTATTGGCATCTAACAACAGCCTTGGGTTGGTTTTCGTTTTTGTTTTCTGTTTTTTTTTTTTTTTTAACAGTTTGAAACAATTTTAAAGTTTTATATCCTGCTTTTTTTTTCTCTCTCTCCTAGTGAGAAAAGACTATTTTGCCTCTCAGAAACACATTATTTTTCCTCTTAGAGACTAATGGACAGTTGATCATCACACTGCGGCATAGTCAGAAAAGATGCAGTGAACGAAAGCTCGAAGGCTTTTCCTTGCCACCGCAGGGACCAGGAGTCTGTACAGAGCACGAGACACCAAATTCTCAGCACAGAAAGATTCATTATCCTGGAGGGGGCAAGTCTCAGTGTGGGGACGCTTCTGGATCAGATAAAGACAGCAGCAGCTGTCTCTGTGGATGTTGTTTTAAGGAGGAAAGCTCAGAAGGGATGCATGGTGGGAAGGTCTGTCTCAGAGTAAGTTAGAAGCTCTAATTGCATGTCAACCAAATCATTAAATGAATTTTGATGGCTGGACCTTGGTGTTTTTTGTCAGGAATGACTCAGTGGCTAAATAAGGGACTAGACCTTGGGGGCTAGCTTTAGGAATGTACTTTAATGGTTTAGCAAGGGAGAGGAAAGTGGGGTGGGCAAGACCTGCCAACACTATGTTCGCAGCACTTGGGCCTGTTAGAGAGCTCTACAGCCCTGGCCTACCATGAGGCAACTTTGGAATGATTTCTGTCAATTCACAGTTTGAGGGGACTTCTATCATCGTGAGGAAGCCACAGCCACAGGAACATGGGGTGGCTGGTTGCGTAACATGGGCAATCTGGAAGCATTGAGGGAACCATAGTGGAGATAAGCTAAGACCCTGAAGTTCTGCTTTCCAACAATCTGTTTTCCCAAGTTACACCCCAAACCCTGAAGATTCCACAGCCTCCCAAAGTGGCACAGTCAAACGGGGATCAAATGTTTAAACACACAAACCTATGGGAGATATTTTACTTCCATACCATAATGTATAGCAAGGGACCAGGTCATATAGCTGAGTAGTGTCCACTAACTTCTCCATTGTATTATTTTAAGCAAGCACTTGAGACTCTGTCTTTCTCTCAGATCCCAGAAGATGGGGTTACAGATTCAGATGCTATGTTCTGATTCTCACTGTAATTTTATTGGTTTGCCCGTTTCTAAGGCCAGGAAATTTATCATGATATCATTGACCCTGAAGAGTAAGAACTATGCTTTATTTGCCTCACAATATGCAACATATGTCCTGATGATGTTCAGAAAATACATGCAGAACCATCCTAGCTTTGTATTCACAGTACACATTTGTCATATCCAGCCAGTTTCTCATTCACAATTAGTGGACACGGTGTACTATGAATTCCTTGATAATACAAAAATGAGGTCATAGTCCACCTGGTGTACTGGATATTTCTAGTTATAGATGGGAGCTTGGCTAATAGATCCTATTTTCTGACTTTCCCTAGACCCTAAGAAGGAGCAGTAGAGAGGCTGGGGATCCAACCCAGTAATAAAGTGATTGGTTAACATATGGGAGATCTAGGGTTCAATCCTCAGAACAGAAAACAAAACAAAAACAAAAACAAAAACAAAAAGTCAGTGCATACAAAAGTGTAAGATGTGGTCAACCACGAAGGCAAGAGAAATGGGATGGAAAGAGGAGAAGGAGACTAGTAGGAATACTATTTTTTTCTGTCTCTAGAATAAGGGAAATAATTGAAGTACAGAGACTGCTTTAGTGGGCAGAGCTACAACCCTGTATCCAGTGGTGAGAGGTGCGTGAGAAGCAGTTAGCCTCTTAGAACTCTGTACTGTATGTGTATGTACTGGGCTAGAAACAGATGGATTTATTGAAAGAATGGATCTAAAGCATCAGGATCCAGGGACCTCCCACCTTCTGCTGTGCTTCCTGGTGAGGCTATGAGTTCCTTTGTGGGAGGTTGAGAAGTGCGTGCCACAGTGGAGAATCCTGGGATAGAAAAAAAGCACAACAGTACAAATCTATACAACAGAATGTGGAGCTGTCCAGAGTGCGCCCGCTAGCACTCAGTACCATGTAGGTGAGATCTTAGGGGAATTCTTCTCCAGAAAAACTCACTAACTCCAGAAAAACCGGGCTCATGTCTTCACATGGTTTTCAGCTAGAGAGATTCAGAGGGATACTGGGGTAGTTGAAGACAGGGGTGTACACACATGCAGGGCACAGAGGTGAGTGGTCAACATGGCCTTCCTAAAATGGCTTTTGTCAGGGAGCTTCTCTCAGCAACAGAATACTAGCTAATACAGGGAATAAAAACGGCAAAAGCTAAGAGAAAAAAAGGAGGGAGGGAGGGAGGGGACACTTCCCTTTTAAAATATGATATGCAATACTTTTTACTAATTTAGTTATTAGATTTTTATTCATGGAAAGTTTTACCAGATTTACTACAGTAAGTTTTGGAATTATTAGTTTAGGAAAACAGACAGAATTGGAAGTCCACAATCTATCCACAATCTATCTAACTGATAAATATGGTGTGAAAGATAACCTGGTAATTACATTATACGTTTCATGATTTAAATAAGGTGGAGGTAAAAAGCTAGACATTTCATTAAAATATCACAGTGCAGACTGGAGAGATGGAACAGAGGTTAAAACGTTGGCTGCTCCTGCAGAGAACTGGAGTTCAATTCCCAGTTCCCACAGCAGGCAGCTCACATCCACCTGTAACTCTATCTCAGGGGACCTGAGGCCTTCTTGGGGCCTCTAAGGATACATATGCTTATACACACATACACATACACACATACACATACACACACACACACACATATATACATACATACATACATACATACATACACAATAGATAAAATAAATCTTTAAAAATTATATGTATATGTATAGGTTTATGTATGTGTATGTAAAGTATTTCACAGTGCTCAAAATTTAAAAAAGAAAGCCTGAGGAGTGTTAAATGTAGGTGACTGCTCAGGCAAAAAATGCCCTTGGTTTTGCATGCTTCTAACTTAGACCTAATTTAGCAAAGCTAAAATGTAATCTGAGCCATGTATTAGGAGACTATTCGATGTTCTTTCCTAGAACATGGCTGTCCATAGGCAAAACCAGTTCTTCTCTCGCCTCCCCATCTTGTTGGAAACTGTGTCCAGAGCCAGCTCACTCAAATTCTGACAGTGCATCTTCTTAGGGCCCTTGCATTTTGCTGTCACTCTCTAAAACATCTGGTGAAGAGTTACCTTCAAGTTGGGGGGAACTTGCAAAGAAGTTTTGCATCGAGGCCTGAAAACTGTCACTTGATTAACATTAGAAAACCTCTAATTCCTCTGCCTGAAACAGTGGCAAGGCATAAACAGATTGTGTGTGGCCTACTCAAATGGCTTTTGGCTGGTGTCTTCTTTTTCAAACATTTTTTCTCCAGTACGGAAAAGTTGCCAGAGTTTAACTGGATCTTGGTGCTCTCAACTATCATCACAACTTATCCAAGACCAGTTGGTTGATCAATTAATCCTTTATGGATGTGATCACCACCCCTGCTCCATTTACTTCCTTTTCTTTGCATTCCTAGGTGACTCCGCACCACCTCCTGTGTTCTCCCAGTTCTGTCCCACCTGCTCACCTCGCCTTGACCAGGAAGCAGGTGTGCATAGCAGCTCCCTCTTCATATGATAACCCCTGTCCTTTGAAAAGCTGACACGTGTAGGCTTCACAATCAGAGCAAAGTAGCCAATGCGCCCATCTGCAGAGTGAGGAGAATGATTCCTAGCAACAGTTGTACACACGATAATGACTCAAGTATTGGCATGCGTGTTACATTAATGTCTTCTGATTTAGCATATACTTCCTGTCCTCATCGATTACTTCAGTTTCAATGGGGTTGTCTAGAGGTCTGTTCTTAATGCTCTTAGTAGATGTTTATTGATGTTTTGAAAATAAATCCTTAAGCATTTCTCTTGCTTTTGAGTTCATCCTTGACCAGCCTTCTAAGCTATGCCTTCCTGGATGATTTACTACTTCAGAAACACAAAAACACACATAAGAAAAAAAAAGGGAGTAAGTAGGGGAGAGAGGGTAATACTCAATTCCTTCTCCCCAAAGAAATGGGTCATCATGCAGCTTCTCTTCATCAGCAGTTTCATTCAAGTGATGCTTATCATGTTCTCTGATGGACTCACATAAGAAACATGGTCCCTGGTATCCGGGAAGTCATGGGTTCCATCTCTACAGGACAGGTGGAGAGTAAACATACATTACCACTTCTGTGGATGCCCCAGAGCTACTCTCCTAGTTCAGGTGAATGAACGGTAACATTTGCAAAAGGAAACCTGCTAGTGTAAAGTGTAAGTAGACCATTTACAAGCACCCAAGCTCTCTATCACTGGACTATAATCCCAGGCTAACAATGCTATTTTACTAGGCAAAAAACCAATAATTAGTCAATGGAGAAGCTGAATTTAAAAGAATCAGAATTATTAATGCATTATACATACAAGAATACACCTCTGGCTGGAAAACATCTGCAGACTGCTTGAAGTTTAAAGGATGCGGTGCTAAAGTTTGAGGTGAGGGTTACTCACGTGCTTCTGAGTCATGAGCATCTTCCTTCCACTCGCCAGACTGGAAGCACACTGCTTTCCATTATGTTCCATGTCTAACACTCCTGGAGTAAAAAATACAGGGACTGGATAATTCTAGATGCAGACCCTATGAAGATTTCCTAGGCTAGCCTCAGTTTTTCCATTCTGCCCATCAGCTTGCTGATTTAACACAAGTTACTTGTTTTCACTGCATGTCTGTCTCCTTGCCTGCCAACAGGAGGTAGTAGTGATTGGCCTGACATAGCACTCCAGTAAGCATCAAGAGTGAATGTTCGGAGAGTCTCAATGATGCTGATTTAGCATGACAGAAGGCTAAAGAATGAAGGATATCCTAATTTCCTCAGCTTTCGTTATGCCCTAGAGGAATGCAGTCAAGAGCAATTCCCACCAGTACTTCACTTCTTTCCGTATTATTGCTTTTACTTTTATTTTTGAGGATGAGTTGAAGTTTATCAAGGAAAGATTTTAGCACATAAGAAAACATGAACATTAGGAGAGAAAAAAACACTGTGTAAAAGGGAGTTCATCTTGAAGTCCGAATAGATTTCTCATAGGAACATCTCTATATTATCGTTTTGGGAGATTTTTAAATGTAGGGAAGAGCTTTGAATTTGTGGCTGCGTCATCTTGGCATCAGTGCGGTAACACTAGTCTTTGTCCATGCTTGATGTTCACATGAATGAGTTCCTAGCAAAGGGCTCACCATTTATGCACTATGACCTCAACTCCATTTCTCTTTTCTGGAGTTTCCTCCCCGAAGGTGTGCAGGGACCAAGCCTTAGAATCATTGTTCTCAAAGGCCCTCTGGCCCTCACTTTCTGACAAGCATTGATTGAGTACCTACTAATGTCAGCTGCGAGTGTACCATCCAGGATTCTGTCAGACAAAACCTGTGACTTTCAGGGGGTTGGATCAGGCAGGGAAAGAGAGTACCTTCATTGTGTCCCGTGATCTGACAAAAATGCAGAAGGACAGACACAACTGAGCTAAACCTTGGCTCAGCAGAGAATGTGCCTTTAGCTTCACCTCAATGTAGCTTTTCACCTGAGAAGGGAATATTAAGGTTTCCTAACACAGGACTGCAGCTCACACAGCTAAGTGACAGTCAAGCCCCAAGAAGAATTCTACTTCCTGAGGCTAAGCTATACAAAGTAGGGCATTCTGTATTTCAATCCAGGAAGGAAATTTTTCCTTCCTCTTTCTACTATAAAATAGTTAGTTATTTGTTTTGTGAATCCCAGAGTTCCTTAACAACTGTATTCATCTAAAGATTTTTATTCTGTTTCTCTCATCATGTTCATCATGTTGGGGTAGGGGCTTGGGGAGCAGGAAGTTCAACCTCTGTTCTCTTGCAGTAATATCTTGCAGTAATCTTGTATACAACACATCAAAATAGATGTTACAAGATGTGCTTCTTGTTCTGAAACCAGTCACACATCTTAAAAGCACCAGGTAGTTTCAGTGAAGTTTAGATGTCATGGTGACTATGAATTGAAGAGAAGGAAAGAAACATGCTCAGGGGAAAGACACCTAAGAACGATGCCTTGTGGACATACTGTGTGCCAATGAAAGCAAGAGCTCATAGGTTTCCAGTTAATCGATAAGCCTGGATTGTGGGTAGATAGAAGGAAGCAGAAATGAATTCTTCAGCTGGCTACTTACAAGCTCTAACATCTTGCTTCCTTGTTTGTGTTGCTAATGCTATGAGACAGGACCAGTTGGAGCAGAAAGTGGTTCCTGCCCTTCAGCAGGATTCCTGTAAGCAGAGAGCCCTTAGTTCCAGAACCCTATGTCCAGCATCTGTTGGCACACAGATTGCTGCACACCCCTCCAGTCACATGCTACACATTAAATGATGAAAGCTTTCGTGAGTAATGGAAGAGACTTTCTAGTCATAGTAAAGGCAGGTGGTATTGGGACTTCCTCACTAGAAGATAAAGTAAGCAAGAGTTTCATTAGTTCTGCTATTCATTGATAGGATACATGTTACGGAGTACTTAGCTTGTTTCCATGTCTTTTCCCCTAGATGTCTTAGACATCAACAACGTGTCTTTGTTTGTTTGTTCGTTTTTTACTCTGTATCATTAAAGACAACTCTTCACCACTGTAGATAATATGTAAGATGTCACTACTGGAGTCATGTTGAATAGTGGGTATTGTTCTAAATATGATGTAGAATTTATTTAATCCCAATTACTTTTGAGATACTTTTATCAGCTTCATTTAATATTTGTGAGGCTTGAAGCTAACAAATAGCACATCCCCAAACTCTCAGCCAATAAAGGAAGGTTATTTACATCTAAATAGTTAGAATAGCACCTTGGCTGGACAATGAACTCTCTCAATGAATTTATTAAATGTCTCAAAGGGTTTTTAAAATAATTACATAAATGAAATGCCAGCTCAAATAACAGTCCTCTGGAGAGAATAAGAATCATTTTCCTCAGCTGAGCATTTATTTATTTCTAATTTTCGGATAGCTAGATAAGAGGAAATATAGAACTTTACCAAATCCTCCTGGTTATTAAGCAGACTGTTTTAACAAGTAATGCACTTGATACTAGCAGCAAATTGTAAAGAAGATTCAATATTCAATTGGCATAAAGACCAACCTCAGCAAGAACATTCCAGAACATCGGAGCCAACAGTTCTTCTAGAGCCATTCTGTAGAAGTTGGTGGTAAAAACTAGGTAAGCATCCAAGTGAACAGGCTCTTTTGCCAGATGTGTACCTCTAAGGCTTTGGATCTGAACAACTGTGTCATCATTAACTCCTGCTGTGGTCTCCTGTTTGTATCTGTGAACACTGACCTCCGAGACCAGCTAGTCACGCATGTACAAGCAGTGCTAGTTCATCTTCCCATGAGTTCCCATGCCCTCCAGCTCCTGGAAATAGAACAAGGGGTTGGAAGAAATAGAAAAGCAGATGACAGTAGAAAGTCGAAATGGCTCTAAAACAAACAAACCTTGCACTTTTAAAGAGAACAGACCTGTGTTTTAAATAGCTGCTTGGGTGCTTCTTCATTTTGTCACCTGCTTGCTAGGGACACTCATGCTGAGAGACTCTAATTCTGCTCTGAATTTCAGTGAGCAAACCTGTATTTCTCATGACATTTGGTCAGGCCCTAACTCAAGTCAAAAAAGAGACTTGTGCTGTTTGGAGGGGAGAATGGCACATACACGGGTGGTGATGGACTCTTCACTTGGTACTCAGTGTCATCAGGTGCAGGGACATCTGCTTCCACTGCAGCATGATCATCTAGTGCTTGAAGATTCAATCGTGCCTTTTCTTTTTTATTCTACATCTTGCTACTATGTTAACAGTTGGGATAATCCACACTGAATTTCAGAACAAAAGGTCTAGTATTGCGGCACTGTCTGTCTCCATCTTGTTCCCTATGACCACATTTAGCAAACATCCAAAGAAATTTCATGCTTTGAACTACGTGGAAAAATGAAACAAATACCCGGACTATAGGATATTCTTGTCTCGGAGCTTGTGGACTCAGTGGACAGGATAGTACAGCCTTACCCAATCCAGCATTGTATGGAGTGAGTCAAAAATGATATTGTAGGGGAAACTTCTAAAGTATTCATATACAATCGTGAAGGTAAAGCTTAAAAATAAATAAAGCTAGAATCTTTACCAAAATATGACAGCCTTTGCCATGCTGGTATTTTTCTGTAGTAGGACTGTATTACAATCTTGTTGCAGATTATTCTACCTAAGAAGCCACTTTTCGAGCTTTTAGTACAAAAAATTTTGGAATTTAACAAATATGCTTTGTGAAGCACCATGTGTATAAGGGAGCAAAGAACTTTGAGGAAAATGTGGACTGTATGTATTTTATTTTCCTCTGCAGAAAGCTGCCGATATTAGCAACCTCAGGAGACAGTTCAGTGAGTGTGGGTTCTAAGGAAAACACTGCAGTTTTAGGTCATCTATTTTGATAATGCTCCCATGTGAAATGCTCTAATTCTTCAGAACTATTAAATTCCATTAATGAGATTTCAGCAGTTTGTGGCTTTCTTCCCTCCCTCCTTCCCATCAGATTTCCATCCGTCATCTGGTATGGGAGAGGAGCATGGAGCGAATCGGCTAAGTGGAAGCGTCATGGATTCCATGATGCTTAGAGACTGCACCTTCTGTCTACCAAGCAATCGAGAGGATTGCAGGGCAGTGTGAAGCAGAGTGTGACTGGATGTAGACATCTGAGGAGTTTGCCATAAATGCTATGTGACCTTGGCTGTGACACCTCTTGCGATGCTTCTAACTTTGCACAGTCACATAAGAATATGTACAAAGGTCACGTAGAGGTGGCTCGTTAGACGGTTAAGAGTGTGGACTGCACTTGTAGTACCCAAGTTTGGTTCCTATCACCAAAGCTAGTTGGCTAGTAACATCCACCTGTTACTCCAGCTTCAAGAAAACCAAGTCTGTCTTCTGAACTCTGCAAGCATGCACAGTTGAGTGCACATACTCCACTCCTGCAGTGTGTGTGTGTGTGTGTGTGTGTGTGTTTGTGTGTGTGTGTGTTTGTGTGTGCTTGCACATCATTAAAATAGAATAGATATTTTTAAATGATTTTATGTTAAACATTTTACACAAGCAGGAATCCATTTATCTCTACGGAAGGCAGCTTTTCTTTTTCTTTGTTTTTGAGACATAGTTTCCTTCTATAACCTAGGCTGGTCTGAACTCATACAAATCCTTTTATCTCAGCTTGTGGTTAGAGTTATGAACTATCATACCTGGTCTGAAAATGATCTTCCAGAAAGGTTTTTAGATGGTGACTACATTAGCTACTTTTCTCTTATTTTGACAAAATAATGTGACAAAAGCAGCATAAGGAGGTAGATTTTTAAAAGTTATTTTTATTATTTTTCAGTGCGTGTGTGTGTGTGTGTGTGTGTGTGTGTGTGTGTGTGTGACCTGACATGGGTGCTGGGTACTCAATTTGTGACCTCTGGAAGAATAATAGCTTCTTTTAATCACTGAGCCATTCATTTTGGCTCACAGCTCAAAGGTGCATGTCTTGGGTGGGGAGGCAGGGTGGCATGAGCTTGAGAGTGATTGTCACAGTGCATCTGGCTGTCCTTGCTCCCTCAGTCCAGGATTCCAACCCGAGGAATGGGATTACCTACATTTAGGGCTAGTCTTCTCATGTCAATTAACCCAGTCTGAAGTCCCTTACAGACATCCCTTGAAGTCCGTTTCCATGGTGATTCTGAATGTCATCATATCAGCAGTCAGAGTTAACAAGCACAGTGACAACACAAGCAGGTGTTTGCTCAGTGACCAGCACAAGTGCAAGTGTTTATTGAGAGGACAAAAATAGAACCATGAACAAATTGACCTTCCAAGGGTGGAACCAATGGGCTGGGGAATTGGAATGCTGGTGTGTCACCAAGCCTAGGACAGGGAACTAGATCTTCTTATTTGAACAGATTCAGCTCTGTGTGGAGGAGCTTCAACACAGTAGATTTAATAGATCAGCGGGAGAAAGCTCAGGTTAGTCCAGTAGAGCAGGAAATGCTGGGGGCTCTCACAGTCCTCAGCAAATCTCACTAAAATTATGCCACCCAGCCCCTTCAGCTTCACTCAAATAATTGCCCCTTACAAGTTAGCTCAGGCATTGGGTATCCTCTCTGAGTTACCTTCCTCTTTCCCTTTGTAAACCTGACCTGCCTCCACTGATGGAATCAACCACTGATAGTCTCAGAGTGTCTGATACATGGTGCTATCTTAGCAGCACTTACTATGAACAGGTTAAGACATGAGAGATTCATTTTATTGGGGGGCTCAAAATCATGGTACAACTACTGTTCCTTAAAACAGAGTAATGATATAAGGCTAAAGATGTTCACAAAGCTCTGGACTCATATAGTCCTGATTGTTTTGCTTTTGGTATCAACTATGTCAACAACTATTTTTTTTTCTCAGTGTTGTTACCACCCTTCTAGTCTTAGTGAGGGCTGCCGGTTGGATAGCCACGCTACAAAACCTATTTACTTAGGTGATTCACTTGAGTGTTTTTATTTTCATCAGTGTGAAGGGAGCTCTTAAAGAGAGTGCGTGACTCATCCATTATTCTATTCCTGGAGTTTGTCAATAAATATTTGTTGAATTGGACTTTCCTTCACTTGGTAGAAAATTGAAAAGCCTATTGCAACAAGCTTAGATTGTAAGTCCAAAGGAATAAGGAGAGCTTCTATTCTCTGGGCCTAGGACATATGCTAGTTGTCAAGAAGGCAACTGAAGTTCAGGAGACCAGAGTAGACACAGGGAAAGCATCTGGATCAGTCTTTCCTGCAGACATAAGAAAGCAGGACAGATAGTAAAATAGAAATTTGGTCTTCAATACCACAACTGAGAAGACTTGACAGATGTGGTTAATGCTGAATCACAAAGTATCACAACATGGCATCACTCATGCCAACTTATGTTACAAATTAACTTAGAAATCAAGATGCTAGTGACTTGATTGAAGATATGGGCTTATTGGCTAACTGATCTTTCACCACTCCTCTCCTGTCATAAACACAAAGACTGTCTGCTGTGCATGAGGTGCTAAGCTGTAGGGGATGGAAGGTGAGCATTCCAATGTGACTACCACACTGCAACACTGCGCTGCATTGCAGGAACATCCTGGCCTCTCCACAGTGAGGCCATGACTGCTTTTCACTAGAACGAATTTGATGTTTGTCCTGGAAGGATTAGCACCTGAGCTGTTCCTTGCTATTTTTCATACCATTCTTCTCTTATCATAATCAGTTATAACTCAAATGCAGTTTTAGTTTCATAAGAGTCAGTCTAACGAGGTGCGGTGAATACAACAGACAGGGCAGAGCTGTAGACAGGTCACTGTGGTTGTCCAGGTAAGAGAGGTAGAGGCCTAGATTCGTTCTGTGCCAGGGAAGATGGAGAGAAGTGGTACATCTGAGATTGAGGTGATAACGTTGATGCAACAAGGGAGTTGGTTGGACACCAAATATATCTCTGGCTTGGAAAATTTCTCAGATGTTGGTCTATTCACTGAATATAAGAATTAGAAGAAATAACTGCACCGGGTCTAGCAGGACTGGTTGGCTGTAGGTGAGTGAGGGGGCCAAGTGCATTGTGAAGGAAGAGACTTTGCTAGTGGGCTGGCTGGACCTTCACACAAGACTCATGTAGATGATCATATTTACCCATTCCATGAAGAAGAGTTACTTACAGCGTTGTTATCTAATTAAGCCTGTGGGAGAGGCTGACAACAGAATATGGTGCATTGGCAAGCAACCCACAGAACATGAATTCCCAGCTGGGGACTCAATTATTAGCTCTCCATCCCTGGGTGAAGATTCCATTTTGGATTCTTTAAATAAATGAATCTATGTTAGTATTCCCATTGAACTGCTTTCAAGTGAGTTATTATTTTGCCCCATTATATAAGGTTTGAAGCTCATGAGAAATATTTCTGCTGATGAGATAGATGTAAAAATCCTTAGCATGTGAGTGGAAGGACAAATCCAAGAAGAGAAACAAAGACTTCTGTGGGATGGTAAACTATGCCAGGAAGCTTAGAGGATAGAGCAGGTCTGAGACCCTGAAAACTCAGTGGGTAGATACCTGATACAGTAGTCTCCTCCTTGCTCCCTGCCAAATTCCTGACCTGGAACATTCGCCACACTTCCCACATAGGGAAACATGACCTGTGGTCATGTAGGCCCAGAGAAGAGTTCTCTGTGCTAATGAGGTATCTAGAGGCCTTGAGGGTTTAGCCATAAGCTTCCCTTCCCAGACATTCCTCCCTGCAAAAGGTATTTAATCTCAAGTCCACCATGAGAAGTTGGTAGGCATCCATTTTTCACAATGGATAAACAGTTTGGAAGCTAGGACTGTCTCTTTCATTGAGAACCACCATGGGGAGTGTGTAACAGGCCTTTGCCTACAGAGCAGCTGCCTAAATCTCCAGTAGGCAGCCCATCTGTGCCCCTAGACAACTACTGCTACCTTTGCCAATGAGCTAAACCTAAGCTCCCAGCCCTGGCCCTAGGCTAGACGCTGTCCTTAGCCCTAGGGCCTCCAATAATTTCAGCCTCATCATGGGCCTGCGGGCCCCCAACACTTTGTTCCTAACTTCTCTGTTTGGTGGTCTTTGGAGACTAGATGCCTGGAAGTTAAGGTATACCAGCTTCAATTTTCTTACATCTCATACTACACTTTCCCACTCTCAGAGTGGTGTCTCTGTGCTTCTCTGAAGCCCAGCACCTAATGGATGCAGCCTGGGATAATGTGCCACCAAAGTGACTGTGCCCTGAGGCAGGTCTGAATGTGCAACCACAGACTTCAGAAGACAAAGTCAAAGTTGAGAAAGGAAGACTGTGACAGACCTTAGAGATATGTGAGAGCAAGCTGGGAGGTGATGCCCAAACCAGCCAGGAGCACAGCATGCAGAGAGAAGGCAAGGAAAGGCTATACTCTCCAGTTCAAGGGAACATGAGGTTTCAGCAGGGTCTAGCCATCAATAACATGTTCCCACGGGTGCAATAAGCTGTTATGAGAAATCTTGTGAAGTTTACCACTGACTTTGGCAAAGAACAAGATGTGATCAGTGTTTATGGGAGAGAAAACCAGGTTGCATTGAACTCTGAAATAAATCAAAGGTAGAGCTGTACAGACACCAACGGTAACTTCTAGAAGAATCTTCAGTACTCTAATCACAGATATTGACTTATTTGTCTAAGACTTGTCATGTGATTCCATCTCAGCTTATGGCCATTTGAAAGTAGACACTGACTCCCTGCAGCATCACTGAGCTGATTGCCTCTGATTACCCTAATAGGCCCAGAGCCTCCCCCTTTCCACAATTGTCAATCAACAGAAACAGTGGGATGAGTAGACTAACATAAGATGCAAGGACTTGCAACCTGTCAGCTGGCCTCTGGGAATGGAAGCAACCTGTGTTGCTTCCCAGAAATGAGTGTAGATTCTACATTTAGATAATCCTAGGTTTAAATTATCTCCACCACTTAGTGTCTGTTCTCCTGCTTCAATATCCTCAATAAAGAAGAAATGACATTGGCAACTTCCCAAGACTTGTATGAGGATTAACTGAGGATTAATTTAAAATGATATTTGTATTTATAATAAGTTCAAGTCACTAGTAGAAGATCGCGGGAATGGGGAGGGGAATGGAGGGAGTTCAGGATCAGGTGTGGGTAAGGGGCAGGAGATTTGGCCAGATTGCCATGAAAATAAATGAAAATCTGCAACTGATGGGGGTGAGGAGGTAGAGGGTACCTCTAGGATGAGACAGAGACCTGGGATAAGGGAGATGCCCAAGAATCAATTGGGGCATCATATGCTGTGATTCACAACGTTGGGGATATGGAACCTTAAGAGGCTACCTCCTATAAACAGGTAGAAACCCCAGTGAAATGATAGAGACACCAACCCATCTACAAAACTTTCAACCCGAACTTGGTCCTGTCTACAAGAAATACAAACACGGAGGATGTAACAGAGACTGAGGGAATGGCCAACCAATAACCAGCCCATCTTGAGACCCAACCCATGGGTTAGCACCAATCCCTGATACTATTAATTGTATTCTGTTATGCTTGTAGACCGGAGAATGTTGTCCTCTGAGAGATTCCACACAGCAGCCGACTCAGACAGATACAGACACCCACAACCAAACAGTAGATGGAGCTTGGAAACTCTTATGGAAGAATAGTATGAAGGATTGAGGGCCCCAAAGGAGATAAAATCTCAACAGGAAGACCAACAGAGTCAGCTAATATGGACCCTTGGGACTCTCAGAGTCTGAACTGCCAACCAAAGAACATACATTGGTTTGGGCCTAGGCCTCCCTGGACATTTATAGCAGATATGCAGCTTGGTCTTCTTGTGGGTCTTGAACAATTAGAGTTGGGGCTGTCCCAAAAGCTGTTGCCTGTCTGTAGGAAATGTTCTTCTAGCTGGGCTGCTTTGTCTTGCCTCAGTGGGAGAGGATGCACCTAGCCTCACACAGAAGTTCCAGGCTTGGGGGCCCCCCACGAGCTTAGAGTAGAAGGGGAGAGGGCATGGGGAAAGTGCTAGGGGAGGGGCTGACCAGGCAGGGTCACTAAGTGGGATGTAAAGTGAATACGTAAAAAAGTAAAATTAAATTTAAAAAATATAGTAGCAGATGATCCTTAAGCTGGTCTTATGAGTGTGCACACCTGAGAAACTGGACACCAGGTAACTTGAGTGACGTATGAAAATATTTTTGTTAGTAAATGCAAGAACCACATTTAGGATAATAGGTAACTATACCCAGTCCTGTATTTCTTTCTGAATTTTGTTCTTCTTGTTGTTGTTATTGTTTGTTTTGAGATGAAGTCTCCATTATTTATCCCTAGCTGGCATGCAACTGGCTATGTAGACCAGGATGATGTTGAGCTCAGATTCATCTGACACTGCCTCTTGAGTGCTAGAACTAAAGACCTGCACTACAACGCCTGACTTTAGTAATTTTACTTTAAACAATCCACATTCCATCTATTTTAAATACAAACTCAGACAAGATGATGTTTACATACTACAGGTAATAAAAATTCAACTTGGATAATTCTGTCCAGCATAAAAATGATGTCTATAATGATGCTAATAAAATCAGCAGTGCAGAAAAAAAACCACTGCCTAGAAACTGAAATATATATATATATGTGAAATATATATATATATATATATATATATATATATATATATATATCACAGTTCTTTTAGTCTCAGACATGAAGTTCATATGCATGAGCTAAGAGAACAATGAGGAGAAAGGAGCAACATTGTCTGTTTTCTGAAAAGGTAGATACACTTCATGCAGGTGAGAAAGGCCGTGGAATCCAGCAGGTCAGCCTGTCCTAGATTTAGAGAAAGGGCTTTATGTATGAATGGTTTTGTGCAATTTTAATTATGCTTGCCCTAAAAGAAACTACTGCTTATTAAGGGCTATTTAATAATAACTATTTATTTCTTCTCCATAAAGAAAGGAGATGCCAGATCCCATAATTAGCAGCTTAATGTGCTGAAATGAATGGCCCCTCAGACCAACACAAAGCCAAAGGGAGGGACCTTGGATGCTGATTCAACTCTTATAAATGGGGGTTGGGATGCCAGGAGATGCTGCAGATGGCCCATTAGACTTCTACAGAGAAGTATGTCTCAATGCTCATTATTTGTTCAATAAATATCTTTGATAACCAGACAGATAGGGTCCATATATTCATGTGGACTTATATTCTAATCAGGAGAAGCTGGAATGAAGACACCAGTAAATGTGTACATGAGTAAGATCAAGGGGTCCAATGCATCGAGGAGGCTTAGCTAGGATGTTGCTGAGCAGGGGAAAGACTGGAGAAAGAAAGTAACTGTTGAGTGACTATAGACAAGTTGAAATATAAATGAAAAGATCTATGCATATAAAGACACTTGGGAAGCTTTTCTAGGTAGTGGAAATAGGGTTTGTGAATGTTCTCTGATGGGGATAAAACTGCTCAGTTGAAGTCTGGAATGAACAGTAGTACCACATAACCTAGTAAGCAAGGAATGGGCTTAGATGAGGGAAAAATAAAGTTGTCATGGTCACTTCATGTACTCTGTCTTTTAACAATAATTCCTATTAAGAAATATATTTTGCATTGCAAATACATATAAATGCCCTAAATGCAACCTTGGATGTGTTTACGTGTATGTGTGTGTGTATATATATATTATACATCGTGCTTTCCAGCATGTAGTTTTCAAATCAGTTGGAATATGTAATGTGGAATTCTCAACTACGGTGATGAGATAGCTGATGGCCAGGTTCCTGTTTCAGAGTAGGGCTGATGCCAGAGGAAGCAAAGGGGCTGCATGGCTGGAATTGCAGATGGAAGTTCCACCCCTACCCTTATTAAAGAGCAGAGAATGTTTGAACACTGGCTGGTAATGTAATCATTCATGCCCACCTATCAAAGATGTAGTGAGAACTCAGAACGGCAAGCCTCAGAAACTCTGGCGATATGAACACTTGGAGGATACTCAAGGGTAGGGCACTAGGAGAGATTATGAGCTTAGCGGACCTCCCTACATGCTGTGGCCTGTGCATGGCCACTATTTCGTGATTCCCCTCCATCCTTTATAATACCCTCTAAGCTAAATGACTAAACCTTTCTAGTACGTTTTTCTGAGTTTTACAAGCAGCTCTAAAAAAGTAACCAAAGCCAAGGACAGAACCACAGAAATTGATTTGTAGCTAGAGGATCAGAAACATTGGCCAACCTAGGGTTGTGGTTGTCATCCAAGATGGGCAATGGTTTTTGTGGACAGAGCCTTCATCCTCTGAGATCTGATACTATCTACTGGTACAGAGTAATAGAACTCAATTATGTATCATTTCTGGTTTTTCCTAAATTTTATATTTATAATTTTATATAAAATAAAAAATCATCACAAAATAATATAAAGTATTATGCATAATACTTAAGATGTCCTGTGGATTGTGGTTGGTTTTTATTTGTTTATTTGTTATTTGGAGACAAGATCTCATTCTATAACCTAAACTATTAATTTAAATACAATGAAATTTAATTTAATTGTCAAGCTAAAGTCATGATCATCTAGACTTAGCCTCCTGAGTGCTGGTGTTACAAGTGTTTATGGCCAAGTCTATTTGCATGATAACATTTATTTTCAGACTATTTTTTTTTTAGATGTGGGTCACAGTGTACTAAAGAGATAACATGAGGAATGATTTGCGATTTGTTGGAATCTTTCAGGGCATAGTAAGAGGGTTTGGGTTCTATTTCATTAATTAGTAAAGCCATTGAGGTGCTTTCGGTAGTCATTAAAAAATATGGTACTTGCCAGGGAGTAGGTTCATGGGCGTAAAAGTAGGGACACAGTGCAGACCCTGTGCCTTTCATTATCAAGATGGAGCTGGTGGCTTGCACTCAAGTGAGACAGTGGAGAGGTAAAGTGTGATTGAATATGCTGACAAATTGGATGCGAGGATAAAGAAAATAGAAGTACTATGGGTTGGCGCCAGCAGCTGGGTAAACACTGACATCCTTTTGACATCCCTATGATAGTAATTGATGAAGGAATTAGATTTAAACATTAGGTTTGGGGAATGTTGAACATTAACATTATCCGTAAGACGTGGGAGTAGAGCTGACAACAAAGTGACTCTTCCTCTCAGATTCATGCAGAGAGGTTGACAGGGGTTATCAATTAGAATTATTTCCATGTCCACATGGAACCTGGACACTGTCAGAAAAGACGATAAAGCAGGTGCAGCTGGGACGAGAGGTGAGAACCAAGTCTTAGGTCATTTCAGCACCGAGAGGGTGATGGCTCAGATGTAAAGAGTTTGCCGTGCAGCCATGAGCCAGAGTTTAAAAAAAAAAAGGTAAACAAGCAAACAAACAAATGCCATATGGTTGTCTCTGCTTGTAATCCCAGCACTGGGGAGGTCAAGACAGGAACCTCTGTAGACCTCACTACTCAAACAGTTTAACCCAGTTAGCAACTTCCACATTGAGTGAGACACCCTTTCTAAAAAAATCAACACAGACAGCATCTAAAGAAAAATAATACTTAAGTCATCCTCAGGCCTCCACACATGCACAGCAGCACCAGTCCATACAAGAACAAACACACACACATACACACACACACACATACGCACATACACACACACACATACACACACA